>NC_136635.1:33648230-33755730 GCF_949748355.1 Melanostigma gelatinosum
ATGGAGCCGCTGCCCTGGGGTCCCACCACATGCAGGGATGATGTCTGGGTCAGGTGCATTGTGAGCCAAGTAGCAGCTAAAAGCGGGGACCTAGGCATACTGACCCCCGTCATCGTAGACTGGCTCTAGTGACTTAGAACATCACCTCTCTGGTGGGGAAGGAACTGGAACTGATGCGGTGGGGGCTGTCCTCTAAAGGCCGCCAACTGGGGACTCTATAGTTCTCCTCGGTGACTCCAATGCTCACATGGGCAATAATGGAGTAACCTGGAGGGTGCTGATTTGGAGGAACAGCCTTCCTGTGGTGGTTTGTTATTGGACTTCTTTGCTGGTCATAACAAACACCTTATTGGAGCATAGAGCGGTTCATAAGTGTACTTGGTACCAGAACACCCTCGGCCAAAGATCGATGGTCGACTTTGTGGTCGTATCATCATATCTGCGGCTGTATGTCTTTGATCAGATAGATCAGATGGGGGGGGGGGAGGCTGCAAGACAGACCAGGTAAACCAAAACATGTGGCAAGGATGAACTAGGAAGTCTGAAAAGAGAAACAGAAGACTGGTACCGGTTGGCCGAAAGGACTGCAGCTGGTTGCCAAAGCAAAAACCCAGCTGTGGGAGGAGTTCAGGGAGACTATTGATTCGGACTTTTGGTTGACCTCAAGGAAGTTCTGGCTCAGGCTGTGTTCAACAGAGGAGGAGAGCTGCAGACCTGCAGGGAGACTATGTGTTGGAGAAACAGCATGATCACATTGCTTAGCCTCGCCGGGAAAGTGGGTCCTTGGTCTGGGACGGGCGGTTCTGTGTGGCGCCAGCAGTGATGAAGACGTTGCACCGGACCGTTGTGGTGAAGAGGAAGCTCCCTTTAGAGCTTTTCCCTGCATGTCCTACTGGTAAGATGGCGGCGCGTGTAGACACAGCGACCCCTCTCTGTGCCGACCATGTGGTGTTTTGTTCTGTTACTAAATGTTTGTACGAAAGTTGTTCGTCTTCATCTCGTCTGTCTACGTCGGAACGCAAGTACAGTCGCCAGGTTCTGTTAATCATCAGCAGGACCAAGCTACACTACACTCTGGACACTGCACAAGCAGAAACTATCAAGGAGCTCGGATTACTCCGCCGGCCTGCAACCACACCGAACTCGACTGCTACTCCTCCCTCGGAAAGGAGGCGCCGCAAGCGAAGCGAAGATACCGGAGCCTCCGTGCTCGCACCACCAGACTCTCAAACAGCTTCGTCCACCAGGGTGTTAGGAAGCTGAACTCTCTCCCTCCTCTCTTTGACTCTATGTCTGACTGCTGCTAAATTATATGCTGTCTAAATGTTTTTTTAATCTTTTTGCACTGTATTCACTTTACATGTTTATATGTTGATATGTTGATATGATGGACTGCGAGAAACGTTTTTTCAACTCCTCGGTATGTTCGGTACATACTGTGGAACTGACAATAAAGCTAACTTTGAACTTTGAACTTTAAGACGCCCTGGAAGAGCTGGAAAATGTCTGGAATACCCTGCTGCCCCATGACAGATGATATACTGTATGACGGATGATGGATGGATAATAAATAAAGAACTCAAAGCTCTTTAATTCTACATTACATCATGCAACCATTCACACCAATTCATACACTGATGACAGGTTCTACCATGCAAGGTGCCACCTGCCCATCAGGACTCAAACTAACATCCACACACAGCAGGAACAGCCTGCGGGAGTCATTTGGGTAAAGCGTCTTGCCGAAGGAAACATTGACATGGACGAGACGAGCTGGGGATCGAACTGCTGACAGCCTGATGGGTGGATGATGGAGGATGGATGGATATCTTTAAGGTAATAAAACGCTGTATTGATGATGTTGGTATTGTGGATAAAAGTATCCACAGTAATACCAAGGTTTCTGACTCACTGTATTTCAGAAACAATGATGATAAATATCCTGTTTCTGTCTTTTAGGACCAACTACAAGTATCTTTTAATATCTCCCTCTTGAATTATAGTTTTCATAATGTTCTTCAATCCACTGACAAAGATTCACTAACTTTTCAGTGTCAGCAGCAGGTTTTGGAGCCAGAGCAGGTTTTGGTGCCTCAACTGTAGAAACAAAGAGGAGAGTCTCAGGTCAGCAGAGTTTATTCTCACTCTGAGGTAAACACATGTCGAGATGATTTGATGATGACCTGCAGTTGAAGCCGGAGCATCAGTCTTCTCGTTGACTTCAGTCTTTGAGCGAACATGAATCTCCGGCTGAGGAACCACCTTCTCTAAACCCTGTTTGATCCAGTCGATCATCCTGTCAGTCACACAAACACAAATGTGTTCAAATATCACAAATACATTACTGAGCAAAAACCCATTTATTGACTGGAGGAGGCCACCAAAACAATAATGAGACAGATCTCAGGTGTGGTGAGCTACTCTAATCACATTGTACCTCTACCTCTAAATAAACAAACATATATATCTGATGTCAGTACAGTAGATACTTATCTCATTGCTATGAGACCTCAACTGTGTGGTTGAGACAGTCAGCTGTTTCTAAAAACACGTTTTTGGTTGGTTTCCAAATGGCTCCAGGTTTACAGCTCATTAGATTTAATCTGATCACTGAGCTTGTTGTTGAGCTGATATTATTTACCTGCTGTTTCCTGCTTAACAACCTTCCTTCTTGGAAGGAGAAGAGTAGTTATGAGGTGTAAGCCGCCGTACATTTAAATGAAATCAACGTGACAGTATGTCTGATATGATCTGAAAACATGGAGTCAACTGATGACTCTTTGAGTCCCACGAGGTCTAAATACAGTTTGAAAGGATGTTCCTCCCTGATACTAGTTCATTTAAACGTCAGGCTCTGGAACTCCAAGGTATCTGGATGTCTAGAAGGATCTCAGTGGGTGGAGCGGGTGGTCCTTTAACCACGAGGTCGGACGTTTGGTCCCGTTTCCAACTGTCTACATGTCCAAGTGTCCTTGAGTGAGACACTGAACCTCATGTTTCCCCCCGAGGGTTTTACAGCAGCTCTCTGCTTCATGTACGTAAAGGTTTTCTACAGGTTACGACACGTTTGTGTCAGGAGACGTTCTTCACCTCTAAACTAACTGTTCAGTCAAACATTCTGCCCCTCTGATCAATAATCAATAATCATACCGACCCGACTGGTGTTGCACTTTGACCGCTTTGATTGTGAAAACATTCTGTGAGCTCTTAATAAGGACTTGTGTTTGACACACACACACACAGACCTGGGTGGGAGGGGCTTGTTGTCCTCTCGGGTTGATCCCACCTCCACCACAGTGACCTGAAGCTCTGCAGCTGAGAGAAACCAGTGATTTATTGACTCTGTTTAATTAATTTAAGGTCTCAGCTGATTATCCTGATGGGTTCTCACCTGTTGCAGCTGCTGTTTGACGCACCTGAAGAGAAACAAACACACATGGTCACATGACCAGCGGACCGGGAGCGTGGGAGGTTTCTAAGATGGAGGTTTAAAGTTCATAATGTCATCAGGGTTTTCTATGACATCATCACAACAGAACGCCTGCTTCAGAAACTTTTCACCAGGTAAGGTGCATCATGGGAAGTGTAGGATCCAGAGTACCCCTTTTACATATCTACAGCTTATTAAACATGTTTTAATATTTAAACTTAACATATTTTGTTAAATAATGAAAAACACACCCACAATTCTTTAGTTTAGTTTGACTTCAGATCTTATGATTAGTGAAATAAATTTGATTAATCCTGAAAACTCTGAATAATTCTGAAAAGTTAAATATTCCACGCCAGACTTTTTATGATTATTTCAGATTTTTGATACTTTTTGGGATTAATCAATATTCTTCAAGGTTATTGTGAGTTGTATCATTCTGAAGAGGTCTATTTCCTAAAATGGAAAAAGACTGCAGTCATTTTCATGTGAATAAGAATTGATCTTATTTCAGATCAAGCTGGTTCATTAAGTCAACATGAATTTCAATCAATTGCTGCCCAAATAACCTCAATTTCAGGAGGTGTAATGCCAGACAGCCGTCCTCTTGCTGCCTAATAAAAGGCACATGAGCGTGTTCCTCAACTGTGCAGGACTCATGCAGGACGTCCTGTATAGGACCTCATGTACCTCAGTGGGCGGCTGAGCCGGTGGTGTCTCCTTCCTGTTCACATCAGGCTGAGGAACAACTTTCTCCAAACCCTGAGCGATCCAAGCCATCATCCCTGTTCTGAGGTAAAAGACAACAGGAAACAGCATTGGTGTGTTTGACCACCAGAGGACGAGAAATCAATATTATTACAAGGATTATCTTATAATAAGGATCATGTGATCAACGAAAGCAGCTGATGGCTTTGGGCCACTGTCGGTTTCTTTATTTCTGGTTATAACTGAACAGAATATGTAATTCTGTTGAATTCATGACAACTGAGTGATGGAATGAAGGTGAAATGTAAAGTACCACTGTGCTTTTAGGGTTGTTTATGAAGCAGCTCACTATTTGGCATTCTGCATCTAAATGGCTTCATACAGTAGCTCAGTATTGGGCAGTCTATCTGTTGGTAGGTTCATGAAGCAGCTCACTCTTCGGCATTTCAATGTGTTTGTAAAGCAGCTCACTATTTGGCAGTCTGCCTCTGAATGGCTCTATCCAGTAGCTCAGTATTGGGCAGTCTTTCTGTTGATGGGTTCATAAAGAGCTCACTATTGGTCATGATTACTCACTCTTCTTCAGGTTTACTGTCATCCAGAGAGAAGAAAGAACACAGAGGGAACAAACTCATTTTGTTGTTGTCTGTCAGTAAACCAGGACAGACTAGAGACTCAGTTTCTTATTTAAATACTTGAGGCAGGAGCCAGACTTAATGTCTGGACTGAGACGTCACAACCACAAAAGCCAGTCCAGGACCTCAGGACAGTGTTCCAACATCAGGGTTCACAACAGATTAACTTCTAGTCCACCATCTCACCAACATGAACAACTGTCCAAGTCAAGTCTCAACTCTTTGAAACAAGTCCAAGTAAAGACAGACAGATCAAATCTAAGTCTCAGGTTTTATCAAATCAAGGCCAAGTCAGGTATTATATTTTATCTAAACAGGCCTGAGTTAAGCAAATCCAAGTCAAGTCTCAAGTCTTATTATAAAGGTCCAGATCAAGTCTTATCAAAGCACAAGTAAGTCAGGTCTAATGTTTCATCAAAATAAGTCCAAGTAAAGACAAAAGTCTTTTCAAAAGAAGTCGAAGTCAAGTCTTGTTTTTTTAAAGAAAGGTCGGATCAAATTAAGTCCAAGACAAGACCCACGTTTATCAAAGTAAATCCAAGACTCATGTCTTATCGTAGCAAATCCAAAACAAAACTCATGTCTTAGCTCACGATCAAAGCAAGTCGAAGACTAGTCTCATGCATTATCAAAGCAGGCCTAAGACAAGAATCAAGTATTATCAAAGCAAGTCTAAGACCAGACTTAAGTTGTATAAAAACAGGTTCGAGAAATAACTCAAGTCTTATCAAGGCAAGTCTAAAACAAGATTCAAGTGTTATCAAATTAAGTCCAAGACAAGACAAGTCTTAATAAAAACCATTGTGTCACAAATCTTGAATCTTAGCAAAAGAAGCTCAAGTCAAGTCTAAAAATGTTATAAAAGCAAGTTCAAAACAAGACTCAAGTTTTATCAAAATGATTTATTATGTCTTATTTAGTTGGTTTCTTGTGGTTCAAATGTTTGACACACACGTGCGTGCGCGCGTGTGTGCATGTGCGTGTGCGCACACACACACACACACACGGCATTCCAACAATTACAGGAAAAGCCTTATTTCAAAGACATGGCTCAAATCAAGGTATGCACATTTAAGTAATAAAAGGTTAAACTATCATGACTTTGGTTTTAATAAACTATCATGACTTTGGTTTTAATAAACTATCGTGACTTTGGTTTTAATAAACTATCATGACTTTGGTTTTAACAAACTATCGTGACTTTGGTTTTAATAAACTATCGTGACTTTGGTTTGAATAAACTATCGTAACTTTGGTTTTAACAAACTATCGTGACTTTGGTTTTAACAAACTATCTTGACTTTGGTTTTAACAAACTATCATGACTTTGGTTTTAATAAACGATCATGACTTTGGTTTTAACAAACTATCGTGACTTTGGTTTTAATAAACTATCATGACTTTGGTTTTAATAAACTGTCGTGACTTTGGTTTTAATAAACTATCGTGACTTTGGTTTTAATAAACTATCGTGACTTTGGTTTTAACAAACTTTCATGACTTTGGTTTTAATAAACTATCGTGACTTTGGTTTTAATAAACTATCGTGACTTTGGTTTTAATAAACTATCATAACTTTGGTTTTAGTAAACTGTCGTGACTTTGGTTTTAATAAACTATCATGACTTTGGTTTTAACAAACTATCGTGACTTTGGTTTTAACAAACTATCATGACTTTGGTTTTAACAAACTATCATGACTTTGGTTTTAACAAACTTTCATGACTTTGGTTTTAATAAACTATCGTGACTTTGGTTTTAATAAACTATCGTGACTTTGGTTTTAATAAACTATCATAACTTTGGTTTTAGTAAACTGTCGTGACTTTGGTTTTAATAAACTATCATGACTTTGGTTTTAACAAACTATCTTGACTTTGGTTTTAACAAACTATCATGCCTTTTGTTTTAACAAACTATCGTGGCTTTGGTTTTAACAAACTATCGTGACTTTGGTTTTAACAAACTATCGTGACTTTGGTTTTAACAAACTATCTTGACTTTGGTTTTAACAAACTATCATGACTTTGGTTTTAACAAACTATCTTGACTTTGGTTTTAACAAACTATCATGACTTTGGTTTTAATAAACTATCGTGACTTGGGTTTTAATAAACTATCGTGACTTTGGTTTTAACAAACTATCATGACTTTGGTTTTAACAAACTATCATGACTTTGGTTTTAACAAACTTTCATGACTTTGGTTTTAATAAACTATCGTGACTTTGGTTTTAACAAACTATCGTGACTTTGGTTTTAATAAACTATCGTGACTTTGGTTTTAACAAACTTTCATGACTTTGGTTTGAATAAAGTCTTGTGACTTTGGTTTTAATAAACTATCGTGACTTTGGTTTTAATAAACTATCATGACTTTGGTTTTAACAAACTTTCATAACTTTGGTTTTAGTAAACTGTCGTGACTTTTGTTTTAACAGACTATCGTGACTTTGGTTTTAACAAACTATCGTGACTTTGGTTTGAGTAAACTATCATGACTTTGGTTTTAATAAACTATAGTGACTTTGGTTTTAACAAACTTTCATGACTTTGGTTTTAATAAAGTCTCGTGACTTTGGTTTTAATAAACTATCGTGACTTTGGTTTTAATAAACCAAAGGTTTTACTACCTATTTCAACCTTGACTTTGGTTTTAATAAACTATCATGACTTTGGTTTTAACAAACTTTCATGACTTTGGTTTTAATAAACTATCGTGACTTTGGTTTTAATAAACTATCGTGACTTTGGTTTTAATAAACTATCGTGACTTTGGTTTTAATAAACTATCGTGACTTTGGTTTTAATAAACTATCGTGACTTTGGTTTGAATAAACTATCATGACTTTGGTTTTAGTAAACTACCATGACTTTGGTTTTAATAAACTATCATGACTTTGGTTTTAACAAACTTTCATGATTTTGGTTTTAATAAACTATCGTGACTTTGGTTTTAATAAACTATCGTGACTTTGGTTTTAATAAACGATCATGACTTTGGTTTTAATAAACTATCGTGGCTTTGGTTTTAATAAACTATCATGACTTTGGTTTTAATAAACTATCGTGACTTTGGTTTTGATAAACGATCATGACTTTGGTTTTAACAAACAATCGTGACTTTGGTTTTAACAAACAATCGTGACTTTGGTTTTAATAAACTATCGTGACTTTGGTTTTAATAAACTATCGTGACTTTGGTTTTAATAAACTATCATGACTTTGGTTTTCGTAAACTATCATGACTTTGGTTTTAATAAACTATCGTGACTTTGGTTTTAATAAACTATCATGACTTTGGTTTTCGTAAACTATCATGACTTTGGTTTTAATAAACTACCGTGACTTTGGTTTTAATAAGCTGTCGTGACTTTGGTTTTAATAAACTATCGTGACTTTGGTTTTAATAAACTATCATGACTTTGGTTTTTATAAACTATCGTGACTTTGGTTTTAATAAACTATCGTGACTTTGGTTTTGATAAACTATCGTGACTTTGGTTTTAATAAACTATCGTGACTTTGGTTTTAACAAACTATCGTGACTTTCGTGACTTTGGTTTTAATAAACTATCATGACTTTGGTTTTAATAAACTATCGTGACTTTGGTTTTAATAAACTATCATGACTTTGGTTTTTATAAACTATCGTGACTTTAGTTTTGATAAACTATCATGACTTTGGTTTTAACAAACAATCGTGACTTTGGTATTAATAAACTATCGTGACTTTGGTTTTAACAAACTATCGTGACTTTGGTTTTGATAAACTATCATAACTTTGGTTTTAATAAACTATCATAACTTTGGTTTTAACAAACAATCGTGACTTTGGTTTTAATAAACTATCGTGACTTTGGTTTTAACAAACAATCGTGACTTTGGTTTTAATAAACTATCGTGACTTTGGTTTTAACAAACTATCGTGACTTTGGTTTTAACAAACAATCGTGACTTTGGTTTTAATAAACTATCGTGACTTTGGTTTTAACAAACTATCGTGACTTTGGTTTTGATAAACTGTCGTGACTTTGGTTTTAACAAACAATCGTGACTTTGGTTTTAATAAACTATCGTGACTTTGCTTTTAATAAACTATCGTGGCTTTGGTTTTAATAAACTATCATGACTTTGGTTTTGATAAACTATCATGACTTTGGTTTTAATAAACTATCGTGACTTTGGTTTTAACAAACTATCATGACTTTGGTTTTAATAAACTATCATGACTTTGGTTTTAATAAACTATCGTGACTTTGGTTTTCGTAAACTATCATGACTTTGGTTTTAATAAACTATCGTGACTTTGGTTTTCGTAAACTATCATGACTTTGGTTTTAATAAACTATCGTGACTTTGGTTTTCGTAAACTATCATGACTTTGGTTTTAATAAACTATCGTGACTTTGGTTTTCGTAAACTATCATGACTTTGGTTTTAATAAACTATCGTGACTTTGGTTTTCGTAAACTATCATGACTTTGGTTTTAATAAACTATCGTGACTTTGGTTTTCGTAAACTATCATGACTTTGGTTTTAATAAACTATCGTGACTTTGGTTTTCGTAAACTATCATGACTTTGGTTTTAATAAACTATCGTGACTTTGGTTTTCGTAAACTATCATGACTTTGGTTTTAATAAACTATCGTGACTTTGGTTTTCGTAAACTATCATGACTTTGGTTTCTTATCATTGTGTCTTATGATTGTGGATGTCAGTATAACTTACCTGTTCTCCTCGGCTGCCTGCTGATTGAGTTTGGCCGCTTTTGGAGCTGTGAATAAAACAATGATTCATGTTTCTGTTTCGTGTGAAGAACAAAACTGAACCACATCAGTTTCACTGTGTTCATGTCTTACCCTCGTTTTTGCACTCATCTTGAAATTTTACTTTCTTTTCCTGTTGAAAACATAAAACGTAGATGTAAATATAATACATAATTTAATATTTATTTGTTGAACTAAAATACATTTCATGTGTCAATTATTTCTTTTAAAATCCTATTTCTGAATTCATTAACATCACAACTGTATGTGTAGGATTCATATAAAAGCAAGACCTATCAAAATATCTACAAATTATTTGAACACGAAAGTTATGTTTTTGACATTGGCATCTCCCAGTTCTATCAAAAAAGACACTGTAGAAGAGGCTTGTGTTAATGAACTTAAACAAAGTTTTTACATCGGCTGAAAGAGACAAAATGAAAATCACAAAAATGCGAATGATAAAGGGGGTTTGACTTACAGTGACAGGCGGCGTGGTCGTGGGAAGGTGCGGGGCTGAAGCAGGGGGCGGGGCCTCTTTCTGCTCTTCAACTATTGAAGGCTGAGGCAGCTGGGGAACCACCTTGACCACCCAGCTCAACATCCTCGAAGAACAAACACAAACAGAGCATCACTGCTGGGAATGAAGTTCAACTGTCATCCAACACAAGCTGGAGGAATCTGTGTTTAAGCATACAATTTTATTTCTGTTTTCATGTCATCAAAAAAAGGAAAATATAAATACTTGGAACTTTTTATGTTTTTACAAAAAGAGCAACCTAGAGAAAAACCTAGAGTGACCTAGAGCGACTTAGAGAGACCAAGAGCAAACTTAGAGCAACCTAGAGAGACCATGAGCAAACATAGAGCAACTTAGACTCACTTAGAGAGACCCAGAGCAAACCTAGTGCAGCCTAGAGCGACCATAGAGCGATGTAGAAAGACCAAGAGCAAACTTAGAGTGACCTAGAGCAACCTAGAGAGACCATGAGCAAACCTAGAGCAACTTAGATTAACTTAGAGAGACCCAGAGCAAACCTAGAGCAACATAGAGCGACCTAGAGAGACAACGAGTGAACCTAGAGCGACCTAGAGCACCATATAGAGACCTAGCGCAACCTAGAGAGACCACGAGTGAAGCTAGAGCAACCTAGAGCAACCTAGTTTGAAGGGAAACTGACTGAACTGACTGAAGCGTCAGTATTTGATTTGAAAACATGTTGGTTGTGTATTTTGGAAACTAAAAAAATTAAATCCTGTGAGGCTCATCAACTAGAATATAAATAAGTAATCATCTCTATATAGTTTACATCTGAGCCGTCTATGGTCAGTGCTTAAAGGTGTTTCGATCAGGTCTGGCTGAGTGTCAGCCTCAATCACAGCGGACTGCTCATGATCCTAATCCACCACAGACTGCAGCTGTGTGACGGTGCTACTGGATGCACACAACTGGTGGCCAGTTTGTCACATACACTTTAACTTGTTACCAGTCAGACAATTAATTCATTTGCCAGTCAGGTGACCAGTTAACCAGTTAGCTACCCAGCCAGTCACTGGAGACATGACATCCAGTACACCAGCAGCAGATGTTGATTCATCTCACTTTGGTCTGGATGAATTTGGTTGAGTGTCGGGACCCTCGGCTGTGTTCCAGGTTCGAAGGACCGGATGTGAGCCGGATCTGGACCGTATACGGCAGCCTGATTGGTTCAATGTTGACCATCTGCATATGGTCTACCATGAGAGGTCCATCAGAGCATCAGGTCAAAGGACAGCTAACAGGATTCAGGTTGTTGTTGGTCCAAACCTTTCTGGTTTCTTGTAACACTTTTGTTAAACCTGTATGAAGATGGTCAGTGTGTTATTGACCCACAGTCGGACCAGAACCAGATCTCTGATTACAGACTGATGAGACGAGTGAGCACTTCTTAAAGCCCTTCACTTGTTTTCTTAACTCACATTTTCGATTAAAACTCTCCAACCATGCTTCAGTTCTAGTTTAACTCAAACAAAAACAAACATTCACTGCACGTTTCAGATCAACCAAAACTGAACTAAAAGAATTACATTACAATTAACAGAACTAATCCACTGTCCTCTGTAGCGTTTCCACGGCGGCTGCCGGCGTCTATGGAGCCGTTGTACTTTGGGGTGTAGTGTAGACGTGTGTGGTCTATGTGCTGGTGGTCTCTGGTCCTACCTGAGGTGTTCAGTCAGGGTCCAGCAGCATCCCTCAGACCTGCAGTGAAGAAGCTGTGAAGACCTGCAGGGATCTGAACCCTGTGGGAAGATTATGGAGGAACTCTGCTAACAGGATTACTGAGGAGCTGAAGGGGAGGATCTGAAGGGCAGAGTGGGATAGAGGGAGCGGGATGGACAGACGGACAGACACGTGTAGCCTAGCTTAGCACAAAGCAGTGGGATGTTTCATTAGGTCCACAGACATGTTTATCCTAGCTTAGCATAAAGCAGTGGATGATTTATTGCTTGCATGCTGGACACACCTGGATACACACCTGGACACAGCTGGAGACATCTAGAGACACCTGGAAATACTTTAAGACACAGCTGGACACAGTTGGAGACATCTGGAGACATACTTCGACACATGGACACAACTGGAGACACACCTGGAGACACAGCTGGACACACATTGAGACTGCTAGATCACTGGAGTTGAACATTTACCGTTTAGCCAGCAGGTCGCTCTACATGTGTCATTGTCTCTACAATAAAAGAAGTTCTTTGTGAATTTATCAGCGACTTGTTTCATGATCAAGACTCAAAATGATCTTCCATTACATTACATTACAGTCATTTAGCAGATGCTTTTATGCAAAGCGACTTACAATAAGTGTATTCAACATCGGTATTCAAGAGAACTACTAGTCACCAGAAGTCATAAGTGCATCTCCTTTACACGAGCATCTAAGAGCATAAACCAGAGCAGAAGTACAGAAACAAACAAATACAATAAATGCAACAAACTCATACGAATACAATAAGTGCAATAACCTAGTATGAATACAATAGATGCTGAGTAAGTGCTAAGTGAAGGTTCAGGTAGGCCTGGAGATAGGAAGGAGCTGTTCCTTTCACTGCCCTGTAGGCTAGCATCAGAGCGTGTAACCGATGCAATGTTTGCTGAGAACGACAGTTGGTCGTCCAGGGTCACACCCAGGTTCCTCGCAGTCCGGGTTGGCGTCACCACGGTATCATCAATGGTGATGGACAGGATTTTTAGAACACTTCACACTGTATTTATTCACATTGTTGTTTTTAAAACACTTCATACTGTATTTATTCACATTGGTGTTTTTAGAACACTTCACACTGTATTTATTCACATTGTTGTTTTTAAAACACTTCATACTGTATTTATTCACATTGTTGTTTTTAGAACACTTCACACTGTATTTATTCACATTGTTGTTTTTAAAACACTTCATACTGTATTTATTCACATTGTTGTTTTTAGAACACTTCACACTGTATTTATTCACATTGTTGTTTTTAGAACACTTCACACTGTATTTATTCACATTGTTGTTTTTAAAACACTTCATACTGTATTTATTCACATTGTTGTTTTTAGAACACTTCACACTGTATTTATTCACATTGTTGTTTTTAAAACACTTCATACTGTATTTATTCACATTGTTGTTTTTAGAACACTTCACACTGTATTTATTCACATTGTTGTTTTTAGAACACTTCACACTGTATTTATTCACATTGTTGTTTTTAGAACACTTAAATGATTTCTTATTTTGATTCTGATATGAAGTTCTATCTCTTTGATGAAATTATGTCACAGCTTTAGACTGTGTTCGATCTCCTTCTGACTCTTCTGTACATTTGAACCTATGCAGTGGTTTTGAAGGAACCTGGTTCTGGATCCTCTGTGTTTGTTCGTGGAGCTTATGTCAGCAGCTCCAGGTTAATGCTGTTAACGTGGCCCTGAGGAGGATAAGCTGCTAACGAGTTTAAGTCCAGCGTCAGCGAAACAGAGGATTGGAGCTCCCTGATCCAGATCCCAGACCTGAGGACTGTGAGGGTTTTAAGTTTTATTTCATGCATTCAGTGTCTGTGAGATGGGGTTTGAGGAATGTGCAGGAGTAGGGGTGGTGCGGTGTGAAAGTGGCAGGGAGAGGTGTGAAGTTTAGGACAATGGGGCATAGGCCCAGGTGGGGCTTGTTGGATTTCAGCCAATCAGTGAGCTGATCGCTGAGCTGAGGAATGCAACTTTGAGGGGACAAAGGGTTTGAAGCGCTGGGGGATTTCAGATCTTCTGCTGGCCACCGAGCAGGCAGACCAGCCTTCAGGGTGGCTCGGATTGGATCTCACATTTGATTTTATATATTGTTTTGTTTTGATAATAATTGTGTGATTCGGTTTGTAACTGTATCTGTTTTTATGCTTATTGGATAATAAATCCATTTGATTTTTACTTTAACCTGCTGTTGTGTTTTGGAGGCAATTGAGACAGCATGGCTGCAAAGGGGGGGGGGGGCGATTTCTCCCTGTGTCCAGAAGTTGTGGCCTTAACAGGACAGACAGGGTCTGAGACCAAACATGTTCTTTACTTCTGCTGATTAAGTTCATCAGACAAACACCTACTCATACGTCCTCCTTTCTTCTTGTCTCTTCTTCCTCATCACACCCGTTTTGTCCTCGTCCTCTTCCTCTCCTCACTGTTCTCCACTTTTCCATGAATCTTGAATGGGGATTTAAACCCCTTGTATTTTTTTCCTGCGAGGATTCCAGAGCACTTTTAAATCTGTTTTTCCTTCATAGGGAGCCTGACTCTGGCTTGGTTTGATAGGTTGTAGTTCTGTCCAGGTGGATCAGACCACCCTCCTGTGGACAAACAGTGTGTCTGCAGCCTCCAGGTGAAAAAAAAGCAATATTTTGGTATGTTTCAAGAGAATGAAGGTTAGAAGTTGTGGCTTAAACAACCTTTCAATATCTCCAGTTTAGGTGATTTTTTTTAGTTTAGAGAAGAAAGAAAAAGTGAATAAAAACAGAGAGAAAGAGACAACAAAAGAAAGAAAGAAAAGACAGAAAGAATATTCAAAAGGAGGAAATAAAGCACAAACTAGAGTGTATAATAAGTGTATAATAAACTAATAAGTGTGTAATAAGTGTATAATAAACAATAATAAGTGTGTAATAAGTGTATAATAGACTATAATAAGTGTGTAATAAGTGTATAATAGACTATAATAAGTGTATAATAAGTGTATAATAGACTATAATAAGTGTATAATAAGTGTATAATAGACTATAATAAGTGTATAATAAACTATAATAAGTGTGTAATAAGTGTATAATAGACTATAATAAGTGTGTAATAAGTGTATAATTGACTATAATAAGTATATAATAAGTATATAATAGACTATAATAAGTGTAATAAGTGTATAATAGACTATAATAAGTCTATAATAAGTATATAATAGACTATAATAAGTGTATAATGAGTGTATAATAGACTATAATAAGTGTATAATAAGTATATAATAGACTATAATAAGTGTATAATAAGTGTATAATATACTATAATAAACTATAATAAGTGTGTAATAAGTGTATAATAGACTATAATAAGTGTATAATAAGTATATAATAGACTATAATAAGTGTATAATAAGTGTATAATAAACTAATAAGTGTATAATAAGTGTTTCCACGTAGTCGTTATAATAAACTCTGGTTGGGTCAAACACATACAGTCTGTGTTTCCATAGCAACCATGCCAACAGTACTCACACTTACCTCAGACCTTTGTGAACCAATCAGCTTATTGATCAATGTTTGCATCCAAAGTTTTGTGCAAATCTGAAGCAGTTTTCCAGGAAACAGCAAACCATGTTTGTTTCCGTCCACTGCTGTTGTATGAATATTAGTTTATATATATATTAAAGCACCACAGAAGAAGAAAAGAGCTCCAGTATGAATGTTTTCATGTGAGGAAGGTTACTGACTCCTCATCGCTCCACACATCTCATGAACATCATGGTTTATTCACTCAGTCTGGTTATTTACACCTCAGACATGCTTTTTACTCTTATTTTAACTTTCTTTTTTCAAATTTACAGATTTTCCAATATTTCATGAGCAAATGGAGAATGCTCATGAAACAGGTGAATGGAAACGACCAGCATGAAAGTGTAATTGGATGGTGATCTGAGGATCTACCATCCAATTACTTTTCTGGTTTCTACCTGAAAGTGACTCAGACTGTCTTCTCACCTTCTAGGTTTCCTCTGAACATCTGTCTGATCGTCTCCAATCAAAAGCTGTGATGGTTTGTTTCACTGAACCACCTGAGAAGACGTCACTGGAAACTGTTTGGAAAAAAAGAAAAGCAACTTTCTAAAAGTACATGTCAGGTGATTGGATGAACCTTCTGTCAATCAAACTCCTGATCCGTCCGGAAACAAACACATCACTTAGACTGAGCAGATGTGTTTTTTTGGGATCCTGGATTCTCTGGTGGAAGGTGAGTTGTGTCCTGACATCACATCTCTAATGATTCACAGCATTAGTTACAGTTACTTACGTTAGTTCCAGCTGTCATTCATCTGGACTTCACCACGTTATAAACGTATTCACCTCTGTGTTCGTCAGCAGGTTATGAAGGATGAACCAGGAAGAACTGTGGAGGTGCTGGAGAAAAGATGATTCTTGTTGTTACCGATGTTCCAACTGGAGCCACAAACCACCAGGAAACAAGATTACTGTTAGAGACAAATATGAGATTATAAATACCACTGTATTTCTTTGTTTGTACATTGGGTGGTGCTGTATTTCCTGTCCTGGGCTCAGGTATATAAGTCCCTAAATCGCTGTGTTTCGTCAGGTGTTTGACCCCGGAAGGGCAAACGGTTTTGACCGCATACGCTACACATTTACTGCATTGTGGGAAAGAGTGGCTTTTGTGTAAATTGTTTCCACGACGAGAATAAATGAGCTACAGATCATCATACAAAGGTCTCTGTGATGTGTCGAATGCACCACACCTCACAGGTAGTTTAGCCTGCAGCGAGCGCGTCAACCAGGCGAGTCCGGAGGGAGCAGCACCTCAGGAGCTTACAGCCACACGACTGGCTTCTTTAACAATTACAATCACTTTATTCAGCCAGGAAGTTATTGGATGGTGATTGCTTCTGATTTTTATGGTTCTAGTGTATGGTTGATTGCGTGCAGCGTAATGTCTCAGGGAGACATTACGGGAGAAATTATTGTTTCAATGTATGTTTTAAATCTCCTTTACTTTTTACTACTGTATTGTATTTCTTACACTGTTTCTTTAATTGTTTTTAAATCTCCTTTTCTTTTGCCTTATGTTTTGATGCTTTGAATGGTTTTATGTGAAGCACTTTGAATTACCTTGTTGTTGAAATGTGCTGTACAAATAAACTTGCCTTGCCTTGCCTTACACAAAGAAAGAAAGATATCTCAACTTCTTGTTCAAATGATAGTCAGCCTTTAAATCGTGCCAAATATCTTCCATTAAAGGTAATATGGTCTATAAAATATAATTATGAGCTCAACATTTAATTCATCATAATATAACAAAAAATTAGATCAAAGATGAGCTGTTAATCATCTGAACTACATCATGTTCCCAGTAATATAAATAAAGTGCGACTTACACAGAGTAAGTAATTCAAAAGACACATGGAAACAGCAACAAGCACTCATTCCAGGTGAAGGTGTTTGGAGACAAAGAGGAGGATGTCCTCATAGGCCTCTATTTATAAGGTAGGAGGTACTACCAGAACCACCACTTGTGACACTTCCTCTAGTGAATATTCTAACAGTCTGTTTCACACAGTATGAAATACCAAAGGTATTTATTATCTCTGCATGTGATTCAAATGTAGTGGTTCCTCCCTAAATCTGAAGCCAAACTTCTATCAGAAATTACTGAGTTCTTCTGCAGCCTCGTCCTTTCTGCAGAATAAGAAAAACAGTTCAGGTCCCCATAAAATGAAAAGTTACGGCATTGAAAAACATGAAGAATCACATGTCAGGTCTTGAGAGGAGAGTCCACTTTAAAACAAATAGAAACAGAGAACAATAGAGCTTCCCTCACATCAACACTGAGTTTCCTCTGCAAGTCAAGAGTTATGCGTTACATAACTGAGAAAAGAATGCAGAGTCCAGCGGTTCATATGACCCCAACCATATCACGAGAGGTTCACCAAGAGAGCGACTGAGTGTAGGAGTCACGTGACTAATGGGAACGCCTGAGGCATCAGGTGGACGAATGGGGAGTCCAGAGGGTCCCTGATCCTGGGGAGGACGTCCAGACAGGAAGTAGAGCGAGATCCAGAAGCCTGACGTGTTTCAGTGTGTAGCTGAGGATCTGATACTGATCTGATGTCGGTTACCTGAGGGACCAATGCACAAACTCTGTAAGGCTAATTCTCCACCAGCAGCTTTAACACTGAGCAGTCAGTTGTGTCTCTGACTTCCTGTTGTTGTGAAGTTCATCAACAGTTTAACTTCTGAAGTAAAATGTGAAGTTACAGAGTGTAAAAGAGACCAGCAGGTGATTCAACTACTTATCTATGTAGACAGCGACTGATAAAGAGTATGTGGTGGGGAGCAGTTTTATTGATCTGATCAAAGTCTTTAGGTCGCAGTAAGCCCCGCCCACTCGTACAGCATCAGCTTAGTCTGCAGGTGAATCACTGCAGGAGGTGGGAGTGGCTCGTAAATCAGGAAACTGAACCAACTGACAAAGCTAACGCTAGCATGCTAATATCTGAAGAGTGAAGGGGGGTGGTAATGATTAAGACACATCTGACCGGAAACTTGATCAGTGAAGTTTAATAATGATTTCAAATCACATTTCACCAAAATACATCAACAAACCTGAAATTATTCAAAGTTCTAACTCTAACGTAACGCCAGTTAGCTTAGCATAGTCAGATATTTTCCTCTCACAATAAACTAAATCTCAAACACAGCTTTGTATGCACACAGAAATAAAACTGAGACTTTATCTTTCAGCCTGTCCATGTTTGGAAGCTACGCTAGCGGATCGCTGTGATTGGACAGCACTACAGAGGTATCCTAGCAACAGATTTACACACGAACTACAGTCTTTACTCGTTGAGTCATTTGTTAAGTTTTAATGGTGGAACCTGATTTAGTGAAGCACTGGTTTGAGATGAGTTCCTGAACTGAGGCAGGACTTTATGTTGAAACTCTGAATCAGTTAATGGTGATACGCATCACTTCCTGCTAGGGGTGTAACGGTACGCGTATTCGTATTGAACCGTTCGGTACGAGGCTCACGGTTCGGTACGCATGACGAACCGAATAAGTTTGAAATTTTTTTTTTTTAAACAACCTTTATTTAACCAGGTAGTCCCATTGAGATTAAAAATCTCTTTTGCAAGATGTAAGAAACAATACAAGATGTAAGTAACAATACCACATAACATTAAGCAGCAGTTTTTGTTTTTTATGCTTATGTGTTGCTAAGAAGACACCCCCAGAAGACACATACAGTATATACATATACATACAGTATATACATACAGTATATACATACAGTATATACATATACATACAGTATATACATATAGTATATACTGTATGTATATATACATACATACAGTATATACACATACAGTATATACATATACATACAGTATATACATACAGTATATACATACAGTATATACATATACATATAGTATATACTGTATGTGTATATACTGTATGTATATACTGTATGTATATACTGTATGTATATACTGTATGTATATGTATATACTGTATGTGTATATACATACATACAGTATATACACATACAGCATATACATACAGTATATACATACAGCATATACATACAGTATATACATATACATACATCAGCTCTGGTTTAGAAACAAAGATGAAAGTGTTTCAGACCTCCTTGTATACTTTAATCAGGAAGCAGCATTGTAGTGGAGGCAGGAAGCAGGCGAGGTGATCTCAACCTCACTCAGGAGTTTATGTCCATTTGTTCAGTCTGGTGTGTAAACGTTGTCCACTGAGTCATCCACTCAGACCATGTGTGTGTGTGAGTGGGTGTGAGTGTGAGTGTGTGTGTGTGAGTGTGTGTGTGTGTGTGAGTGAGTGTATGTGTGAGTGTGTGTGTGTGAGTGTGTGTGAGTGAGTGTGTGTGTGTGTGTGTGTGTGTGTGTGTGTGTGTGTGTGTGTGTGTGTGTGTGAGCTGCTATTTAAACACCACACCCTGTCCTGTCCTGGATCATAACGGAGCTGCTGCTGCTTGCTGCCTCACTGCTGCTGCTTCTGTTAAAGGTAAGGAAACAGAAAACACTTACAGCTTCACTCAGAGAACACTACACACACTACACACACTACACACAGTATTTAGGTGGTTTTGGTATTTTAAACTGCAAGAACTGCAACAAGTCATTGAGTCTCAGTGAGTCCGTGGAGAATCTATGCAGAGCTCAGATCTCCCTCATGTGATACGAGCTGGACGAAGGCTCAGACCCTCGGTGGCCTCCTGTAATCACCAGAGTATCATCTGCATGTCATATTCAGCGGGAGGATCAGAGACGACTTCTCTGGAAGCAGGAACTGAGACTGAACAGAAACAGCAGCAGTCCACAGTTTATTTTCTCCTTCTCTTCATGTGGACCGGCTGCTCCTGGTCCTGCTCCTGGTCCTGATCCTGGAGGTCCTTAAAAAAGACATTAACAACAAAATGAATGCATTCATAAACTTTCAGGAATCAGAAAGAAGACTTGAGTCACCAGAGGATCTCTTTCTTAGTCTTTGTTCGTACACGAGCTGCAGCATTCTGAGTCTACTGGAGAGAGTCAGGAGACTTATCAGAGCCTGATGAGGAACCACAGTAGTCTAGTCTAGAGAACTCACGTCTCTGCAATGACGAGTCAGAAGAAGAATCACATTATTGGGGAACAAAATGTTCAGTTCTGCAGTGAAGAATTTGAGTCTCTTTTACTTTCAGTGGTTGAAAACAAACAGAAAGACTTATAGGTTCATGACCAGGACCAGGACCAGGACCAGGACCAGCATGTGACTCACTAGTGACACAGCTAACATCCTTGAACCCCGAATGCAACACTCACTCTGTCATTTATGAGAGCATGCATGATAAGAAACACATAGTTGATGCTCTTGGTAATATTGTTTCAATAAAACTCGACTTGGATCCATTTGTTTCTGGTTTCATCTAAATTGTTACCGGTTGATAAATATTGCATCAATTTACAATTTCCTGCTTTGAGTACATGAATATCTGAGATGAGCTCCTTTACACTCCAACAAGTAGTTCTGCCTGTTGGACTGTTTGTCTCAGCTGTTGCTAGGTAACGCTTTCACAACCTTCCTGTTCAAGTCTCGTAAAGTGTCAAAGGTCGGGAGAGCGTTCCAGTTCTTCTTAAATCACAATAACTTCATGGTTTATGGGTTCATAACTACCTAACACTTTACAGTTTGATTTAATGTCATTTCTTTGAAGTTGAGCGTGTGTGTGTGTGTGTGTGTGTGCGTGTGTGCGTGTGCGTGTGCGTGCGCGTGTGTGCGTGTGCGCGTGTGTGTGTGTGCGTGTGCGCGCGCGTGTGTGTGTGAGTGTGTGTGCGTGTGCGTGTGCGTGCGCGTGTGCGTGTGTGCGTGCGCATGTGTTACATAGCAGCCTCCATACTTCTTCAGATGTGTGTGCTTTGTGATCTCTCTTATCTGCTGCCCCTCCCTCAGCACGTCCTGGTCCATAAATCAAACACACCTCTCTGCAGCGTTTACAGTCTGCTGGATTCCGAAGCTCTCAGTGTTCACAGACTTGTGTTTGCTCGTTTTTGGAGAAACAGCAGGTGGTTCTCCCGTCTCCATGGACCTCTGGTGGTCCTTTTAATTAATAAATGAGTCGACTGGCAGAACATTAATCGTTGATCAACTCTTTTGATAACCAGTTCATCTTTTGAGTCACTTTTCAAACTAAAACATCTGCTGGTTGCAGCTTCTCAAAAGTGTTTCCTGGTATGTTTCTATAAAAAGATAATTAAACATATTTGAACACCTTTTGATCCACCTGTTTTTCAGTGAATTCTGAGAAAGCTCCACATTCTGCTGAAGTGGAAGAGAAGTGATGATGATGATGATGATGTAACAGAAGTTGTCTGTGTTTCCTCCCTGCAGGTCGAGTCAACATGGCGATGGTGTCTGAGTTTCTGGGTCAGCTGACGCTGTCGTATGGAGCGGTGAGTCACACAGGAAACATATTTATATGTATATGGACCATTCTACCGAATTGGTTCAAAGTCAGGTTGGAAATATTTTTAAATTTTGTATGTTTTATTCCCAAAACTTTGTCCGTATATATATTGTACTGTAGGTGTGTGGAAACAAACAAGGAGTCGAGTATTCCCTTTGGCTGCACCATGTGGCCGTTTATTTCCATCCATACAAAACATCCAACACATTCACTTCCTCTCACCCTTTAACCCCCTCTGTCACCAGGGTTACGCCCCTTTCCTTAAAGGGGCCCCGTGAATTCGGTCGTCCCCTACAGTACCATATATAAAGTACACATATCTAGTAAAAGAACCATCAATTTTTATATTGTATTTTCAGACTGTGTTGGAATGTTTTTCCTCTCCCGGAAATTGTCACTCCCGAAACATAGTAATACAGTAAAAAGGCATTATTATTAACCTGTTAAGATTGTGTTTCCTTCCCTTCTCTGAAGAGTATTTTTACAAATATTTCTTGAAGGTTTTCACAATTAAATCAATAAAAATGAGATTTGTACCAAATTTCTAAGTTCAATTTATACAATTCATCAAAAATCTAAATGCAATATTTCTTTGTAAAATGCATAATACTGATCATATTGATTCCAGAGTTGATGATTGATACAATTGAACACACATTAAACCAATCAGTATCATAACATTTTAGTTGATAACTCAAAATACTTTATTTTTTAGAAAACATCCAGTGTTGCGGCAATGACTGCACTGTTTCGGTTGTGACCACAGTATTTTGTTTGCAAGCTTGTATCATATTTCCTCAACCTTATTGCTTAATCTTAACTCATAACATGCCTGAGGGTGGGAATATTTCAAACAAATGTTTTGTGGTCAATAGAATCATTTTATTTTTGAAGACATAACAATTGTTCATCCGGAACCATTTAAAGTACAAACATTACTTATCAATGGAAAATGACCCAAGTGGGTTCAGTAAAAGAGAACAAGAAAACAAATCACTGATATTATGTTGTACTGTATGTTTAAGGGGGTTCAGTGTCAGACACCATCACAAATCCATTCACAAATCTAGTTTTCCACATACTGCGGTGGACACTCTCGGGCTGATCTGGACAGCCCGAGAGTGTCCAGATCAGCCCAACGTGGTGTGACGTTGGGCTGATCTGGACATGCCTCTGTGTGACGTTTTCTGGTGGAGGGATTAAGGTGAGGACCTTGTCCACTGTGTACCAGATCTTGTCCTCTAGTCGCGTCAATAAAAGCGGTTTCGCCCAATGTTGTGCATGACTTTGACCTCAAGGGCACCTGCAGACAGATAACGGGTAAAATAAAAGGACATTGTGCGAGATATGATAAGTATTGCTTGTATTGGAATCTTATAAGACTATGAAATGAAGTTTGATTCAAAGGGAATTGGAATATGACAACGGAAGATGGCCAAGTGAGAATGAATGGAAAGAGAGACTTTACCATATGTTTCGGCAGTGACTGTTTCGGTAGTGACAATTCTAGCTAACTTTGAGCACAACTAAAGAATGCTAGCAAGTGGATGGCTAGCATACACATATTTGAAGAGGTGTACACACATAAAAACATAGTACTTTGCATTAAACCCCAAAAAGTGTACTTAATTGAAGAGAATATGTGTTCGGTAGTGACAATTCTTAAGGTTACACGCCGATTTTCAGACTTTGTAACACATTTATATCAAAAGTGTGGGATTTAGCTACTTATCATTCAGCCATGAGGGACAGGGATGCAGTGTCACTGCCTGGTCACAAATGCAGGGGTGTGGCTAAAAACCAGGCTCAGCCAATGGACTAAAACTCTTGTGTTTCGGTAGTGACATGAAAACTGGGGACATGATTTTTTGGGTATATTGTTTTCATTTTAAAATTAAACCCACAATAAATCTAAATCTTACAACTTCTGTTTAAACTTCATCATAAAGATCTTTGAAATTACACCATTGAACAAAATCAAAAAATTGTTTTAAGTGTTATTTACAGAAATTTAAATTTAGATGTCAGGGTTGGGGACAGCTACTTCCCAATAGAAAGTACCCTATAAATGATGATTTTGTATATATTTAGCTTATCACGATCTAATTGAATGCCTTGGGTTTAAATAGACCATGACACATTCTTAGTAAATATCTATGTCTGAATACTTAATTGTTTTGTTAAATAGTTTTTCTTGTTGGGGGACCGCACTTTGAACGAATTCGGTAGAATGGCCCATATACTGTGTATATATATACAGTATATATATATATACTGTATATATAAATATCATATCAGGACACGTATGTCCATACTGTCATATCTTTACTGCCCTCATAGAGCAGATTAAGGTGTGGTTTGTTCTCCACCCAGTTCACCTGATAACTGAAGGCTGATCAGTGAGTCATTTAGAATCACACAATGTGATCGAGTGATCGTTTCTGGAACAGACTCTAGCGGACAAAAGAAATGCTGAAGTATAAAGAGAGAGAAAGTTTCATCCAAGTCTACACCTGATCCTCACCTGATCCCGGTGTACAGGTCCACATCTGTTATATCATGCAGAGGAAGTCCGCTGAGTTGGCGTCCCTTCAATGTGGCCAAAGACACAATCATGGACACACTGCTCAAAGAATAATGATATTTGCGGCCCAGCGATCGGACCTCACTTCCTCTCGGGTGCATTCCCACCTGTACTGTCCCCCTGTGATTGGATCAGAGTCTCTTTGTTATCTGCTATTTAAAGGAAGTTTAGATGATGTCACAGCAGCAGACTCTGTCCTCCGTAGGAAGTGGAGCCTAAATTCCCCACCGTGGTGCCGGTACGAGACTTCGACCCAGCCAAAGACGCCGCCAGGATCGAGACGGCCGTCAAGACTAAAGGTAAGAGAGTCTTTGCACATCTCACATTCATCCACCTGTTCCATCACAAATCCTTCAGTGGACGTCAGCCACAAACAAAGGTTTACATCAGACCAGAGTCTAGATCACTGGTCTTCAGAGACAAACAACATTCATCCAACAGAGCTGTGGGTCCAGTTCAGAATACACAGTTACTTCCTGTCAAGCAGACACTACTTAAAGGTTCAGATCATTAACATCATCATCTGTAAAGATCGAGAGGAATGATGTCTCCTTCTGTGTGTGCTGATGTCAAAGCTTCTCCTCTCTGTGTTCATATGTGCATACATATATATATATTTATATATATGCCATCAAAAGGTTATTTACCATTCTTTCTTTATCTGCTATAGAAACTATATTATCACAGTGGACTAGTGATAATAAAGGTCCTTCTAAGGGTTGAACTGGTTCCTTGGTCAAATGGCCCCTTTCGGCTTTAATGCATGTTTCATTAATATTCTATATTCATATTTATATTAATATTGTTTATCTGAGCTCAATGAACAAAGATCTCATAAATCTGGAAGTCAGGTGATTCTCATAAAGTGGTGATCTTCTTGAAGGATTCAGATCCTTTACTCCAGTGAAGTTGCAGCAAGTCAAATATGACATGTACATTCAGTCAGTAAAAGTCAACATACACATGATGGATATTAATAGTTTCCATTATTAGCTTGAATGAGTTGGACCAATGATGAAATGTATTAAACTGACCTCTTTTGAAGTTAAACCTAAAAGCATGAATCCTGGTTGTGCAGGAGTAGACGAACAGACAGTCATCGACATCCTGACCCGACGCAGCGGAGAGCAGCGGAGCGAGATCGCCTTTGAGTACGAACGCATCGCCAAGAAGGTTCGAACCGTCCTGCCCGAGTCAGACCATGAAGACACACCTGCTGCTGCTTTCTGCTTTAGTGTCACTTCCTGGTTACAAAGACGTTCGTGTGTCCCCGTTTCAGGATCTGATGACGGCCCTGAAGGGGGCGCTGTCCGGTCCTCTAGAGGCTCTAATGTTGGGTCTGATGAAGACCACCGCTCAATACGACGCCTCTGAGCTCAAAGCCTCCATCAAGGTCAGAGTCAGCAGAACTCAGTATACGAGTACAAGAGTACACAAGGAGGACGGTACTCAGTACTTTACTACAGTAAAACTCACACATGGTTTCATTTCTATCATCCAAATATTACATTAAAAGTCAAACATGATGCACTGAATGAGTTGGCTGTCTAGAAAGTTTGAAAGCATTTGAAGGTAGCTAACAGTAGAATCCTACAGATGCTAATCTACTTTACTAAATACTGATGTATCAATCAGATTCTTTGACCAATCAGATGTCTCTAAAAGAGTTTCCGTCTGAGCTGCTGGTTGTGGTTTCAGGGACTGGGGACGGACGAGGAAACCCTGATCGAGATCGTCTGCTCCAGAAACAACAAAGAACTGGAGGAGATCAAGAAGGTTTACAAAGAGAGTACGTTTGGACAAGACCAGTACATCTGAAATGAATAAGTTAAGAATTAAAGTGGTTACTTAGCAGCCGCAAGAAAATGACAAAGCATCAGCAAAACTGTGTTTTTTAGCTAAGTTGTATCATCAGCTACATACAAAGCTCGTTGGTCTCAGGCCAACATTAGCAAATGGTCATATCTCTTTATTTGTCTCTGCAGTGTTTAAGAAGGAGGTGGACAAAGACGTTGCAGGAGACACATCGGGAGACTTCGCTAAACTGCTGCTGGCGCTGGTTCAGGTAGCTCAGATGCTGCCGGTCACTCGTCTTCCATTATCTGTGTTTACGGCTCATTTCATTGGATGAGTTCTGTAAATGCTTCTCAATGCATCATACATTTGATACAGAAGAGATGGTAAAATACTCTGATACTGATTTCTGATTTTTACAGTGTGGTATTAGCATGTATTTGTATGGTATTATAATAACTTGATTTCATCGTTCTGAACCATTTTAAATGTATTTTATTTGTCTCTGTGAACAATGACAACAACTGCAGCTCTAACAAACAGTTCTACTGAAGTTTCAACATTTTCAACAGTGACATGATGTTTTCTTGATTTACAGACAAAGAGAGATGAACCCTCTAATGTGGTGGACTATGAGAAGATTGACGAGGACGCCAGAGTGAGTCGACCTGGATATAACTCCCAAAAGACAGAAGAAGAGACTTTATAAAAAGCCCCAAATGCCACAATGCTGTGAAGCTTTTGTCATGTAAACACTCAGTAATCAATCATTTATACTAAATGAGCAATCCATCAATCAATAAAGCACAATCCATCAATCAATAAAGCACAATCCATCAATCAATAAAGCACACGCCATCAATCAATAAAGCACACGCCATCAATCAATAAAGCACATGCCATCAATCAATAAAGCACAATCCATCAATCAATAAAGCACAATCCATCAATCAATAAAGCACACGCCATCAATCAATAAAGCACACGCCATCAATCAATAAAGCACACGCCATCAATCAATAAAGCACAATCCATCAATCAATAAAGCAAACGCCATCAATCAATAAAGCACAATCCATCAATCAATAAAGCACAATCCATCAATCAATAAAGCACACGCCATCAATCAATAAAGCACAATCCATCAATCAATAAAGCACACGCCATCAATCAATAAAGCACACGCCATCAATCAATAAAGCACACGCCATCAATCAATAAAGCACACGCCATCAATCAATAAAGCACACGCCATCAATCAATAAAGCAAACGCCATCAATCAATAAAGCACAATCCATCAATCAATAAAGCACAATCCATCAATCAATAAAGCACACGCCATTAATCAATAAAGCACACGCCATCAATCAATAAAGCACACGCCATCAATCAATAAAGCACAATCCATCAATCAATAAAGCACAATCCATCAATCAATAAAGCACACGCCATCAATCAATAAAGCACAATCCATCAATCAATAAAGCACAATCCATCAATCAATAAAGCACACGCCATCAATCAATAAAGCACACGCCATCAATCAATAAAGCACACGCCATCAATCAATAAAGCAAACGCCATCAATCAATAAAGCAAATGCCATCAATCAATAAAGCACAATCCATCAATCAATAAAGCACACGCCATCAATCAATAAAGCACACGCCATCAATCAATAAAGCACACGCCATCAATCAATAAAGCAAACGCCATCAATCAATAAAGCAAATGCCATCAATCAATAAAGCACAATCCATCAATCAATAAAGCACAATCCATCAATCAATAAAGCACACGCCATCAATCAATAAAGCACACGCCATCAATCAATAAAGCACACGCCATCAATCAATAAAGCACACGCCATCAATCAATAAAGCACACACCATCAATCAATAAAGCAAACGCCATCAATCAATAAAGCAAATGCCATCAATCAATAAAGCACAATCCATCAATCAATAAAGCACAATCCATCAATCAATAAAGCACAATCCATCAATCAATAAAGCACACGCCATCAATCAATAAAGCACAATCCATCAATCAATAAAGCACACGCCATCAATCAATAAAGCACACGCCATCAATCAATAAAGCACACGCCATCAATCAATAAAGCACAATCCATCAATCTATAAAGCACACGCCATCAATCAATAAAGCACAATCCATCAATCAATAAAGCACACGCCATCAATCAATAAAGCACATGCCATCAATCAATAAAGCACAATCCATCAATCAATAAAGCACAATCCATCAATCAATAAAGCACAATCCATCAATCAATAAAGCACAATCCATCAATCAATAAAGCACACGCCATCAATCAATAAAGCACACGCCATCAATCAATAAAGCACAATCCATCAATCAATAAAGCACAATCCATCAATCAATAAAGCACACGCCATCAATCAATAAAGCACAATCCATCAATCAATAAAGCACAATCCATCAATCAATAAAGCACAATCCATCAATCAATAAAGCACACGCCATCAATCAATAAAGCACAATCCATCAATCAATAAAGCACAATCCATCAATCAATAAAGCACACGCCATCAATCAATAAAGCACAATCCATCAATCAATAAAGCACAATCCATCAATCAATAAAGCACACGCCATCAATCAATAAAGCACAATCCATCAATCAATAAAGCACAATCCATCAATCAATAAAGCACAATCCATCAATCAATAAAGCACAATCCATCAATCAATAAAGCACACGCCATCAATCAATAAAGCACAGTCCATCAATCAATAAAGCACAATCCATCAATCAATAAAGCACAATCCATCAATCAATAAAGCACACGCCATCAATCAATAAAGCACACGCCATCAATCAATAAAGCACAATCCATCAATCAATAAAGCACAATCCATCAATCAATAAAGCACACGCCATCAATCAATAAAGCACAATCCATCAATCAATAAAGCACACGCCATCAATCAATAAAGCACACGCCATCAATCAATAAAGCACACGCCATCAATCAATAAAGCACAATCCATCAATCAATAAAGCACAATCCATCAATCAATAAAGCACAATCCATCAATCAATAAAGCACACGCCATCAATCAATAAAGCACACGCCATCAATCAATAAAGCACACGCCATCAATCAATAAAGCACAATCCATCAATCAATAAAGCACACGCCATCAATCAATAAAGCACACGCCATCAATCAATAAAGCACACGCCATCAATCAATAAAGCACAATCCATCAATCAATAAAGCACACGCCATCAATCAATAAAGCACACGCCATCAATCAATAAAGCACACGCCATCAATCAATAAAGCACACGCCATCAATCAATAAAGCACAATCCATCAATCAATAAAGCAAACGCCATCAATCAATAAAGCACAATCCATCAATCAATAAAGCACATGCCATCAATCAATAAAGCACAATCCATCAATCAATAAAGCACACGCCATCAATCAATAAAGCACAATCCATCAATCAATAAAGCACATGCCATCAATCAATAAAGCACACGCCATCAATCAATAAAGCACACGCCATCAATCCATAAAGCACAATCCATCAATCAATAAAGCACAATCCATCAATCAATAAAGCACAATCCATCAATCAATAAAGCACAATCCATCAATCAATAAAGCACACGCCATCAATCAATAAAGCACAATCCATCAATCAATAAAGCACACACCATCAATCAATAAAGCACAATCCATCAATCAATAAAGCACAATCCATCAATCAATAAAGCACAATCCATCAATCAATAAAGCACACGCCATCAATCAATAAAGCACACGCCATCAATCAATAAAGCACACGCCATCAATCAATAAAGCACAATCCATCAATCAATAAAGCACACACCATCAATCAATAAAGCACAATCCATCAATCAATAAAGCACACACCATCAATCAATAAAGCACAATCCATCAATCAATAAAGCACAATCCATCAATCAATAAAGCACACACCATCAATCAATAAAGCACAATCCATCAATCAATAAAGCACAATCCATCAATCAATAAAGCACACGCCATCAATCAATAAAGCACACGCCATCAATCAATAAAGCACACGCCATCAATCAATAAAGCACACGCCATCAATCAATAAAGCACACGCCATCAATCAATAAAGCACAATCCATCAATCAATAAAGCACAATCCATCAATCAATAAAGCACAATCCATCAATCAATAAAGCACACGCCATCAATCAATAAAGCACACGCCATCAATCAATAAAGCACACACCATCAATCAATAAAGCACACGCCATCAATCAATAAAGCACACGCCATCAATCAATAAAGCACAATCCATCAATCAATAAAGCACACGCCATCAATCAATAAAGCACACGCCATCAATCAATAAAGCACAAACCATCAATCAATAAAGCACACGCCATCAATCAATAAAGCACACGCCATCAATCAATAAAGCACAATCCATCAATCAATAAAGCACAATCCATCAATCAATAAAGCACAATCCATCAATAAATAAAGCACAATCCATCAATCAATAAAGCACACGCCATCAATCAATAAAGCACAATCCATCAATCAATAAAGCACAATCCATCGGCAAGGCTTCACTCTTCCTTTGAACCTCAGCACCGTGGAGTGTTGACTGTGATCTTTGTGTTGTGTGTGAACCTCTCAGTCTCTGTATGAAGCCGGGGTGAACAGGAAGGGAACCGACGTGAACACCTGGATCTCCATCATGGCTAAGAGGAGCGTCCCTCACCTGCAGAAAGGTGAACTACACCGACATCACCACAACATATTCAGACACGGATTCACCGCCTTCTACCACCACCATGTTCCATCTTTATTTCATGTGTAATGTCAACGTTTTTATGTTTATGTTTAATACCAACGTTCTTTATGTTTAACACCAACGTTCTTCATGTTTAACACCAACGTTCTATATGTTTAACACCAACGTTCTATATGTTTAACACCAACGTTCTTTATGTTTAACACCGTTCTTTATGTTTAACACCAACGTTCTTTAAGTTTAACACCAACATTCTTTATGTATAACACCAACGTTCTTTATGTTTAACACCAACGTTCTTTAAGTTTAACACCAACATTCTTTATGTATAACACCAACGTTCTTTATGTTTAACACCAACGTTCTTTATGTTTAACACCAACGTTCTTTATGTTTAATACCAACGTTCTTTATGTTTAATACCAACGTTCTTTATGTTTAACACCAACGTTCTTTATGTTTAACACCAAAGTTCTTTATGTTTAATACCAACATTCTTTATGTTTAACACCAACATTCTTTATGTTTAACACCAACGTTCTTTATGTTTAACACCAATGTTCTTTATGTTTAACACCAACGTTCTGTTTAACACCAACGGTCTTTGTGTTTAACACCAACGTTCTATATGTTTAACACCAACTTTATTATGTTTAATACGAATACGAATATGAATTATGTTTAATACGAACGTTCTTTATGTTTAACACCAACGTTCTTTCTGTTTAACACCAACGTTCTTTGTGTTTAACACCAACGTTCTATATGTTTAACACCAACTTTCGTTATGTTTAACACCAACGTTCTTTATGTTTAATATCAACGTTCTTTATGTTTAATACCAACCTTCTTTATGTTTAATACCAACGTTCTATATGTTTAACACCAACGTTCTATATGTTTAACACCAACGTTCTTTCTGTTTAACACCAACGTTCTTTCTGTTTAACACCAACGTTCTTTATGTTTAACACCAACCTTCGATATGTTTAACACCAACGTTCTTTATGTTGAACACCAACGCTCTTTGTTTAATATCAACGTTCTTTATGTTAAATACCAACGTTCTTTATGTTTAACACCAACGTTCTTTATGTTTAACACCAACGTTCTTAATCTTTAACACCAACATTCTTTATGTTTAACACCAACGTTCTTTATGTTTAACACCAACGTTCTTTATCTTTAACACCAACGTTCTTTATGTTTAACACCAACGTTCTTTATCTTTAACACCAACGTTCTTTATGTTTAACACCAACGTTCTTTATGTTTAACACCAACGTCCTTGATGTTGAACACCAACGTTCTTTACGTTGAACACCAACGTTCTTTATGTATAACACCAACATTCTTGATGTAATTCCAACATGTTTCTATTTTTATGTGCATATGTTAATTGATAAAGTTAGAGAATGATTGTGGAAATGGTTAAAATGAATGAATATTCATAACACTGTGTTTTAGGTTTTTCATGCTGTCCCTTTTGATGTGCTTTTTCTCTTGACAGTGTTTGAGCGGTATAAGAGCTACAGTCCGTACGACATGAAGGAGAGCATCAGGAAGGAGGTGAAGGGAGATCTGGAGAAGTCCTTCCTCACTCTGGGTAACAAACACTACTACAGGACCAGGACTTATCCATTGTTGTCATAAAACTGTCAAAACACAGACAGAAAGTACTGAAAGACTAATACATGAGACCATGACAATAAGTAAAGTCCTTTGAAGAGGATGATGGTGATGAAACAGGTCCATTTAATGTCCATTTGTCTTCTCTTCACAGTGGAGTGCTTTGAAAACAGGCAGCTGTACTTCGCCAACAGACTCAGTGAAGCCATGAAGGTAGTTTCATAATTTTTCTTAAGTTTTAGACTGATGAACAATTCTGAGGTACTTGTATTTTACTTGAGTATTTCCATTTTATGCTACTTAATATTTCTACTGCACTTCATCTCTTCACTGCACTACATTTATCTTTATTAATACAAAAGGTTGAATTGAGTTGGTAAGTTGTTAAGTGCAATTCTACTGAAAACATCTGTCAGTAATATTAACAATAAATACAACGTTGTTTCTTCTGTCTGTCTGCAGAGTAAAGGAGCAAAGGAGAAGGTGGTGACCAGGATCATGGTGTCTCGCTGTGAAGTCGACCTGATGAAGATCAGAACAGAGTTCAGGAAGCAGCACAAGAGAACTCTGTACCAGACCATTGCTGTGAGTATCAGCCAGTGTGTGATTTCATATTTACATCAGTACTACACCATGAGACATAAGCATTATTACTATTACTGTTGTTATGAATAATAGTATAGTCATTATCATTATTATTAATACTAATATTAATACTATTGTTATTAATATTATTATTAATATTATTGTTATTATCTTTATCAGTATTATCACTATTTTGGCTATGATTGTTAATAATAATAATAATCATAATAAAATACATATTTGGTAATGTTATTATAATCCTTATCATCACATCTTTGTGTTTCAGGAGCACACTAAAGGAGACTACCAGAAGGCTCTGCTCAGTCTGTGTGGAGGAGACGACTGAGACCTCAACTCTGTGTGGACTCAGTTTCCCAGAAGGCCGCTCGGTTTACAATCAGATGACCGCAGTATTCGAGGCTTCTGGTGTTTTCCTCTAAATGAAATAGATCAGTCTGTGAAATAAAAACGTTCCACTTGTATTGATGTATTGAAACATTGATGATGTATTTGATGAAGTCACCAGCAGAGGGCAGCAGAGGCTCACTGAGAAATAAAGACTGGTCTCTGCAGTGTACAAGTACTGGACTCACCAGGTCACTGGAGGAGTATTTGTACACACACTCTTCGAAACACCAAAGTGTGTTATTTCTGTTCATGCCATTCTCTTCTTCTACTCATGAACTGAACGAACTCATTAAATAATGAAAAGACTCAAAAGTGAGAGTTTTTTCTCCGACAGTTTGAAGACATTGATTAAACGTTTACATTTAGAATATATTTCACCCAGATTTGCACGAGTGAATATTTTCATCCTCTACATTGTGATAATAACAGTATTTCATCATTTCAGAGGCCAATATTACAAATCTGGTAAATCTGGTCTAAACGTTTAATCAACGTCTTGAAATAGTTGCTGAAAAGAGTTTCACTTTTAAACGTCTTTTAACCATCACCGTATTTTAAAGCCCTGTTTAGACCTAAAAGTGCTCACAGTCACAGTATGTAGTACTGTAGTCATAGTAACACATTAACAGTCTCCACACAGGACAAAGAAGACCATGTGACCCAGGAAACAATTTGTATTTATGAAACACTTTGAATACAACTACAATGAAATAGAAAACACACGAGTGTTGACAGTGAAAACAATAACATCATCCCCTCTTCTTCTTTAAATGTCGTTGACCCTCTTCCTGTTTGTACATCACTTTATTTTACTCATTTCCTCATCCCGACTGTATTCAGCCCAGGAGGTAACTTCCTGTTCTTTAAAGAGAAGTCAAAGCTTCATGTGGTAGAGCTGCATTCTCTCTAGTGTCCACCAGGGGGCGACTCCTCTGGTTGTATAGAAGTCTATAGAAAATGACTCTACTTCTCTCTTGATTTATTCCCTCAGTAAACATTGTAAACATGAGTTTATGTCTCAATCTCTAGTTTCAAGTCTTCTTCAATACAGCATGATGTTCATTTAGTACATTATGGTCCATTTAGAGTCACACAGACCATAAAGCAGGGGATGCTTTAGGGCGGGGCTACACAGTGATTGACAGGTCGACACCAGAGACGTATACGGCACTTCCTGTTTATTGGTTGCAAAGAATCCAAGATGGCGACGGCAAAACGCCGAACCCGAGGCTGCAAAACCTCCACAAACCAACGAGAGACGTCACCATGACGACGTCACCATGACGACATCCTCTTCTGATATCCAGTCTGTGAATGAATGTGTAATAACCTTGTTATACACAGTCTGTGGTAATAACGGTCAGCTGTGCCTTGAGGAAGAAGAGAAGTAAACGTGTTCTTCGTCAGGAGGAGTTGCTCTATACATTCATGAAGGTCTTCCTCAGTTCTGTTCAATTAAAAAGGTTTTGTTGGATCAAAGTCAGCATTTGATGTGAAAATATTGGTTCTGAATTGGTCCGTAGAGCCACAAACACACATATTGGTGATGTGTGTTTGTGTAATCTCACACTAATGAAGTCAGATAAAGAGATCCTCCAGGTTGTTTTTCCTTTAATCGTTCGTATCTTTTCTTTTGTTTGTTTGCTGCTAATTTTTTAATTAAAGATGCTAATTTGACCTCCAGCTACAGTCGCTAATTAGCATTTCTGCTGCAGAAAAAAGATATTTCTGTTTATACTGAGAGAGAGGAAGGCGGTCCGACCGACTAGATATTAATAAAGACGACGTTTCTACATTCAGACCATCAGGGAGGAAGTCAGGAGTTTATTATTATTATTATTCTTGCAACACGTTTGACTATAATTCATTTCCAGAGCATTCACAACCACTCAGCTTCATGGTAATGATGCTGATGTCACCAATATGCAAATTAGGTTATGACTTTGTTTTTGTGAGCTAGTGCTAGCACAGCTGTTGCCGCTAGTTAGCAATGTAGCTCAGTAGCTAGCTAGCTCAGTAGCTAGCTTGTCCTTCCTGCTGCTATGATGAAAAGTATAATGGTGTTCAAACTGTTGGATCCTGGACTTTAAATGAACACAGAAAGCCTGAATGTCGTGTAACTTCCTCTCAGCAGCCTCGAATCCTCTGATGATATCTTCATGATGCTGCAGCGCCATCAACACGTGTTGTTCCTCTGAACACTGCTGAAGCCATGAAGGTGATGAAGACTCAGAAACACGTTAATTTACGGTGAGTTCCTGTTTTCAAACAGACAGAAGTCGTGTTAGTGAATCAGCTCTCAGCGTTGATCTGATGCACGAGTGTTATTTGTTTAAAGCAGAGCGAATCCTCATCGTCATGCTCCATAATCCCATCGCCGGCCTTCCTTTTCAATCCCCCCCCGAACCTCCCGGCGGCTCCCAGAATCACTACGACGGCCACTCCAACATGAACCAAACGTCAGCATCTCCTGCCTCGGTAATTACAGCGCCGCCCGTCTTCCTCCTCTGAACACTAACATGTGGAGGACTGTGAAGGTGGAAGCAGGAGAGCCGGATCTGAGACAATCACAGTTTAGGATGAATCCACCTTCACACCTCAAGTGTTGCTGGAACATTTCCTGAAGGAGAGTATATTTGCTGATGACAGAAGATATTTCACCTTCGATCCTGCAGCTGGTTCATTCTTCTTCTCTTCTGTCGACTCATTCGTCCCGATGTCACCAATCACAGAGCCGGTTCACTTATCCATCGAGCAGCTGGACTTTTACTTCCGTAAAAAACATCAGAAAACACACACAGCTTGTTCTTTACACCGATTATTTTCCAGGAAGAAACTATTTCACTATTTAAATTGGAAAGATGAAAAGACGAATCATTCATGCATAATGCAAAGCAAGAGATGAGGCTCTCAGATAAACCATTTAGTGTCTTTTCAGCTCAAATCAAGGCTTCAAGTCATGAATCCCGATGAGCACACCAGACCGCCACATGCTTCTGTAAAAGGAACAATTAAGAAGCGGCCCGCTAATTAAGCGCTGAGATGAAGAGCCTTTCTGTCTCCAGCCTGAAGCCGCTGATCAAAGCGACGCCTGAGGATCGGCACACCTCCTCTGGCTGAATGCAGATCGACGCTCCTCGTTACAAAAGAGAAGAGTCTAAACTGACACAAGCAGAGAACACTACAAATATTTCCTGCAGAAAAGTCGCAGCTTGTTGAATCATGATTACAGAGATGAAGCCTGAAACCTTGTTTGTGAGTCCAGACAAAGACTCAACCGTCTTTCTTTCTCCTCTCAAAGCTAACGAAGCCACATTCACGGCCGCCCACTGAACTGCACATCTTTAATCTCGTCATTTCCTTTTATTCAGCTCTTGTTCTTGGGGAATATGCAAAGTTTATCGGGCTTTCATGTCGGGCCTCGGCTTCTTGACTGAGCTGCAGACAGACGCTGAGAGAGATTGAGGAGTCAGGTAGAAGCCTGCAGGCTTGAGTGACGCCCGTGTGTGCTAATGCACCGCGACGTGCTCCTGATGTCAGCTCTTCATTATAAACACTTTTAAAGGGGCTTCGCCTTTCATTTGGGTTTCGGGTTCATCGTTGCGACAGCGCTGCTGTCAGCTCCTCATCACGGGCCTCTTGTCGTGTTTTTGTGGGATGTTTTGCAACAATGATCATAAATATTTCATCTCTTTCTGCCCTGCGTCGCCCCTGCTGCTGAATCAGGATCCGGCTGATGTCACCAGAGATGTCACCGAGCGCTGCCGGAAAACGACAAACCTTTGTAAAGTGTGCTTTTCTCTCCATTAACATACAAAGACGAAGCCAGAGAGGCAAGCAGCCAAACATATGTTCCCTTTGTGCTCTTTTATTGAACATATTTGGAAGCAAAGAAAGCAGAGTTTGATTACGAGGGGAAGAGCCGGAGTGCATTCATGAGACATACTTGTACACATTATTTATTTCACACCAACTTATTTACATTCGAGATGGAAGCTTACCGAGAGAATCTACTGACACACCGGGACGAAGAGGAGGAACTTCCAGGTAAGAGGAGCTCCGTCTTTTCAACAAAGTTTCCTCTCAGTCAAATCTTTCACTCTGCAGAAAACGAAGGTGCAGCAACATTATAAGGGCACATGAAGCTGTGCCAATTAATCTCTGTGTCTGCGTGTGCCTGCAGCCATCCAGCAGCAAAATTAAATATATACTTGCATCTGATTTCAAAGGAGATGTAAAACCCTCTCTGGCTGCAGCGCCCACTGTGGAAGACTTTACTTAAGCATCATTAAAATGGAAGCGAAACATTTCAGCACTCGTGCTGTCGGCGACGGTTCAGCACTTCAAAACAAACTGCATCCAGCGCTCCGGTCCAACGCTCAGCTTTCACCATCGTCATGTTGTTTGTAGGCGCCGAGTTGATGAAAGATTCAGAACACAGAGAGAAAATGAAGAAGCTCTGCATGGATTCAGCTGTCAACATGTGATGACAACACAGACTCCTTAGTGCTGATGATACAATCGACTGACCACCAGAGGAGGTGAACACGAGCCTCATGACCCTTCATCACCATCATCACCATCATCACAGTTTATTCTGACTCAATCACAGTTACAAATACTCACTAGAGCACCAAATGTGAATCAACTTCACCTGCTTTTAGTGCAAATGAAGGTGACAACAGGTGGACAGGAGCGGCAACAACAAGAAAACGCCCAAAAGGGAGTGTACACTCACCGGCCACACATTAGGCACACCTGTTCAATTGCTTGTTAACACAAATAGCTAATCAGCCAATCACATGGCAGCAGCTCAATGCTTTTAGGCCTCTAGACGTGTTGAAGAGGACCTGCTGAAGTTCAAAGCGAGCATCAGAATGGGGAAGAAAGAGGATTTAAGAGACTTTGAACGTGGCATGGTTGTTGGTGCCAGACGGGCTGGTCTGAATATTTCAAACTGCTGATCTACTGGGATTTTCACCCACAACCATCTCTGGGGTTTACAGAGAACGGTCAGAAAAAGAGATATCCAGTGAGCGGCAGGTGAGTGGACGAAGACGCCTCGTTGGTGTCAGAGGTCAGAGGAGAATGGGCAGAGTGGCTGGAGATGATAGAAAGGCAACAGTAACTCAAATAACCACTCGTTACAACCAAGGTCTGCAGAACACCTCTCTGAACACACAACACGTGGAACCTTGAAGCAGCCGGGCTACAGCAGCAGGGACCACACCGGGTGTCACTCCTCAGCTAACAACAGGAAACTGAAGCTACAGGCTACAGGCTCACCAACATGTGACAACAGAAGATTGAGAAAACGTTGTCTGGTCTGATGAGTCTCCATTTCAGCTGCCACATTCAGATGTAGGGTCAGAATGTGTTGTAAACAACATGAAAGCATGGATCCATCCTGCCTTGTACCAACGGTTCAGGCTGCTGGTGTAATGGTGGGGGGAATATTTTCTTGGCACACTTTGGGCCTCTTGGTACCAACTGAGCATGGTCTAAACGCCACGGCTTACCTGAGTACTGTTGCTGACCGTGTCCATCTCTTTATGACCACAGTGGACCATCTTCTGATGCTACCTCCAGCAGGATAGTGCACCGTGTCACACAGCTCAGATCATCTCAAACTGCTTTCTTGAACATGACGATGAGTTCACTGTACTCCAACGGCCTCCACAGTCACCACATCTCAATCCAACAGAGCAGTGGTTCTCAAATGGAGGTGCATGTACCCCAGGGGGTACGTGAGATTTAAAAAATATATATTTAAAATTAGCATCTATTCAAAAATCCTTTTTAATTAATTAATTCATTATTTAATAAATATTCAATAAAATATAAGTGTAAGTTCATCAACTGAATTTTATATTCAGTAGGCGGTTCAATTTCATTATCCTAAACAAAGCAATCTTCAGTGTTGACAGTTTAATAAATCAGACACTGATGATGTTTTTTTCAACCAAAAATGCTTTGCACTGGTTACGGGGTACTTGGCTGAAAGAATATTTCACAGGGGGTACATCACTGAAAAAAGGTTGAGAACCACTCCAACAGAGCACCTTTGGGATGTGGTGGAACGGGAGATTTGCTTCATGGATGTGATGCCATCATGTCAATATGGAGCAAAATGTGTGGGGAATGTTTCCAACACCTTGTTGAATCTCTGCTATGAAGAATTAAGGCAGTTCTGAAGGCAAAAGAGGGTCCAAGCCGGTACTAGCAAGGTGTACCTAATAAAGTGGCCGGTGAGTGTGTATATACATAAATATCTAATTTAAATAAAAGTGAAATGAATAGTGAATGGATAGACATGGAATCGATGATTATCAATCGTTTGTTCATGCAAAGATGGTTATTTACTGTATTTATGTGTTTGTAGGATTTATATTGACAGTGACCGATGTTAAAAACAGATATGATGTATCATGGCAGCAGTGTACATGTTCAGTGTAATTGACAACATAGAACATATGATATCTGTTCATCATTCACTTGTATTATTAGTGTTATTAGTTACATGATCTGATTCTGATCTGATGTAGCTATAAGATCAAAAATGTAAAAAGATGATGAGGTAACTATTCATAGTACCTTGAGTGTTACAATAATCAAAATATATTTGAAATGCATATATTAAACAAACTCAAGGACGGCGTATGAAGGACTGAAGATGGTGGATTCCAGAGAAACCACTGAGGTCTCCATGGTCAGTTCATGTGTCTGTACCATTGAAGCAGACACACTTTTCATACTAACTAGAGTCTCAACAGTAGCAGTGACCTGCACAACAAGGCCTGAGCTCCACATAGTCTGGACCACAAACACATCACATTCTCATCAGTCTGACAACCTTTTCACTAGGCACTACCTGCTTACATCATTACAGCGGCCATCTTGTCTTCCTGTTGGCCGTCTTCATGGTTTATGGAACAAGGTGCTCCATTAGTGACAAGCTGTGACTCCAGAGAGGAAGGACAATATGCAGCATCTGAAGTTAAACAAAGGGATCGAGGAGTTTCACCGTGCTGTTTGATTCTAATGTGATTCAGTTTTTATGAGTGAGTGTCGTCTGTTGTCGGGCAGATCAACCATCATCTGTCACTGAACTTCCTAATAAAGCTATCATTGAATGGACTCAGTCAGCTGTGTCCTCCATCTTTGATCCTCCTCTCCCATACATATATTATCCACATAATAACCCTCATCTACCCACCCGCCCCACTGACCATCACCTCAGGCTCCAGCAGCAGTTTATCACCAGAGACGTACATCGTCTTCTTCATGTTCCCTGTAGTTAGCTCATCGTCTTCTTCATGTTCCCTGTAGTTAGCTCATCGTCTTCTTCATGTTCCCTGTAGTTAGCTCATCGTCTTCTTCATGTTCCCTGTAGTTAGCTCAACATCTTCATGTTCCCTGTAGTTAGCTCATCGTCTTCTTCATGTTCCCTGTAGTTAGCTCAACATCTTCATGTTCCCTGTAGTTAGCTCATCGTCTTCTTCATGTTCCCTGTAGTTAGCTCAACATCTTCATGTTCCCTGTAGTTAGCTCATCGTCTTCTTCATGTTCCCTGTAGTTAGCTCATCGTCTACTTCATGTTCCCTGTAGTTAGCTCATCGTCTTCTTCATGTTCCCTGTAGTTAGCTCATCGTCTTCTTCATGTTCCCTGTAGTTAGCTCATCGTCTTCTTCGTGTTCCCTGTAGTTAGCTCATCGTCTTCTTCGTGTTCCCTGTAGTTAGCTCAACATCTTCATGTTCCCTGTAGTTAGCTCATCGTCTTCTTCATGTTCCCTGTAGTTAGCTCATCGTCTTCTTCATGTTCCCTGTAGTTAGCTCATCGTCTTCTTCATGTTCCCTGTAGTTAGCTCAACGTCTTCTTCATCTTCCCTGTAGTTAGCTCAACGTCTTCTTCATCTTCCCTGTAGTTAGCTCAACATCTTCTTCATCTTCCCTGTAGTTAGCTCAACATCTTCTTCATCTTCCCTGTAGTTAGCTCAACATCTTCTTCATGTTGCCTGTAGTTAGATCAACATTTCCTTCATGTTCCCTGTAGTTAGCTCAACGTTGTCTTTATGTTCCCTGTAGTTAGCTCAACATCTTCTTCATGTTCCCTGTAGTTAGCTCAACGTCTTCTTCATCTTCATGTTCTTCATGGAGATCAAAACAAATCAAACAATCTGTTCATGTCCACAGTCCTACAACCAAAGCAGTGAAATCAGCTCAGGGATCCAAAGCTGCGCAGAGCCTTTAACCCTACAGAAAGGCTCAACGATCCATCATTGAGGAATTTTGTCATCTAGTCGAAGAAGAACAACAACAAGAGAGTTGGCACCAGACCGTGACAATTCTTTTCAACCGGTGTCCAGTTTGGTTGACATCTTTGACACACTTCAGTTAAAAAACGCTTTGGACCCGAGAGCCCCCGGTGGAAGATTTGCCACAATTTTGGCCCAAAATCGACGAACTATGATCGCTGTATGGCTCTGTCATCACGGAGCATAGATCGCACATGGCGGATGAATACATGAATCAGCCTCGTGATTCGACCCGGAGACAAACGGCGTCTTCTAAATTACTCTCTTTCAAACCGTTCAAAAGTTATGGGTATATATGCCAACATCAGCCACAGGTCATGACAAAAAAAAACTTACATTTTGATGATTTTATGGACGAAAAATGGATCTATTCCAGCCGATTTTGGCGCAGCTGTGTCCCCCATGTTGTGCTGTGTGTCTGTGACTGATATCAATCCGCTGGTAGAATGAATGACAAAATGGCAGGAGATTCTGTGAGGTGGACCAATCCATGTAGGGAGGGGGGTTCGCCCAGCATTTTCCGATTTTCAGTCAGTAAACAGACAAGGAGATTGTCAGACACCCCCGCATGGCTCCCGTTAGACTATCCCACATCGAAAAAGGTGTTTCTTGTGTAAATCGAGCAAGCACAGCACAAATTATTATTCATATATTTTTATGATTGACAGATCTGACATTCATAACTGCTCAAAATTATTCCAAATTGTGTCAAACTGCTTTATTAGGATTATTTAACACTTAGTGATAATAAAAGTGAATATATAGTTAATATTTAGTTATATAGTATATACAATTAAACATATACAAATAATACAGCAATGCAACTGCTGGTTCCGAAAATCTAAATTTTGCTTGAATCAGACCATTTATGCTGGCCTGCTTCACTCAATCGAAGTAAAATATGTTGTGGGGACATGTAAAACGTGTTGTTCTATGTCTGTGGCGTATTTTTAGGCTTGCAGGTGCATTATTTAAAAAAAAAGTTCAACACAAGTGCTTTTTTTGAGGCGAACCTGAAACCTTTTCAATTTGAGCTGTGCCATAAGTGTATCAGTTATTAACCAGTAACATATACACAATATTTACACAATTGAACACATCTCACAAGTGTTACCTGTATTACACCATCAAAATTATGAAAATAGACCTTGTAGTTAGAGTTGTGGACTCTCTTGAGTATGGGTATGCAATTTTCGAGCAGAGGCCTAAAAATAGGGCTAGGGCCCAGGAGGTGTGAAAGTGTGAAAGCATCCCAACTCAGTTCTCCACAGATAAAAAAGAGCATAGACGACATGAATGTAAAACCGTGAATTAGTCTTAGTTTTAACGTAGTTTGTGGGGCTTTATCAATCTTCCCTGGTCTGTCTCCTCATCTTTCCAGCCGTCCTGCTGAGAGACTCCATCTCGTCCCCGGCTCTGTGCAGGCTGAGCCGGGCCCCAATGAGTTATTATTACATCCTGAGAATATGCAAATTGAAGCAGCTCGACGGTGTGTGTTTTTGATGGAAGAATACAAATCACCGCAGACATGACACTTTTTTAATTTTCCTGATGAATGTAATGCTTCAGAAAGAGGAAGGATTGATGACGGGGTGTAATGAACTCTTTAGCACAGAGAGACTCTGAGGCTTTTCATTACACTGATCTGTATGAAGACGCTCCTCCACTAATCTGTCCCGGTCAGTACAGCACAGTGCTGATGTATGCCGCTATCCACAGAATCCACAGAATCCACAGAGTCCACAGAATCCACAGAGTCCACAGAGTCCACAGAATCCACAGAGTCCACAGAATCCACAGAGTCCACAGAGTCCACAGTGATCAGTGGTGGAGGAAGAAGACAGTAACCCTCTCATTCTGACCATGTGTGTGGTGTCTGTATCTGCAGAGACTCTGTCCTCTCTGGATTTGACGCTGAATGCTGTCTAGGACGTTTCTGGACGTCGACCTCTATAAAATGTAGCGAGCCGGTAGAGAGGGGAACTTTGAATGTTGCCTTTAAGTGAAAGCAGCAACAACACTGTGTAGAAACACCCTGCATTTCAAAGTACTAACGTATAAGGATTAAAATACACGTCAAGTACCAAAAGCAAAAGTACTCATTTTATTATACTCAATAATAACAATTCATAATAATGTTTATGATATTACTGGATTCTAATTATTGATTCCTTAATCATTAATAATAATGCAGCGATACCTTATGTGCCGATAGCACCAATAAAGCCTGATATAATAATATCATAATATATTAGTTGATTATGTTTTGTATTCTTAATCTGTAAAGTAACTGAAGATGTAGTGCATTAAAATGATATTTACCTCTGAGATGTAGTGGAGTAGAAGTATAAATTAGCAGAAAATAGAAAAACTCAAATACAAGTACCTCAGAACTATACTTAATGACAGTACTAGAGTAAATACACTCCATCTGAATACTTAAAGGGGGAACACTTCCTCCTACTCACCCCTGAAGGTTTCCACACGGAGACCTTGTTGAGGTTTTCAGATCTCCAGCTTTGGATCTTCTGTCACAGTAACATTGGGGTCAATGAAATTTAGTTTGCACTGTTAATATAAACCAAACCATGTATTTAAAAAAGTGTTGTTCATGTTAGCCTGGATACTGTGAACAGTTCAGTTCAGCTTCAGCTGTGATGAAGACTTTGTACCGGACCGTTGTAGTGAAGAAGAAGCTGAACCAGAGGACAAAGCTCTGGATTCACAAGTCCGTCTACGTTCAGACCCTCAGCTGTGATCAGGAGTCTTATGTAGAGACAACAAGAATGAGATGGAGGACACAAGTGTCTGAAATGATCTTCTTTCGTAGGGAGTCTGGACCCAGAGTAGAGATGCTGATCCTTCAGGTCTAAAGGGACAGATTGAGGAGGTTCGACATCTGATCACGATTCTCCTGGTCAACTCCAACTGGTGCCTTCATGTGACTTTCAGTAAACCAGCTCCTGATCCTTACTGTGTACAGCGTGAAGATCACAGGTCCCTGCTTTTGGTATCCGCTTCACTGTTTCTGAGGGTTTTCTTGGACCTTCGGAGGGAAACCTTCAGTCGGCCTTTGTGCTGTGTGTGTGTGTGTGTGTGTGTGGTTTAACCAGAGTAATGGCCTCCATTCATTATGAGGCCAGTTGATTTTCATTTACTCCCTCGGCTACGACAATTAAAGGGAGCAGCTGAGGAGGTGATGGAGGAACCGGGACGCCCAGAGGTCGCCCACCACTTTAAGTGATAAATTAAATACTATTATAAAGACTCCTCCCCCCACCACCTCGACACACGCACACACACACACACACACATACACACTACGGCTAAAACATGTGAAGGACCGCTCAAACCAACCCTTCTGACAACAAGAGCTCATCAGAAATATTACAAACATCAGAAATAATGTGACTTCTGAGGTTCAGGACAAAAATATATTTTTATGTTTCTTGTTTAATTAGTTATCAGACATCTCCAAATGCGAACACTTGTCCCTGTCTTCTCATGTTGTTCAGTCCCTCTCGTCTTGTCCTCACAGTCCTCTGGTGTTATCATCTGTCTGATGTCTTATGTTGTCCTCTGACTGAGTTTCTCTGTGTCTTCATTGTCCCGACGTCTTGCATCGTGCTCCTTCCCCTTACTATCACCTCATGTTGTCCTCACTGTCCTCTTGTGTCTTCCCTCCTGATGTCTTTAGTCGTTGTCCTCGTCGTCTCAGTCTTTCTGTGGGACAGGAACCTGGATTGCGATGTGAGTCCAGCGGAGCCTCGTCCACAACAAAACACATATTAGCATTAGAGAGCAAACTAACATATTAGCGTGCCGTTCATGTGATGGGACGTTAGTCATCCGGCGGGGGACAAACACAATTACAGCGAAGCAATAACAGAGTGCAGAGGCATGGAGAGAGAAACTCCTGACCTCTGCATCTCGCCTCCATTTAAATGTTTGATGTCTCATTGAATTAGTATCACAGTGTGAAAGACAAAGCTAATGGAAATGAGGCAGAGACAGGCTCTACTGCTGATTGGGCCTGATATAATTAGAATAATATCACGTCCGGCGTTAATAACAAGGAGAGGAAATAAATAACGGCCGGATCAGTTAATAGCCGGCGCGTTTTAAATATGCCGAGGCCAGCGCTTCTTCCTGTTTACTCATGGGCCGCTGATCGTCTGCATATTGATGTGGAGGAGCGATCGGCGCTGCAGGGCGGGGGGGTGTTTCCTCTGGATTATTCATCTTGATAAATACATAAGGACGGACTGAATCACCGCACTGGTTCTTGCTGTGTGAATCAGCTGATAGATGCCGCCGCTCTGTACTGGGACCCTTTGGGGATTTTATGGGTCCACAAACATTAATTTAGCCGCTGACTGGAATGAAGATGAACTGTTTTAATTGATATCCTCTCACACAGCATTTCGTCTTCATGTGCAGTTTTAGTTTGTTTGTGTTTTTCATTCTCAGGACTAAAGTAGAGGTGCTTCAGCTGTCTGTCCTGTGTTTTATTTATTGTCCCTAAAGAACCTCAACAGTCGCCTTGTTTTCACAATCAACAACCAAATTATTCACCAACCCTTTAAATTAGATATTTTTTACCTCCCAGAATGCTTCACTCAATGATTGTCTGTGATGTTTCTTGTGTTTTGCTTGTGCACTACGAGCTACAACATTATATTAAATTATATATATTATTATTAAATCAATCTATACATATATATATATATATATATTAGTGCTGGGCAAGTTAACGCGTTATTATCGCGTTAACGCATTAATTAATTAATTAATGCCGACAATTATTTCATAGTTTTTAAAATTACTAAGCGGACATCTTTAACACAAGAACCGGCAGCGAGCGTTGAACAGTTTGTGTGGAGTCTCTTCCTGTTTCCTTCACCTACACTCCCCTGGGTCCTAAGTCCCTCCTTGTACAGCTTCTTATCACCCTCTATGTACCAACGTACGTTGACAACAAATACCACACATATTACGGTAATCAGCGTTATTATGTGTCTGACCAAAATACCAAGAAAACAAAAAAGAAATGATGAATTTAAATTATTTTTTTTTGAGTTTTTAAAGTGTTTTGTTTGTAATATGTATAATAATCATCATTTAGGATCACTACTGAGAATCTAACAACCATAAAAACATGACGTAGATAGGTTTGCAGTTCTCAAGAAGTATATTTAAATATCATCTCTTACACACATGAAGATAACGTTGTGAACACCGGCTGAATATCTATGATCAGAATCATTATAACTGTGTTATAACTGCTGCTGTGTGAAGGGAATACTGCTGCTAACAACAACCTGATGTGTTTAAAGTGTTTAAACCAAATGTTATTGACCTTTTGTTCATAGAGCAGCACTTTCAAAATAAAAGTGCACAACACACTACTTTATAATTCATTATTGAACTTTGTGCAAAACAATGAGATTAATCGCGAAAAAATCATGCGTTTAATCGCGATTACAAATTGTAATCGTTGCCCAGCACTAAAATATATACATATATATATTATATATATGTATATATATTATATATATGTATATGCACAAGATGCACAATATATATATATATATATATATATATATCGAAAGTTAACTCTAACTGGAACAATTCAATGACAATTATCACCACACACACACACACACACACACACACACACACACAGAGGCACTCTGGGTAAAAGAAGAGAGGAACCGTGAACATCCATCGCACTTCAGATATGATGTCCCGGCGTCGGGCCGCTCCCCTCATCCCTCTGCTGAGAGGTGTGAGACTCCATCGCTCTGAATCTACTCATCCAACGTTTGAATCAATCAACAGCATTCTGATCACAGCCTCGTGAGTTATGAAGAGCGAAGGGTCGCGTGCAGAGAGACGACAGGCTGAGATAATGAGTCCTCTGGTCCTGGTCCGCGGGAGTGATCCAGACCGCCATGACTTCCTGTTAATAATATTCCTGCACGCGGTGGAGGCGGCGATCTTCAATGGTTCCGCTCAACGTCGGTTAGACGACATGGTGGGATTAAAGCGGTGTGTGTGTGTGTGAACAGATGATGATAAGTGTGTGAGCGCTGCAGACTGTAAGACATCCCAACAGAACACTGATGAAGATGTAGATCTTCTCTTTGACTGCAGCGCGGTGGTTAGTGTCACTACTTTACATTGAGTTCAATACATATTAAATATAAATGTTATACTGTATTCATCTATCAATGCTTACTTAATTCACACATATATATATATACATATATATATATGTACATATATCTATGTATATATATATGTACATATATCTATGTATATGAGTTCAGTGTCTGAGCTGAGTAACAGAACTAAACGCTGTTCCTCCCTCGGGATCGGCTCCTCTCCGTCCTGACATCAAACCAACAAGCTTGTTTGTGTCTTTGTCTCCCTGCAGCAGCGGCCTCGAGCATCGTGATGTCTTCGTCTTCTTGTCCACGTCCACTATCGGCTGCACTACATGTTTAATTTCACTACTGTCAAAAGAAGAAGAAGAAAGAATCTCTCCATCATCTCAGGCCTGAAACTCACTTTCTGTCTCCCTGAAATTGATCAAATGAAAAGATGAAGAAAGTAAAGGCTCATGGGACGTGTTCGGAACATTCATGTCAAACTTTGCATTTTACACTCGACTTCCTTAAGAAGTTTTAGTCAAATATAAGCTCCTTAAATAGTTTCAAAGTAAAAGAAGGACCATTATCCTATATATATATATATATATATATCATTATATATTGATATTATCTACATATATTGATATCTATATATAATAATATCTGTATATAATATCTATATATAATGTTATCTGTATATAATGAAAGCTCTATCAATAAATAGATATATATCTTCCGTAATCCTGCTGACAAAAACAAAACTTAACCTTCTTGTCAAAAGTAATAAAATCATCATGCGGTCTCACAGTGAGACACTTAAATCCAGAAATCAATAATCTTCATTAACTCGCTGCCAAATTACAATTTATTTCCTTCCCGCTTCAATAAAAGTCATAATAGAAAATAAAAACAGGCCGTGTTTTAATTTCAAAGAACTACGAGGGAATAAGAGATTAAAGATTAAAGAGATACAACTTTGGTCTTTTATGTCTGAAGCACTTTGCTAATTAGCGGAGCAGCAGCGGAGAGAAAGCGTGAACACATCTCAGTAAACGGAGTCGGAATAAAAAGAGGACTGAAAACAACGACCCCCCGGGGAGCCAGAGGTCGCTTCATTACATGTCGATGGAAATAAAGCAGCTGCTCCAGACCGCTGCAAGAAAAGATGTTCCTTCTGTTTACAATCACGAGGCTGAACATTCATAATGTCTTCAAATATGAGGTCTGATGAACAACTGCTTACTCAAACCAACAGTTTCTGGTTCAGATTTATATGTAATTAGTGAGTCGGTCCCCAATGATGTCTCTGATTCACACATATACACATATATACACATATATACATATATATATATATATATATATATATATATATATATATATATATGTATGTATATGTATATATGTGTATATGTAAATATATGTATATGTATATATTATTCTATTGTTTGCAGGTCATTGTTCTAAATGATCCAATGGTTGTTAACTGACTAGCTGATGGACTCTTAGATCCAGTCTGGTGTCTTTGTGTGTTGGGTCCAGATTCATAATAATCATAATAATGAGTTCATGACAGAGGGATCCGTTGTTGTGACCAACACCTTTTAGTGTTCCTCTGTTTTCCATATAGATGCATCGTGAGCGTCGCCGCCTCTTGAAACGAGCGTCTCACTCGCTGTAGCAGCAGAAGAAGAAGCAGCACATGTTTAATTCATCCACTGCACGTCCCTCAACTTAATTCCACTGTGGGCTGGTGTTTATTTCTGCTTTGTACTTTTGTTTAAAGCCAGTTGTTGACAACTCTTGAACATGTCAAACTATAACCGCTAATAATTGCTTAAGGAGCTGGAACTTTCTGCAAATGTTGGTTCCAGCACAAAACACTCCTCCTCCTCCTCCTCCTCCTCCTCCTCCTCGCTCTCTCTTCGCTCCTGAAAGACTCTCAGATGAATTTTTTTCCTCTTCAACGCTCGACTCTCAGCAGAAAGATTCCCTCTGTAATTCAAAGCGATGGCTGCGAGAGAAAGAATAAGAAAGAATAATGTAGCGCTGCCGCCGCTTCTTCTTCCCCAAACTGTCAAGTACTGCTCTTCTTCTTTCTTTTTTGATTGCTTCAGTTTCTATTCTCCATCTCTGGCTTTTTGTACTTGACCCAGGAATCCTTCTTCTTCTGTGGTAGAGTTGGGAATAATAATGTTATGCTGAGGAAGATGAATCGGTACAAGCGCCGGCCCCAGGGAGGCATACACCTCTCTCTCTCTGGGTCAATGCCATTCCTCCTCAGATCGCACCACCGCCACTCAACTGGAGCTGCCAGTTGATTAATCCCAATTAGACAGGCTGTCACTTTCCTGCAGAGAGGGAGGACGGTTTGCTCTCCTCTTTGGGTCTGACAGAGAAACAACAGGAAATGTTTCCACAAATCAGTCTGTGATCCGTCTATCTGCAGAGGGACAGCCAGATCACAGACAGACAGACAGACAGAATAATGAGGCTCGACTCCTCTGACACTCAGTTCAAAGTGAGATGAGGAGACAGGAAACATCCACAACACCACACAGGAAGCATTTATCTCTGAACATGTACACAGAGTCAGGCCACACTTTTAGGAAAGCAGATTCAATTACTTTTTAACAGAGAAATAAAACACGACAGCAAGAAAAACACAGTGGGACGACAATTATGACATTACTCTGTTCACTACCTGCGCAGGTACTCTGTTCACTACCTGTTCAGGTACTCTGTTAATTGGCTCATACCCCTAGTTTACTTGTTCTGTTTTTCTGACTGTTTGTCTAAACTGTTTTTGTCTAAACTGTTACTCTTGTAAAGCGGCCTTGGGTCCCCTGAAAGGCGCTATATAAATTAAAGTTATTATTATTATTATTATACACAAAGGCCCATAATTGTCGGTTTCAAATCGTTTGGATCGTTTCTCTACCTGTTCGGGTGCTCAGGTACTCTGTTCTCTACCTGTTCGGGTACTCTGTTCACTACCTGCTCGGGTGCTCAGGTACTCTGTTCACTACCTGTTTGGGTACTCTGTTCACTACCTGTTTGGGTACTCTGTTCACTACCTGCTCGGGTGCTCAGGTACTCTGTTCACTACCTGTTCGGGTACTCTGTTCACTACCTGTTCGGGTACTCTGGTCACTACCTGCTCAGGTACTCTGTTCACTACCTGCTCAGGTACTCTGTTCACTACCTGCTCAGGTACTCTGTTCTCTACTTGTTCAGGTACTCTGTTCTCTACCTGTTCAGGTACTCTGTTCTCTACCTGTTCGGGTACTCTGTTCTCTACCTGCTCAGGTACTCTGTTCTCTACCTGTTCGGGTACTCTGTTCTCTACCTGTTCAGGTACTCTGTTCTCTACCTGCTCAGGTACTCTGTTCTCTACCTGTTCGGGTACTCTGTTCTCTACCTGCTCAGGTACTCTGTTCTCTACCTGTTCGGGTACTCTGTTCTCTACCTGTTCAGGTACTCTGTTCTCTACCTGTTCGGGTACTCTGTTCTCTACCTGCTCAGGTACTCTGTTCTCTACCTGTTCGGGTACTCTGTTCACTACCTGCTCGGGTGCTCAGGTACTCTGTTCTCTACCTGTTTGGGTGCTCAGGTACTCTGTTCACTACCTGTTCAGGTACTCTGTTCACTACCTGCTCAGGTACTCTGTTCACTACCTGTTCGGGTACTCTGTTCACTACCTGCTCGGGTGCTCAGGTACTCTGTTCACTACCTGTTTGGGTACTCTGTTCACTACCTGCTCGGGTACTCTGTTCACTACCTGCTCGGGTGCTCAGGTACTCTGTTCACTACCTGTTCGGGTACTCTGTTCACTACCTGTTCGGGTACTCTGGTCACTACCTGCTCAGGTACTCTGTTCACTACCTGCTCAGGTACTCTGTTCTCTACTTGTTCAGGTACTCTGTTCTCTACCTGTTCAGGTACTCTGTTCTCTACCTGTTCGGGTACTCTGTTCTCTACCTGCTCAGGTACTCTGTTCTCTACCTGTTCGGGTACTCTGTTCTCTACCTGTTCAGGTACTCTGTTCTCTACCTGCTCAGGTACTCTGTTCTCTACCTGTTCGGGTACTCTGTTCTCTACCTGTTCAGGTACTCTGTTCTCTACCTGCTCAGGTACTCTGTTCTCTACCTGTTCAGGTACTCTGTTCTCTACCTGTTCAGGTACTCTGTTCTCTACCTGTTCGGGTACTCTGTTCTCTACCTGCTCAGGTACTCTGTTCTCTACCTGTTCAGGTACTCTGTTCTCTACCTGTTCAGGTACTCTGTTCTCTACCTGTTCGGGTACTCTGTTCTCTACCTGCTCAGGTACTCTGTTAATTGGCTCATACACAAAGGCCCATAATTGTCGGTTTCAAATCGTTTGGATCGTCAGGCAGCTTGGTGATTGGCCGATCATTTAGAAAATCTTTTACTTCACACATGACTGTGTGGAGTCCATCATCATCCTACATCCCGCTGAAGGAAGACTGAATTGAGAACGGTCTTTACTCTGCGTATCATGCACCTACAAGCACCACCATGATGAGATCCCGCTGGCGGATTGAAACTTAACTCCAGCTGGAAGAAGAATGCATTGAATCCTCTCCTGATTCAATGCAGCCTCTCCTACTGATGAACCGACATAAAGCATTCAGTTAAGCATCAGTTCGAGCGAGTTTAGCAACTTCAAATGAATTTCTCTACTTGTCAAGGAGGTAAATATCACTCCGTAACCTGTGCAAATTGTTCTGCCTTTCCTTATTTCCACAGGTCCAAAATAGTCGACTTCAACATTGGTGAATGGAGGTAGCTGTGGAATAATTCTCTCTTTTGGAAGATCTGCCATCTTTTGCTCCATTGCTCTTCAGTTTTAGTGTCTTCGTGTAGATATGAGTTTCCTCATTGCTGAGTTTGCGTTGGTTATCCAATATATCCTCTTCCATGCTGATGGTGTTTGGTTTCAACCACTGTGCCCTAATAGTTGGTGAATACTGTTGAGGATAAGTATAGAAACAGGTAGATTTTAGGAGAGAATGAGTGGATGTTGTAATTGATGTCTTTCCAAAGAGCAAGCTTTCACACAATGACCGAGGACAGAACCAGAAAATATGGCCTACATTGTTAGTGTGATGTTGTTAGATAACGTGTACTCAACAGCCTTCAGTGTTTAAAACACTGGTTTCTCCTCTGTCTTATGCTCATTTGTGCATTTCATTCATTTGACTATGCTTTGATTCCGGCTGCAGATGCTTGAATTAAACTTACAGGAAAACAAATGTTGACTTTGGTCTTTATTGAATGGAAAATGCCAGCACAAACTTAAAGTTGTGAGAGAGATCCTGTTTTAGCTCCAAAGGCCCTTTGGTTAACCTTCCTCGAACTCTTAGAAGGTAATGGTAAATGGTAAATGGTAAATGGACTGTACTTGTATCTCTTTTTTGGTGTTCCGACCACTCAAAGCTCTTGAACACTACATGTCATCATTCACCCATTCACACCCATTCATACATTTACGGGGGGAGCTACCATACAAGGTGCCACCTGTCCATCAGGACCAATTAACATTCACACCCATTTAGTAATTTGGGGTGTCTTGCCTGTTAGATCCTGGGGTACTTCTGGCCCGATACGGGGCTACTTACTGACTCAGCTCTCTATTAAAAGATTGTCGAGCTGGTGTTCTTGCGAGGGAACTCGCCTGGCTCTTCTAACTGCCGTTACTCCCGACGTCTACCCTGCTTCCTCCGGTCTGAGTGCACTCGGCTGAGAGGCCACCCTGACCCCGGGCGCTCCTACCGGTCGCGTCTGTTATGGCAGCTTCCCTCTTATGGATCCGTGCTCTTGGTAAATGCCAGGTTAGGTTTTAACGGCTAGGATTACTTCTAAAACCATAAGGGATTGTTAAGTGGATTCGGTCTCTAGGATAACCTTACAGAACTCAGTTGTTAGACATACAATGGATTTAACTTTTTACTGCCACAAGGAACTTTTTACTACTTGAGCAAATGAATGCACTTGAGATATTTACTTTAAATGCAGATTAGGTATTTATTGCAGGTTATATTTAGTTAGTTAGCAAGGGTTAAGCTACAGCTCACATAAAACGTTACTACACTTGATTCGTTACTTTAATTTTCTTCTTCGATTATACTCATTAGTTTTAGATGCAGAGACGGCTCGGTTGGAGCTGGATCTTCAAAGGTGCAATGAAAAGGTTCTTTTGGAGTTGTTAGGAGCGAAGGTCTGGCCGGACCCTCGGTCCTCCTGCTCTGCAGCGGAGTCCGTTCAGCGATCTTTGATCTTGTTAAAGTTGAGCAGGGAGGATAGGTGGTTCTTCGTCTTTCAATCTCTGCTCATAGAAGGGCCGTCTTCTGCTTTCGTCTTTTCCTCTTTCTTCATTCTTCTTTTCTTCTCTCTTATTTCTCGCTTCTCGATTCTTTTCTTCTTTCTTTTCTTCATTCTTGAGCAAAGACAAAGTCCACCGCTGCGTCTGTAGAGCGAAGTCCAGGGTCCTCTCAGGTGGAGCACTAGGATGGCTCTTACGATGTTAGGGTTAGTAATCACAGTTACAGTTGTTATAATCAGTTTACTTAGTACACATTTGCTTATAAAATGATTATTGATCTCATCCTTCATCATTATTGTGCTTTGTGTCTTTTCTTCTCAACCATCATTATTTCCCCATCCCTTGAAGCCAACACCCTGCTTACTTCCTCTTTCTCCGTACTTTCTACACTCAGACTGCACTATACTCAGATACACTTATTATTATTATCAGGTTTACATTTGTTAAATCACTCTATGTATTAAAAATTTGTTATGTAACGATCATACACTTTATCTTTCGATTACACTTTAACTATTGATTTCTGAGTATATGCTTTATGCTTTTTATATCCTGACCTTCCCCTGATCGTGTATGCATGTTTTCGAGGCAGCTCTCGTGAGCTCAACTCTTCTCGACAAGGACAGGGCACATCGAAACATAAATAACCCTCATCCATAACAAGCGATGAGAACAAGGATGTTTTTGAACAACATTGCGGCCCAGCTACCAAAGCTGAAGAAGCACTCTGTAGTTCTTCCTCACACCAACAACATCACTGGATGAGGAAGAACAACAGATTATGCCGCTGAGCTGCAGAGACACAGAACATCAGTAACAACTGCAGGCCTTTTTCACACTGTAATTAGATAGGTAGAGATAAGGATACAAATCGGCACATTTTCCTTTTAAAGCCATTTTAACCTGCTCATGTTGGAAAACTGAAGTCACTTGTTTAATCAGTTCCCCATTCATTTGCTCTGTTGTCTGTCACTTGGTCTTCTTGTAATGAACTAATTGAAGAACGGGAGCGTCTCCTGACGGCACAGAGGTTGTCTTTAATGTTCCCTGTTGTTTTTCTGTTTTCCGCAGGCTGTAAACAACCCTGTTCCACTGACACACAACCACTCAGTCTTTATATTACAGCACATTAAATATTCATGGAGCTTCTTCTGTGAGTAAAGTGTCAACGGGGTATTTGCCTTTTAATAACAGCGATATGGCAAATATTGGAAGCTCCAGTCAGACGGTTGTGGTTATGGGAAAATATGTTCACTTTAACTCTAAGGTTTGATAGAATACATGTTGGTCCAATTCTATAATAGTGACATGTCATGTCATGTCAATGTACTAAAGCCCAAACTCTTCTCACCTGTTAGAGGTCCACATGATGTAAATGTTGTCACATGACCGTGACCGACTGTTCCAACCAGGAGGCAACCTCCGGTTCTACCAAGTGAAGTCAAAGCTTCATGTCTAAAAACTTGCATTCTCTCTAGTGTCCACCAGGGGGCGACTCCTCTGGTTGTATAGAAGTCTATGAGAAAATGACTCTACTTCTCTCTTGATTTATTACCTCAGTAAACATTGTAAACATCACATGACATCTTTCTCCTAGATGTCCTAGAAGTGACCTCATCTTTCTCCTAGATGTCCTAGAAGTGACCACATCTTTCTCCTAGATGTCCTAGAAGTGACCTCAACTTTCTCCTAGATGTCCTAGAAGTGACCTCATCTTTCTTCTAGATGTCCTATAAGTGACCTCATCTGTCTTCTCGATGTCCTAGAAGTGACCACATCTTTCTCCTAGATGTCCTAGAAGTGACCTCGTCTTTCTTCTAGATGTCCTAGAAGTGACCACATCTTTCTCCTAGATGTCCTAGAAGTGACCACATCTTTCTCCTAGATGTCCTAGAAGTGACCACATCTTTCTCATAGATGTCCGAGAAGTGACCTCGTCTTTCTCCTAGATGTCCTAGAAGTGACCTCGTCTTTCTTCTAGATATCCTAGAAGTGACCTCATCTTTCTCCTAGATGTCCTAGAAGTGACCACATCTTTCTTCTAATAAACATAACATTACAAAGTGCTTAACAGAGCAGACATTTAAAAGCATAGAAAACACAATGTGACCCTAGGGTCAATAAATTACATACACAGAGAAAAATAAAAAATAAAAAATAATAAAAAATAAAATAAAAATGTAAAACATATTTTAAGAGCAGGTCTAGGACATGGGTTTACTTTGTACTCAAATGCCAGCCTAAACAGGTGGGTTTTGAGCTGGTTCTTAAAAGTATTCACATTATCTGCGAGGCGTAGAGTTGCAGGCAGAGCATTCCAGAGCCTCGGGGCCACTGCCTCAAAGGCTCGGTCACCACGGCTCTTAAATCGTGTGCGTGGGACAGAAGACCTCGAGCGTTTGACCTGAGAGTGCGGGCGGGTGAATAGGGGCGAAGTAGATCAGCTACATAAGTCGGAGCCTGACCGTGAAGTGCTCTGTAAGTGATGGTGAGAATTTTGAAGTATATCCTATAAGTGACAACATCTTTCTTCTAGATTTCCTAGAAGTGACCTCATCTTTCTCCTAGATGTGCTAGAAGTGACCTCATCAGTTATTTCTTTTGTGTTTCTGTTCATTCACTGGTTTTTATTTTATTGTAGTTTATTTTTTTTTTAACTATGTTTTTACTATGTTTTTACTATGTTTTACTATGTACTGGCTCTGTGGCACTCTGAGATTTAAAAAAAAATGAAAAGTGCGTTACAAATAAAATGCATTATTTATTATTATTATTATCTTTCTCCTAGATGTCCTAGAAGTGACCTCATCTTTCTCCTAGATGTCCAAAGATGTTCAAAGAGTTCAACATAGAAAGCTCTGGTACTCCATGACTGAGTCGGGACACCAATACTTGTTAAAAATAGTTTCAGTCTACTTCACTTTGCCATTTCCGAATTGGGCGGAAGAAGAAGTGAAATGCTTCCATCCATTAGCTTTTAAACCAGGAGGTCGTATCCACAATCAGCTGCAAAACTCTGCTAGTATTTAGCCTTTCTTAGTATGTAAACAAGGAAAAGATGGTGAAATACTTTGGTCTAGAAAAAGATGTTGGTTTGGGTTAAAATAAATACAAAAGGGCCGTTACTGAGGTACAGAAGTTACATCTTCTGGTTTCACATGAGGAACTAAACAGCGGTCTGCTGGGTGAAAGATCTTCCTTCCCTGTCTCTGCTGTCTTTATACTTCCTCCTTCAAAACGAGGTGGATTACATACAAAATCATTTTTTGGGATATCTAGGAATTACTGCGTGTTATTTTTCATAGGTAAAGCTACAAACACTGGATGAGAACCTGCCTGATGTGTTCTTGTGTTAAACTCATGACCTATCAGCTTTGTCTTGCGACCTCTTTAGGGGTCCCCTGGTGGCTGTTGATTTCGACTAAACAATCTTCTATGACTGAATGTTTCTTTTCCTCACCTCCAGAACTTTGGAAACTCTGGTTCCTCTCAGTGTCGACAGTGAGACCAGTACTCTTACATGCAACTGATTCAGTTTGAACTCCATGAACAACCATTCAGCAGATTTGAGTTCACCTTAGAGAGGCTGTGGTGCTGACTTCATCACTGAGAACAAACAGCACTTTAGGAAATGAGGTAGCGTCTCTGATAAATCTTCCACCACGTACAGACGGCTCATTTCGGTGGTGTTGGCCCGGCATTATGGGCGCCATCATCAGATTAATAACCTCCACTCTGGACCGGTGCGGCGATTCAGCCACGGGTTAATTAAACATTTACATATAGATGCCCGACTATCTATTGTAGTGGGAGATAATTTATACCATCAATATGCACTTTAATCAGAAACTACAGGAGTCTTTATGTTAGCGTGCTCCGTGCTAATTGGCACCATGCTGGCTGCTGTTTTGGAGCTCAGAGACAAACTGAGTTCACTCTCAACTCTTCTAGTCTGAGAGATTTTTTTGTCTTTATATTTTCCTGATCTGTGCTCTTAGTCTGACGGGACTCTCTTCATCCCTCGCGTCCCCCAAATTAACCAAAACATTTTATTTTGTATATTAAATGGCGTTAATTTGTTCATTACATGCAGATGAAGTCTCCATTACCGTTTTAGCAGTGAGGGTTTGTATCAGGGTTTTTAAGGGTCCATACAGACTCGGCAGTAATAAAGAGAATTGTTTAGGCTTTTTGTGCATTTTTACAGGGTTATTTATGTGAAAGGACACACTGATCCCTTTCTCATTTGATGGTTTGAACGATCCAGTTACTTTAATTACTTTTCTTGTTACTCATTTGCTGTCTCTCTTTCTGTGCAAAAGTGAAGACATTCCCATCAGCCTCAGCTGCACTTTGATGCTAACGCTAATTAGCATCAAATTAGCATCACTTTTTACCCCGTCTCTGCTCCCTCGGTCAGATTTATTCATGTTGTAAGGTCGCTAAGGAGGACACAGATAATAATGGCAGCACAGCAGTCAGAGGCAGAGTCAGTTCTGTAGGTTTTAAGGGTATTTAAGTCAACAAACTTCAAGAAACGCAACAAAACCACAAAACCTAGCTCAGTCTCAAATCAGAACCGTTTATTGCCAATGTATGTGAAACATACAAGGAATTTGTCATGGCGGGTGGTGCATAACATTAAACAATCAACACAGTGCAAAAAATAGAAACATTCAAATTTACAACAGAATATAAAATAAAGTGCACAGACAAATAGATAACAGTACTTTAAACAAGTGTAATGAAGTGTAATGTAAAAGTGTATTTAAATATGAAGGGATTTGCAGGGGTGTGACCGGTAGGAAATTATCATGGGGGTGACAGAGTCAGTGGGGGTCCCTTTTGAGCCTGATTGCTGACGGGAATAAACTGTTCGTGTGGCGTGAGGTCTTGGTCCTGATGGAGGTCTTGGTCCTGATGGAGGTCTGGTCCTGATGGACTGCAGCCTCCTGCCAGATGGAAGGGACACAAACAGTTTGTGTCCAGGCGAGAGGGGTCGGCTACAATCCTTCTTGCTCGCTTCAGGGTCCTTGAGGCGAACAAGTCCTGGAGGGACGGCAGATTGCAGCCAATCACCCTCTCAGCAGAGCGAATGATGCACCAGACCGTGATGGAGGAGCAGAGGATGGACTCAATGATGGCTGTGTAGAAGTGCACCATCATTGTCTTTGGCAGGTTGAATTTCTTCAGCTGCCTCAGGAAGTACATCCTCTGAGCTTTCTTGGTGATGGAGCTGATGTTCAGCTCCCACTTGAGGTCCTGGGATATGATGGAGCCCAGGAAGAGGAAGGACTCCACCACGTCGACGGGGGAGTCACACAGAGTGATAGGGGGAGTCACACAGGGTGATAGGGGGAGTCACACAGGGTGATAGGGGGAGTCACACAGGGCGATAGAGGGAGTCACACAGGGCGATAGAGGGAGTCACACAGGGTGATAGGGGGAGTCACACAGGGTGATAGGGGGAGTCACACAGGGTGATAGGGGGAGTCACACAGGGTGATAGGGGGAGTCACACAGGGTGATAGGGGGAGTCACACAGGGTGATAGGGGGAGTCACACAGGGCGATAGAGGGAGTCACACAGGGCGATAGAGGGAGTCACACAGGGCGATAGGGGGAGTCACACAGGGCGATAGAGGGAGTCACACAGGGTGATAGGGGGAGTCACACAGGGTGATAGGGGGAGTCACACAGGGTGATAGGGGGAGTCACACAGGGTGATAGGGGCTGGTGGGGATGCGTTCTTCCTGAAATCCACAACCATCTCCACTGTCTTTAGAGCGTTGAGCTCCAGGTTGTTCAGACCGCACCAGGTCACCAGATGGTCAGTCTCCCACCTGTAGGCGGACTCATCCCCACCAGAGATGAGTCCAATGAGGGTGGTGTCATCTGCGAACTTCAGGAGCTTGACGGACTGGTGACTGGAGGTGCAGATGTTGGTGTACGGGGAGAAGAGCAGAGGGGAAAGAACGCAGCCTTGGGGGGAACCGGTGCTGATGGTCCTGGAGGATGAGACGTGCTTTCTCAGCTTCACGTGCTGTCCAGAGTTCTATCACAAAGCTACACAAACTAAACTATTTCAGCCGGGCCGCTAGCCGACTTACCGGTCTTAATTCTCTCCAACCCTGGCGATCTTAGTATGCTCTCCACATGTTCTCTCTGATCAGCTTTTCTGCTCCACCTCTATTCATCTTCCTGATGAGGAGATCAGCTCCAGGTGTGTCTCTTCCCACACCTGGAGCTGATCTCCTGAAGGAGTGGGTGGAGCCCTCTGGCCGGAATGTAGATTCCTCTAACTACCCTGGACCTCAGCCCCTTACAATGTGAACACTTGGAGCTGAAGCTGATTGGACACTTTCAGAATGTTGCTGTTTGAACCCTAACCCTCCTACCTCCCTTTCCTCAAATTCTTCTGCTTCTCCCCCTCTCTTTATTATTCCTCCCTTCTGTCCACCATCTCTTCCGCTCCTTTGCTTTACTCTTCCACAACTTATTTTCCTGCTCGTCAGTTTTTCTCTCTCCTTCCACACTTTCTCATCACCTGCTCTCTTCTCGTCTTCATCCTCATTTTCATCTCTTCTCTTTTTCTACATTTAACTCTCCTTCACTCCCTCACGCGGTCCCTTTGAAATGAAATTAGTTTTCTCCTTCAATCATCCTTTGCTTCCTGCCTAACTTTTCCTTGCTTGCTTCCTCCTCTCCTTTCTCTTTTTCCTCACTTTCTCTTCTGTCCTCCTTTAGTAACTCTTTGCATCCTGAACAACTTTTCTTTTATCTGCGTCCTCCTCTTTGATCCCTTCTCAAGTCTTCATTGTCCTTAAATCTCAACACTTTCAATCTTTCTTGTTTCCTTCCATCCTTCTCTTCATCTTTCCCTCCTCTTATCTCTTGGGAAATGGTGGAGTATTTGCTCAAATTGCCCTCTGATGGCAGAAGGGGAAATGGTTAGTGTTTGTTGGAACAGTGTAAAAACAAACCAAGATGTTGTTACCAAGTTTAATTTTGTTTCTGTCAAGTTTGAATGAAGTGTGTTTTACGGTGAGTTAAAAAGGCTGTCATTAGCATTAAACAATAAAACAATGAAAAAGGATTTCAACGCTGATTTCTAGTTGAAAACTGGATGATATATTTGTGACTTTTACTCTTTTCAAAATACGACTTCAACATCAACTTTTGTTTTAAAATGTTGATGGTTTGTTCAGTTGTAGATGATGCTGGTTACTGTGAATAATACACTGGTCAGTGAAATGCAGTGGCGGGCCGTGCATTTTATATCTGGGCCTTCAGTGCTGTCCTGCAGCTGAAACACCACCTTATAACCTCATGATGGCGCCACAGCTACGCTTATGTGTTTCTATGGTGTAACAATACACGTATTCATATTAAACCGTTCGGTACGAGGCTTACAAACCGAACAATACGTTTGAATAATACTACTGCGTTTGGAAAATGCAGAAGCTTAAATTGTGGGAAATATAATGTTTTGGGTGGACCTCTGAACCCGGAACAATAAAAACAGCTGAGGCACCGCACTTCTGAGAAGCTCGGCTAAACTAGCTTAACAAACAATAACTCCGTGCATGACGGTATGCTTCGTAATTAACGGACAATGCATACATTCCAAATCTATATAATTAACACAATGACAAGAACAAACTCACAAGAACAGTCACATATATTCATATGACAACAGAGCAACACATCAACCCAGCAGACCTGCAGCAACACACATTCTGCTGCCCACTGGAGGGTCATTCAGATATTACATGTAAGAAACAAACCAGGTGACTTAAAGACAAACTCCATCCTCCTTTCTTTGTTGACTAAGAGTTTAATCCGGTTAAATCCCAACTCACTAATCCGTTTCTCCTCCTTCAGCCATTGAGTGTTTAAAAAAGAAAGCAGTTAAAGAATATATAATCTACACCAAGCAAAATGCTAAATATGACATCATTTCTTCCATAGCTCTGATGGCTACTTTAAGTTTCAGTTCACGATAGTCACGTGCCAGAGCTGACCAATCACAGCACACGCTGCAGCTCACTGCAGAGCTGCACCTGAACACTGAGCTGCGTGTTAATGCTGACGTACTTGTAGGCCAGCTAGCAGCTCTGACACGTCAAAGAATACGCCCACCATGTCAAACTAAAGATCTGATTGGTTGAACACTATGACAATCAACAACATCGTCCCCGTTCACTTAACCTGCACATGATGCACGTGAGAGTCTGCAGGCCTCTGGCTCTGTTCTACCTAGAGACACAGAGGTGAGATCTGATTGGATAAAAGCTCTACTGAAAACAAGCTGCACTGGAAGCAGAGCAACTGAGGAAGACAGGAGCTGTGCAATGAGAACATAAGATAATGGGAAAATATGTTTCTAAATTATAATACATGTAGTGTATTTAAGAAACATCATTAAGTTATAAAATAGATAACTTTGTGATTCTGTTTCGGTCAGCAGAGAAGGCCTTGCAGGCCCTGACGGCCCACCCCTGGTGAAATGTGGTCTAAATGAACACGTGATTCAAACACATTTAATGTTTCATATAAAATGTCATAAATATGGATTTGTGCTGCCAACAAAAAGCTCCAGAACATCCTAATGGGAGCAGAGTACATTCTGTCTGTACATTCATGTAAAATATGAGTGTGTTTACAGCTGAAACACACATGAGCAGGTGCTTTAACTCTGCTTCTACAACACTGAACACTCTGGTTAACCCGAACCCGAACCCTGGAAACTCTGCACCGGACTTGTGGAGGGACGTGAATGAGCGAATGAATAAACGTGAGGCTTCACACTGACTACATACAAAATCAGCACCGTTATTATCATTTTATGCTGCTTACAATACAGGCTAGACTGCTAGCTTGTAGCATTAGCATGTTAGCTTGTAGCGTACTGCAGCATGGACCGACAGTAAACATACGTGTGTAAGTTAATGACTGTCTTTACGGGCTGTCGCTGTAGCCCAACGTTATAAAAGTGAGTTTTTAGGTTTCAAATCTAAAATACAAAAAAACAAGTTGGGCTGGAAAAATCAAATGAAGATGATGTTGTTTGCATTTTCAAAATTCATGTATTTTGTATTTCATTGTAGTTTGACATAAAGAACATTGTTTGTTACATTTAAATTGTCTCTTAATAAATGCAAACGAAGAGGATGAAATATGTCTTTAATCAACTTCTTCAAATGGTTCACTTTAGGGCACTTGGCTCATAACACCGGTCCACTGATGTTTAAGTTTCATGCTAACAACTGTTAGCTCTGTTAGCACCGTCAGCTTCTAGTCGCCGGCTCAGCTGTCGCCATGTTGAGAGCCGTATGGAGGCAATCACAGTCATTTACTGGCCCTTTAAGTACGGAAGTTACGTAAGAAATGTAGACTACATTAAGTCAACACTGATTGTTTCACAAGGGACAGGAACAGCTGTTCCCTCCACTACACCATCACACCTCCATCAACATACTAACAAGACTCTTTAACACGACTTTAATTTGAAGGAGACACGTCCACCAGACAGACGAATAAATAAAAAAACACACATGACTAATTGTTCTGAACTTCAACAAACATCATCACGCTATGGAAGCCCATAAGGGAAAAATTGAAAATAAATAAATAAACGCATAAAATAGCAAAATATATTTGTAAATAGTAAATGATTTCCTTAAAAAAACGATAAATGACATTAAAAACCATAAAACTAAAATGCAACACAGAAATTTGAAATGAAGATAATGTATGTTATATTATTATTAAATGTATTTCCTTACCTTTTAAACCTTAATTTTCATAATTCATAATTTTCATAATTTCATAATTTTGTTTTATCTATGTCATTGCTAATAATAAATAAAGTAAAAAGTTGTTCTGAATGAAAAAGTCCACAGCTTGGAAAACATCACAACATCTGTAAAAGGATTGAAGAAAGAGATGCGAAGGAACTTCTTTAATGAGATGTAACTTCATGAATGTTGATCCTCGATGGACATCGATGATACTCGTGCTGCATGTCTGATTACTGTGTGTCTTTGTAAAAATATGACATGATCACAATTAGGAGACAGCAAAGCATAATGCAATGTATTTTACTAAATCAAAAATATGTAATTATTCTTATTGCTCATGTATTAACTCATTTCTTTGGTCTCATTGAGCTTCCATACTGGTCAGTGTTTGTCAATAAAAGTCAAATATTTTTCCTCCAGTAAACAACTTCAACGAGACAAACTGCTTGAGAAGCTGCTTGCTGTTAATTGATGGAGCTCAATAGATATTTAATGTAGCATGTTATGGTACTTGGGCTTTTATTACTGGACTTAATTGCTTTTTTGTCCTTTGTTTTCTTTACAGAGCAGTCAGCAGACAGTCAGCAGTGCTGCACATCTCACTGGTTGACTGACAGGAGATGTTCAGTGAGGGTGGAGTTCATGGTGGGAGAACCTCAGTCTGTCTACGTGTTAACAGCAGATTTATGAAACACAGGACTTTTACTACAGGACCTTTACTTGTACCAGAATACTGTCCCATTGTATTCAGGGTGAGTTGATCTCCTTCATTTGTTAGTTGATGCTTATCATGGATTCCTGCTGATTTGAAGGGTGATTTCTTTATTTTTCTGATGTTAATTGTTTTGTGTCCATGTGTCGTCTCTCACTGTGATGTAATTTATTCTTTTATTTCTCCAGGACTCATCGCTGCTGCTTTCATCCACACTGAAGGCAGAACAATGGGGAGGGAGGGCCGCGTGTGTTGTTTGTCACACTCGGCTTTAATTAAGATTAATTGTACCTGTGAAGAGTCCTCTGGCGGTGTTTAGCCCGGATGCTGCCAGCTAAACGCCACAACACCACAGCTCGTCCAAATGTCAGGGGGGGGGGGGTGTTTTTACATTTCTTTTCATTTAGGAGCTTAACTTTACAGCAGCAGACAGAATCTATAGATTTTATTTGCATCATTATTGATTGATTTGGCTGTGTCACTGTGGCTCCAGAGGCATTCAGCAAATATTGGTATTTTTATTTATTACAAAAATCTAAGAAATGAAAAGTAGAAATTATGAAAAGAATAAAATATAAATATATTTCTATGGCTTCAAGCTAGACCATTAATGTCTGACCCTTTAATTTTCACATCTTAGAGTCATAACTCAAAGTCAAAAGTAAAATCTGAGCACAGACTTAGACCATAAATGCTCGTAGAATCATCCCGTGGTTTTTATATTCCAGTAACACCAACACTCTCTTCTACATATTAAACAGATATTTACTCTGTGGTGATACATAAATACTCAAACTATTCTAAATTGCATAAAACTGTCCTTAAACAATTGGTCCAATTCATTCTGAAAATCATGTAAATAAAGAGATGAATAAAGAGATGCATTAATGTCATCTGTTATGAAAAGAAGGGGAACAAATATAGCAATTTAATCTATATCTAAATCTAAATCGTATTATTGTTAGTTGTTTTTTTAAACTCCATTTTTATCCTGAAGAGATTTTTTCTTTTACTCCTAAAAAATGAAATTTCTTGCATTTCTTTGCGGTGAGCGAGCCGCACCGAGAATAAACGGGCCGGCGAAGGAACATTTCCCATGAGTCCGTCTGTCTGTCACGGATGGAGCGGCGGCTCTAAGCAGACCCGTCCCATCTTAATCTGTTCTGCATGCTAAGCAGAGTGCCCCCCCCCCCCTCAGATTGTTATAAATGCTGTTTATGGTCTTGCTATGACAACTGTGAAGGGCACGGCGGAGGATTTATCACAGGATTATCTCCTCAGCCAATGAATAGACGGAACACGGTTGTAAATGACCCTGCAGGGTAATAAAAGAAGACGCCGCTCCGCTGGGACACAAAGAAGAGGAGCTGTTATTATCATTATTATTATTATTATTCATAATACCAAAGCCTCTCACTTCCATTCACTCATGTTTGTTTTATCTTACTTGTCTTATTTATCTTATTTTAAATAAAGGCAGATGGCAACTAATAGATGTTGACATTATTTCAGCGCTTTAGGAGCAGAAACTATTGATTTGTTTGAAGTAGCTCACCGAAGTAAGACAGCCAGTCTGAAGTGGAATGAAACATGAATGATTTATGATTATATACGGTCATAAATCAGGAGTCAAAGTGATTTCTGAACCAAACCATAACTTTGACCCAGAATGATCTCATAATGTACGAAGCTTCCATTGTGTCTCATTGGAGGGTGATGATATCAATATGATATCTTTATAGCTCGGTGCATTCACTGACTCATAATGAACAGACTGACATGTTCAGTTACTGAGATGTCTACATGATGTTTGATATTAACAGATCAGTTTGTTTATTACTCCTTAAACAGAGTAGGATGTCTTCTGATGATGTCACAGTGATGTCATCAGGGATACTACAAATGTGAGAAAGTCTGAAGTGTGAACTCTCTTACAAGTCCAACAGCTTTTACTTTTTACATTTCAACCTTTGATGAAAACTTATCTTTGCAGACAGTGAATGAAGAGAAATAGAATGAAAACATGAGACAACTCTTCTGCTCTCTCTGAGTACATGCACAGCTATGCTACATGCTATGCTACATGCTATGCTACATGCTATGCTGCAAGTTAAACACACTTCCAGTAAAGGTTGAAGAAAGCAGTTGGTCTTTTTAGGGTTTTTTTGCGGGAAATGAAACCGCTAAATCCATGATAGTGATTGTTACAGTTAGTGATACAGTGAAGAAGAAACCGGATCCACAAAAGTAGAGACGAAGTGTGAAAGAGCCTCAAGGAAGCAGAATCCAGTAATTAATCATGTAAACACAGAGAGCCAACAGCAGTAATATCATTTACAGCTGACATGTTGTATTCGTAACATGTCAGCTTCCGATCAACACAGCAGTAAGAAAAGATGAATCAACAATCCCAGCTGAGATAAAAGCACAAACACAAAAGGCTCCGGCTGGGCATTTGAGTAACAGAAGTCTCTCAGTGTTTGTTTAGTCTCAGACCAACATCAATAAATAATGCACAGTCAGCATTAGTGCTCCACAGAATGGATCTGGGCTCAAGTGAAACATTGAAAAATAGGACAGGAACACACAACGCTCTTCTGCCAAATGTCCAACATTTTAATGAGCCAAGAAAAGAGTCCCGTGTTTGACTTGTTATCTCGAGCATATGGCGACTGGAAGGCCCCGCACGTCTCCCAATACCAACGTCCTCCGGCCCCCAGGAGCCTCGGGGTGTCAGCTTTTAGAGATCTGCCACTACAAAGACAGCATGGCTGCCAGTCACATGTGAACCATTCAGTTCAACTGGGTTGAGATCGCTGTACGACACAAAGAACCAGGAGAACAAGACTTCTCTGCTCTGAGTGAGTTCATCACCAGCTGCTCAGTATGAGACAAAAGAACAAGACAAGGCAAGTTTATTTGTATAGCACATTTGAAAAAGGCAATTCAAAGTGTTTCACATAAAAACACAGTTGCCCAGCACTAATATATATTTATATATATATATTTATATTAGTGCTGGGCAACGATTACAATTTTGAATCGCGATTAATCGCATGGATTTTTTGCGATTAATCTCATTGTTATGCACAAAGTTCAACAATGAATTCATAAGTAGTGTATTGCGCACTTTTATTTTGAAGTGCTGCTCTATGAACAAAGGTGAGTAACATTGTGTGTGAACACTTTGAACACATCAGGTTGTTGTTAGCAGCAGTGTTCTCTTCACACAGCAGCAGTTCTATCTCTTCTATATCTGTGCTCAGTGTGTGACTTTAAAAAAGACACTTTACACACAATGTAGGTGTATTTTCCCTTTAACTCACGAGATGCAGGTAGCATGTTTTATACTTAAAATCTATACTTACATCTTATTCTGAAAACCGGATGTTGTCTGACGTTAATCTTTTCGTTAACTTTCTTAGCTCATTCTTGACGTGAACGCAGCTTGAGAACGTTCCTCAGACCGACATATTCCACAACACTCACCTGCAGTTTGTCTCCACTTCTCTGTAGCATGTTAGCTTGTGTTGCTTTAGTTTCTCTAAACTTCTCTGTAGCATGTTAGCTTGTGTTGCTTTAGTTCATCTAAACTTCTCTGTAGCATGTTAGCTTGTGTTGCTTTAGTTCATCTAAACTTCTCTGTAGCATGTTAGCTTGTGTTGCTTTAGTTTCTCTAAACTTCTCCCACACGCTGCACCAACGCAGTCTGAAGACTTCCTCCACCGCTGCCAGTGAGCAACGCACTTTACTAATAAAAATAAATGTGTTAACGCGCTATAAAATAATTGTCGGCGTTAATTAATGAATCCGTTAACGCGATAATAACGCGTTAACTTGCCCAGCACTAACATATATATATATATGTACATATATAACAATGGAAAACAACACTTCTTTGAAATGTGGGTTTAAAAAATGTTTTCAAAAACAATTGCTGCATAAAGTCAGAAGCAACAAATCTGCTGAGGTGGAGCAGAAGCAGAGGTTGACATGTTTGCATGTTTACTTTACGTGGTCCATCTTACTTTGAAGGGTTCGGAAACGACGCATGCTTCCTGTGTCACACGCTGCATGCTTTATAGACAACAGTAAAACATTTTAGTGCTGCAGAAACTGGGCTGTTATTAAAATAGTGGGCCGGTATCTGTCACCGGGAGACGGGCCGATATCTTTTTGTGACGCCGAGACATATTTTATCATAATGTGCCGAGGCCGAGCGGGGCCTTGTACACATCATTGGTTTTTCCTGCTCAGTTAGATTGTGAAGGTCAGAGTTCCTGCAGCCTTTTATGGCTGTTTAACTTTTGAGACTGATCGTGAGGCGACGGCCCAGACGATTTATTTCCACCGCCGTCTGTCAGTCGACGCCAACCAAAGCGAGACAGGATGTTTTATTTTGTAGAAAAACCAGGAATCAAAGAATTTTTATAATATCTCACTGCCATCAATCAGTCAATCCTCAAGATGTCTCTCCGATAAGCATCTTCCACGTTTCAGGATTAGGGAACATTTAGAAGGTGTAACATCATGGGTCTCCGTCAGTCGACTTCCTGTTCACTGCTTTGTCCTCACAAGTGGATTTGGAGCCTTTGGGAGAAAACATTGTGCTCCTGTGGTTCAGCTTTTTAGAATAAACACTCCTGCAGACCATAATGTTGAGCAAAATAAAAACAATAATGACAATAATCTCAGTCATAATTACAAGATACTAAATCATACATATGATGACTTGCTAACAGAAAAATGAAACGCTCAAATTATCAAATGCAAAGTTACAATTCATATAGTGTCTCAAAATCTGGGCTGCAATTACGTTCATCATTGATCCATTCGCAGGTTATTTTCTCAATTAATGTCGATGAAATATCAGAAACGGTGCCCAAAGACTCCAAAGTGATGAAACATACACACATACATATATATATTAGGGGTGTAACGGTACGCGTATTCGTATTGAACCGTTCGGTACGAGGCTCACGGTTCGGTACGCATGACGAACCGAATACGTTTGAAAAAAACAAAAAACAAAAAAAAAAATTTTAAACCTTTATTTAACCAGGTCGTCCCATTGAGATTAAAAATGTCTTTTGCAAGATCTAAGTAACAATACAAGATGTAATCAAGATGTAAGTAACAATACTACATAACATTAAGGAGCAGTTTTTGTTTTTTATGCTGATGTGTTGCTAAGAAGACACCCCAGAAGATGAGTCACTCAGGTATAGTTCCATCATTGTTCAAAGTCAAAGAATAACTTTATGATGTTAGTTGTAATGAATAAATATATTTAAAAATCAAGTACATTTCTCTGCATTTATAGTTTTCTACTGTACCGAAACGTACCGAACCGTGGCTCCACTGTATCGTACCGAACCCAACCGTGACTTTTGTGAACCGTTACACCCCTAATATATATATATATATATATATATATATATATACATAGATATACACACACATATATATATACATATACATACAAACTAAATGTAAATCAAAGCCTGTCTGGAGCTGCACATTGAAATACCTCAGGTCCTCAATATTACATGTGAGTTCTTTGTTGAGAAAGAATATGAACCTTCACTGAGCTGTGAGCTGCACACAGATGAGACTGTTGTGGACCTTTGACCGGGGAAACAAAAAGGGGACATTTTCATTGTCTAACAACACTCGACAGCTTTTACACTCATGCTTGAAATTAGTTTGGAAGCCCTTGAGGGTAAAATAGTGGCAGAGAGAAAAGACCTGCGGCTGCAAATAGTCTCACCCTCCGAAACACCAAGAAGAAGAATGACCCCGGCTCAGAGGACATGCAGTGTGTGTGTGTGGTCCCTTCAGTCGCCGGGCGATGAGCTGGCGAAGCTGTCAGCCGGCTGGACTGCGGCTGAATCCTGGCGAGCGGAGCAGCAGGAGGAGGAGGGAGGAAGGAGGCATTCTTCAGTGCTGACACTCTCATTGAGACTCGGGGCAGCCGTGAAATAAAAGCTAGGAGGAGGCTGAAAGAAAGAAAAAGACGGCTCCGGTAGTTTATTTTGTCCAAACAAAACATTTGTCCCACTTGTAGAAGAAAGTGATTGAATCGTCCTTTGTGTTGAGCTGACTGGCTGTGAGCAAATACGTCTGGAAGTGCACTGTTAGTTTTACCGGTTTTAACTGTGAAAAAAAACACTTAACTGCAGAGCAGTGAGAGCAGAGAGGCCGCCAGAGATTTCTCTTCTGACACCGAGAGACCAACTTCCATTCGACACGATGAAACCAGTGAATTAATATCGGTTTATTGATGGAAGAGGAGATTTTACTGAGGACCACTTCACTTCTTTTATCTCTTCTTCCATCCTCATGAGCCCCAGAGTCAGACATGTTTAGCCGTCTGCTCTTTGCATCCAGATTTAGCTGCTAAACAGAACCATTAGCCAGTGGCGGCTGGTCAACAGAGGGCGCTGCCCCACCTTGAGCCACAAGAAATAAAACAAAATAATTCATAATGATAATAATAAACTCTACAAAATGTCAATATTTGTGTTTTTGAAATATGGAATCACCCAGTAATATGTGTAAAATATGATATCTGCGGTAAATATATGCTTTTCCTGCACGTCCTCTCCGCCTCAGCAGCTCTGGGGCACTGGAGAAACTGCCCAAAAGAGGCGGGTCTATAAAGCAGTTTAGCCAATTGCTGATTGAAGATATAAATGTGTGACATACAATTTAGCCAATCAGCGCCCTCAAATAGATTCAGCTTGGGGCCCCAAACTGCGCATTCCCGTCCGGACTAGTCTCTACAGGCGAGCGCGAGCACTCCTCCTCCAAGACCCGTTTGAGAGGAGAACTTTGAGGAGATTCTGCAGCCAAAGAGCTGATATCAGATCAGCCTGACCTCACAATCAGACAGCAGACTCGCGGGAAAGGGAAGCAGTACATGAAGCTTCTGTACTAGCTGAACACCAGACAGGTTAGCTAGCTGCATGACGTCATGCTAATCATTTATTTAGCTTTTTAAAACAACGGGGACGGATCCAGCACCGACAGTTACAGGAGTGAGAGACATGAAGCACCTGCTGAGACATGATATATAGTTATAAATACATCATTATATATATGTGTGTCTGTTATATTATAGTGAATATTATTATATGTTATATATTATTATATGATATATATTATTATATGATGTAAATTATTATATTATACTGAATATTATTGTATGACATATATATAATATTATATTATACTGCATTGCCTGTGAGGGACTTAAATAAGATGTCCTGACGTGTTTATCAAAGTGTTATTTACTGCTTTTTTCATGTTGGAATAAATGTTAAATATTTAACTGCAAAGTAGTAATGCGTGTTTGATACCTTAATTGTTTTGCATTAAATCATACTGGGATGTTTGCTGACATTGATTGGATGTGGCTCAGCCCTACCTAGAAAATTATCCACCAGCTCCAGTGACATTAGCTAACCGGAAGTGTAACGTGTGAAGTGCTGACTGTCCACTATGGGGACGTTACACTTTGGTCCATGTGTCGTAGTCTGTACTAACATCTTCTCAAAGTGGAGGCTCCATTGGTCGTCTCATGTGAGGACGATCACCAGAAAATTATCAGAAAATTATTAGAAAATTATCAGCAAACACAGAATCCAGCTGAGGCTGATGGGAATAGCATTAGTTCTGCAGGTATCTGGTCACAACCCAAAGTATTGCACGCATGGATGGCGCTAGATGAAAAGTAAAAGTTATTACGATTCATCCCGAGAGGAGCACGAATAACCAACCACGTCATCATAATCCATCCAATAGCTGTTGAGACATTTCAGTCAAAACAGGATGAATCTCATGGTTCCATGTGAACTCAGAGAACCTTGATGAATAAAGTAAACACATCACTGAAGTACAGCATGCCTCTGGTCAGCAGCCATTTCGTCAGCATCGACAACTTGCAACCAGAGCACGGTGATGTTCAAGAGTTAAAACAGGTTTGTTTTAATCACATGTTCAAAATGACAAAGCAATTAAAAAGCTACTAACACCATTAACAACCAAAACTCTGACAATTAAAAGAGTCACACAAGTGTATTAAGAGGAATCAGTTGTGAATGAGCTCTTAAGAGAAACACAATGGCCTCTGTTATCCGCTCTGCCTTTCAGGCTTCAGGACCTCAAACCACCGGAGGAGTCCTTTTGTCCACTATCAAACCACCAACACACCGGCCCCACCATCAAACTCCCAACACACCGTCCCCACCAACAAACCCCCAACACACCGTCCCCACCAACAAACCCCCAACACACCATCCCCACCAACAAACCCCCAACACACCATCCCCACCAACAAACCCCCAACCCTCCATACCCACCAACAAACCCCCAATACACCGTCCCCACAAACAAACCCCCAACCCACTGTCCCCACCAACAAGCCCCCAACCCTACGTACCCACCAACAAACCCCCAATACGCTGTCTCCAACAAACCCCCAATACCCCATCCCCACCAATAAACCCCCAACACACCATCCCCACCATCAAGCTCCCAATACGCTGTCCCCAACAAACCCCAATAAACAGTCCCCACCAACAAACCCCAATCACACCGTCCACACTAACAAACCCCCACCCCACTGTCCCCACAAACAAACCCCCAATACGCTGTCCCCAACAAACCCCAATACACCGTCCCCACCAACAAACCCCAAACACACCGTCCACACTAACAAACCCCCAACACACCGTCTCCACCAACAAACCCCCACCCCACTGTCCCTACTAACAAACCCCCAATACACCATCCCCACCAACAAATCCCCAATACACTGTCCCCAACAAACCCCAATACACCGTCCCCACCAACAAACCCCAAACACACCGTCCACACTAACAAACCCCCAACACACCGTCTCCACCAACAAACCCCCACCCCACTGTCCCTACTAACAAACCCCCAATACACCATCCCCACCAACAAATCCCCAATACACTGTCCCCAACAAACCCCAATACACCGTCCCCACCAACAAACCCCAAACACACCGTCCACACTAACAAACCCCCAACACACCGTCTCCACCAACAAACCCCCACCCCACTGTCCCCACCAACAAACCCCCAATACGCTGTCCCCAACTAACCCCAATACACCGTCCCCACCAACAAACATGTTTTCAACATATACCCCTCTAGTGTTTTCAACATGTACACCCTTCTAGTGTTTTTAATGTGTACCCCTTTAGTGTTTTTAACGTGCACCCCTCTAGTGTTTTCAACATGTACCCCTCTAGTGTTTTAACGTGTCCATATACACTTGTTAAAAGCATACTGTCCTTTCAAAAAACACGAGACTAATTTAAGAAAATAAACGTGACAAAATAATTCAACGTGCTTATAATGACAACCCGACCTGTTAACTGCCACTTGATGCATTATAGTAGCACACTTGTCCAAGGAGCTGATCCTGATCCATTTTTTGGAAAGGAACCACTGAGAGTCACAGGTAAGTTTAACCAAGCATTGTAATTATTTTCCAAACAAAGCAAATTAATTTCATACAAAAATAAATAAAGTTCATAAGTTCCAGTTCAGTTCATTCCTCATAAAGTTCATTGAGGTCTTTGAGTTCGATCCTACCACCGCACTTGTGAAAAGGAAGGGGAATCGGGGTCCAACAAAAACTCCATCCTGTAGCTCGCCATCCAAACTTTTACAGGTGCTCCGAATGATCCGGAACCCTGATTCACAAAAAACCTGACCTAAAAAAAAAGGTCATAATGAATGAACATGGACCTTTAAAGGATAAATAAAAATATTTCTCATGTTGTACATCACTTTAAGACATGTCACTTTGACTCATTTACAGTGTTTTTAGTTTTAATAACTGCACAGAATTAATCGCTCAAAATAAAAGAAACAACCCAAAATAATTACAGGGCTAAAATAAAAAACCCTACACAATCAAATAATACTTTATTCAACCCAGCTATGCTAACCGCTAAGCTAGCAGGAGCTAGCTAAATGCTAGGCCAGCTGGAAATTAAATTCATTCTTCTTACTACTCACCGCTGACTGCAGAATTAGTTTGAGAAACACACGGTGTAGTTACGACGCAGAACGTTCAGTCGCTGCTTTTCAGTTGCTGTCCGGTGGAACCGAATGTAAACAGGAAGCGACCTGTCTAACCTGGATATTTATGGCAGCACGCAGTCCGCGATTGGCTACGTAATTTGCGTTTCAATAATTATTATTAGACAGTATCTCGATCAGAGGGTCACACTGGACTGAGTACTGTGTTTTGTGTTCCACAATGCAAATGTTACCTTTAGTAGTTTGTAATGTGTCTGTTCAGAACATGATGCTTTATGTTTGTCAAACTGTCAAAATATGAGTTCATACACTTTGTAGAATATTGCTGTGATTTCTGTGTCTTTCTCTTCTGAAGGAGAACTAAAAAACACAAAAGTCACACAATAACAAACAAGGAGTCCAGTGGCTTTGAAGAGAGCAGCTTCAGTTCACTGTTCTAGTTCACTCGTGGTTTGTGCAGAAACTGATTTCACAGCTTGGGTTCCCCAGAGTCTGAAGATTGGAAGCAGGAGGAAACCAAACTCCATCAGAACACAAGTCCAAAGCTAGTCTGACTTACATGTTGCGACTCGTTTCTTCACCATTCAGAGGAACAGAGACATCCAAACCAAACATTGTAGTTTGAAGAGTTAGCATTCCCTTGAGCTAAGCTAAGCTAAGATAAACTCTGTCTCTGTGTGGAGCCTCGGAGCCGTCAGGCAGATCACCAAGAACACAATCTGTCGCTGTGCCGACCGGCTGCCAGCGTCTGAATAAATCATCCGTCTCAGCTAGAGGTGAATCTGTTTGATTTCAAGTGTGACCCAAATAACAAGGCCTTCCTCTGTGTGTGTGTGTGGGTGTGTGTGTGTGTGTGCGTGTGTGTGTGTGTGCGTGTGTGTGTGTGTGTGTGTGTGCGTGTGTGTGTGCGTGTGTGTGAGTGTGTGTGTGTGTGTGGGTGTAGGTGTGCGTGTGTGTGTGGTGTGTGTGTGTGCGTGTGTGGGTGTAGGTGTGTGTATGTGTGCGTGTGTGCGTGTAGGTGTGTGTGGTGTGTGTGCGTGTAGGTGTGTGTGGTGTGTGTGTGTGTAGGTGTGTGTGTGTCTGTGTGCGTGTGTGTGTGTAGGTATGTGTGTGTGTGTGTGTGTAGGTGTGGGTGTGGGTGTGTGTAGGTGTGTGTGTGTGTGTGTGTGTGTGTGTGTGTGTGTGTGTAGGTGTGGGTGTGTGTGTGTGTAGGTGTGCGTGTGTGTGTGTGTGTATAAACCTGTATTTCTGAATGGGTCAGCACATTAAGCTAAGTGTTTTTGTTTTGGACACATATATATATATTGAGTATTGTAATCAGTTATTTTCCTGTTACAGAAATCAATTATTAACACTTTTAGCTTCCAAATAATTTTCTTCTGTCACAAAGGAAAACACGACTTTACGTTCTCACTCCCGACTAGTCAACAGTTGGTCAGTGTCCTTCGGCCTCAGAGATATAATACCACTAATACTACTACTAATAATAATAATAATGATGATGATGATGATGATGATGATGATGATATAATAATAATACTCATAATAGTAGTATTATTAATAATAATAACTCCCTCCATCAGTGGACATTTGGTCACCAGAGATATCCGATACCGAGGAGCTTTGACCAAGGGTTGGAGTTTGAGAAGTCGGGGGGGCGATGTGACCCTCTCTGTTTATTACTTTGTTTATTATGATGCGTATTAGCTGAGGGGGGGGGGGGGAGTGAAGCTGCTGAGCGCAGCAGGAGGTGGGGGTGCTTTTATTGTCAATGAATTAGTGTCGTTTTCTTTTCACACACACTAACTAACCTCTAAATGGTTTGTGGCAGGCAGCTCCACCCTCCCATCATGCACCTGTGCATGATGGGAGGGGGAGGAGAGGGGAGGAGAGGGGAGGAGAAGGGAGGAGAGGGGAGGATATGAGAGAGGGGAGGGGAGGAGAAGGGAGGAGAGGGGAGGATATGAGAGAGGGGAGGGGAGGAGAAGGGAGGAGAGGGGAGGAGAAGGGGGAGAGGGGAGGAGAAGGGAGGGGAGGAGAAGGGGGGAGAGGGGAGGAGAGGGGAGGAGAGGGGAGGAGAGGGGAGGATATGAGAGAGGGGAGGAGAGGGGAGGAGAGGGGGGGGGAGGGGAGGAGAAGGGAGGAGAGGGGAGGAGAAGGGGGGAGGGGAGGAGAAGGGAGGATAGGGGAGGAGAAGGGGGAGAAGGGAGGAGAGGGGAGGAGAGGGGAGGAGAGGGGGGAGAGGGGAGGAGAAGGGAGGAGAGGGGAGGAGAAGGGGGGAGGGGAGGAGAGGGGAGGATATGAGAGAGGGGAGGAGAAGGGAGGAGAGGGGGGAGAGGGGAGGAGAAGGGAGGAGAGGGGAGGAGAGGGGGGAGAGGGGAGGAGAAGGGAGGAGAGGGGAGGAGAAGGGAGGAGAGGGGGGGAGAGGGGAGGAGAAGGGAGGAGAAGGGAGGAGAGGGGAGGAGAAGGGAGGAGAGGGGAGGATATGAGAGAGGGGAGGAGAGGGGAGGAGAGGGGGGGAGAGGGGAGGAGAAGGGAGGAGAGGGGAGGAGAAGGGGGGAGGGGAGGAGAAGGGAGGAGAGGGGAGGAGAAGGGGGAGAAGGGAGGAGAGGGGAGGAGAAGGGAGGAGAGGGGAGGAGAAGGGGGAGGGGAGGAGAGGGGAGGATATGAGAGAGGGGAGGAGAAGGGAGGAGAGGGGAGGAGAAGGGAGGAGAGGGGAGGAGAGGGGGGAGAGGGGAGGAGAAGGGAGGAGAGGGGAGGAGAAGGGAGGAGAGGGGGGGAGAGGGGAGGAGAAGGGAGGAGAGGGGGGAGAAGGGAGGAGAAGGGAGGAGAGGGGGGGAGAGGGGAGGAGAAGGGAGGAGAAGGGAGGAGAGGGGAGGAGAAGGGAGGAGAAGGGAGGAGAGGGGGGGAGAGGGGAGGAGAGGGGAGGAGAGGGGAGGAGAGGGGAGGAGAGGCGTCAGCTGCAGCTCACTTTAGCCATCAGTAGGTTGAACTGTTCCAGTTGAACTGATGAATTGATCATCAGAACTGAATGAGAACCGAAAAAGTTCAATCTGAGATGAACTGGTGAACTGGTGAACTGATGAACTGATGAATTGATGACTCTGTTCAATACCTGCTCGGGTACTCTGTTATCTACTTGTTCAGGTGCTCTGTTCACGTCTAACATGGCAAAGCACCTTAACGACAGACACCCCGAACTTTTCAGAGAGTTCAAAGAACGACGGGTAAGCAAATGTGATGATAAACATGAACACCCCCAAGCTCACCCATACACAGCTAACACGAGTAGCCTTAGCCTAGTTAGACAACAAGCCGATATGATCATGAGGTCACAATGCACATAAACGTGCACTAAATGAAACACAATTCATGCAAAATGGCTCCATGCTGGTGGATCTTCAGCTAATTATTAAAATTTTTAGTTAAGGAAAAATAATTATTCCATCAATTAAGATAAAATATGAAGTGAAAATATCAAACTCACTATGCAGTAAATGAAGCATTGTTTACCCCCCCCCCCCCCCCCCACTCCCACAGACAGTCAGACAGATGCCAGCAGAGCAGCAGCTATCATGGCACCATGTGTTCATTAATATCTTGCTGTAGGCTAATACTAATATTAATGCCATTTGTTAAGTGTTCAAAAAGCTGGGCAGGAACAAGCTGGTAAAAAAGGGAACCGTACAGATGTTTTATTGATTACTAGTAGAGATAAATATACCAGTATCGTATTTGTGGTATTGTATCGAATTCTGGTATCGTATCGTATCGGGTGTCGTGATACTTATGGCAGGTATCGTATCGAAGTCATCATTTTGGTATTGTGACAACCCTACTCTCACACGAGCAAAAGTCGCTCGCGAAACTTAAACCCGCTCGCTCGCGAGTCTTTTATCCGCTCGCTCAAAGTAGTCGTGAAGCTTCTTAACATTGTGGCTGTTTGACAACAACAAACCATGATGTCATATTGTAGCTTTAGTCAAGTGGAACTGGACGAGACATGATTGTGGTCTGAAACCTCCCAAACACAATTAAAGTCAAATATCAGGTGGATGTTTCTCTGAGCTGTAATTCATCATGAGTCTCTCGCTGCCGCTTGTGTTCGTTAATTAAAGTCTTCATGGAGAGGCGTGACAGCGAGGTGTCCTCTCAACAAAACCCTAATTAACAAAGTGTTTGTTCCCTGTGGAGAGACATCACAGTGAGGAGAACAAGAAGCAGAGAAGAAGAAGAACGTGATGATGATGACACGCCCCCTCCAGCCAGACGCACATGTGTTATTTACACTGATGAATGAATTCATTACATGATGAAACGTTGTGAAACGATATGAAGATTTTTAAAGTCTTCAATAAGAGACGAAAAGACGAGCGTCAGAAATTTAAAACTAGTGACCTGTCTTCATTGGAATTGATGTGAAATATATACATCTGTGTATTATTACCTTCAAAGCTGCTGTGATCAAAATCATGAATTAAACAATGGTTCAAATTATATAATTATGTGAGTAATGTTTTCTCAGAGTCTCTGCAGCTCATTTTAGCCTCTTTTTGGCAAGTTTTCGTTTTCTGGCACATTTCCTGTCTGGTTCAGTCAGTTTGTTTGTTTTCATCAAACACGCTTTTATAGCCACTGTTCACTACCTGTTCAGGTACTCTGTTCACTACCTGTTCAGGTACTCTGTTCTCTACCTGTTCGGGTACTCTGTTCTCTACCTGTTCGGGTACTCTGTTCACTACCTGTTCAGGTACTCTGTTCTCTACCTGTTCGGGTACTCTGTTCTCTACCTGTTCAGGTACTCTGTTCTCTACCTGTTCAGGTACTCTGTTCACTACCTGTTCGGGTACTCTGTTCACTACCTGTTCAGGTACTCTGTTCACTACCTGTTCGGGTACTCTGTACTCTACCTGTTCAGGTACTCTGTTCACTACCTGTTCGGGTACTCTGTTCACTACCTGTTCGGGTACTCTGTTCACTACCTGTTCGGGTACTCTGTTCAGGTACTCTGTTCACTACCTGTTCGGGTACTCTGTTCTCTACCTGTTCGGGTACTCTGTTCACTACCTGTTCGGGTACTCTGTTCTCTACCTGCTCAGGTACTCTGTTCACTACCTGCTCAGGTACTCTGTTCTCTACCTGTTCAGGTACTCTGTTCACTACCTGCTCAGGTACTCTGTTCTCTACCTGTTCAGGTACTCTGTTCACTACCTGTTCGGGTACTCTGTTCTCTACCTGTTCAGGTACTCTGTTCACTACCTGCTCAGGTACTCTGTTCTCTACCTGTTCAGGTACTCTGTTCACTACCTGTTCGGGTACTCTGTTCACTACCTGTTCAGGTACTCTGTTCACTACCTGCTCAGGTACTCTGTTCTCTACCTGCTCAGGTACTCTGTTCACTACCTGTTCGGGTACTCTGTTCTCTACCTGCTCAGGTACTCTGTTCACTACCTGTTCGGGTACTCTGTTCACTACCTGTTCAGGTACTCTGTTCTCTACCTGTTCAGGTACTCTGTTCACTACCTGTTCGGGTACTCTGTTCACTACCTGCTCAGGTACTCTGTTCTCTACCTGCTCAGGTACTCTGTTCACTACCTGCTCAGGTACTCTGTTCTCTACCTGTTCAGGTACTCTGTTCACTACCTGTTCGGGTACTCTGTTCACTACCTGTTCAGGTACTCTGTTCACTACCTGTTCGGGTACTCTGTACTCTACCTGTTCAGGTACTCTGTTCACTACCTGTTCGGGTACTCTGTTCACTACCTGTTCGGGTACTCTGTTCACTACCTGTTCGGGTACTCTGTTCACTACTCTGTTCGGGTACTCTGTTCACTACCTGTTCGGGTACTCTGTTCTCTACCTGTTCGGGTACTCTGTTCTCTACCTGCTCAGGTACTCTGTTCACTACCTGCTCAGGTACTCTGTTCACTACCTGTTCACTACTCTGTTCGGGTACTCTGTTCTCTACCTGCTCAGGTACTCTGTTCACTACCTGTTCACTACTCTGTTCAGGTACTCTGTTCTCTACCTCTTCAGGTACTCTGTTCGCTACCTGTTCGGGTACTCTGTTCGCTACCTGTTCGGTTACTCTGTTCTCTACCTGTTCGGGTACTCTGTTCACTACCTGTTCGGGTACTCTGTTCTCTACCTGTTCAGGTACTCTGTTCTCTACCTGCTCAGGTACTCATGTACAGGTAGAGACTAGCTTGTGAACTTAGTGAAGTATTCTGCAGCTGAAGAGACAGATCTTTCTCTCAGAGGTGGTGGAGACCAAAGAAAGAGCTGGAAGAGAGAGAATATTGGACCTATATTCTCCAGATGACACAAAGACTAAATTTATCAAATGTGATGATATGTCGTTGTTGTGTTGACTTCTTGTTTATACTGAGTCAGTTACTTCATCTCCATAAATATATCACTACCTTTAGACCCTCGATGTGGATAAAGAAACACATTGTGTTACGGCTGTAGGACAGTAAACAGACGGATATCGACGACTTATTTGAAATATGAATAGAAACTACAATTAGATTCTGTGATTCAAGTCAACACAGACCGAGTCAAAAGCTGTAAGGGGTCGAGACCTTTGAGTCTTTCAGAAATCTGTACTAAAGATAACTAACAGGTTCATTCATTCACCGCCAACACTGTGTCCTGCTTTGGCAACACCCCGACCCCATACTGGTACATCTAAAAAAGAAATACATTCGGAAACATATTTCACCGGTTTAATTATAAATATCCACCAAGTTTGGTGATGTTTTGGACAAACTGTCACTGATTCTGCCCAAATGTGCGAAAATAACTCAAAATAGTTTTACACCAGTGGTTCACCGTTTTCATGAAACATATCTTGAGAGTTTTGTGATGATTGGAGCAACAACAGCTGACTTATACTGAAGTATTACATGAATATATCTTGGAAGTATTGTGATGATTGGCACAATGTTAACGATGTATTCCGGCAGACGTTATGGTCCGGGAGGTTTTTTGTACAACAGAGCCGGATGTCTCAACCTAGTTTCGTGTGAATCAGATGAGCTGCGTAGAGTTATGACCTCTCAAAGTTCTACATGTTCTACATGTTTAATCATACCGGTTGAGCAGCATTTACAGAGCTGAGAATGAGTCGATGATCCACCACCTCACGGGAATTTACACCATAAGTTCAGAAGGAGGAGAAAAAACGAGCAGAAAAACAAAGATGAGAAAAACCAGAAACACAAGAGGTCAGACTTCATAGAGGTTTGAAGGATTAAAGTCTTCATCAGCTCCTCATCATCAGTTATTCCTCCTCCTTGTACTTTACAATACTTCAGTCTACTTCTTCTCTGAGCAGGAATGTCAATAACAGCAGGCGACCGTTTTCCTCTTTCAATGTCATTTGTTTTGTTTGTGTGTGGTCACAAAGCCGGGGGGGGGGGGTACAAAGTGACGTTTTTACGGTGACGGTCGGCGTCGCTTGGCAACAAACTCAAAGACCTTTAAGCATTGACAACACACAATTGTGTTTGGTACCAGAGGAGTGTTACAGTGTGACCCTCACGGGTCAGACGTTGATGACACACACACACACTCACACTCACTCACACACTCACTCACTCACACACTCACACACTCACTCACTCACACTCACACGCTCACACTCACTGACTCACTCACACTCACTGACTCACTCACTCACTCACTCACTCACTCACACGCTCACACTCACTCACACTCACTCACTCACTCACACTCACTCACTCACTCACTCACACTCACTGACTCACTCACTCACTCACTCACTCACTCACTCACACGCTCACACTCACTCACACTCACTGACTCACTCACTCACACACTCACTCACTCACACTCACACATTCACACTCACTCAGACACACACTCACTCACACACTCACTCACTCACTCACACACACACTCACTCACACACTCACTCACTCACACACTCACTCATTCACTCACTCACACATTCACACTCACTCACACATTCACTCACTCACTCACTCACTCACTCACTCACACTCACACATTCACACACATTCACACGCTCACTCACTCACACATTAAAATCCACAAATTCACAGAAGTTTAAGAAACTTCAGATCAGATTTCTACACGTGGACATAATCAATAAACATGATTCAGTGTAATCGATCAATCAACGGAACTCATGTTTTTGTGGTTTTCTTTCATTCATATTATTACTTTTTAATCTGTCTTTTTTTTCTCATTAAATTAGAAAAACCTGAACCAAGATTACATTACATTACATTACAGTCATGTAGCAGACGCCTTTATCCACAGAGACTTACAATCAGTGTACTCAACATCGGGCAGAGAACTACTAGTCACCAGAAGTTATAAGTGCATCTCCTTCAAACAAGCAGCCTAAACCAGCGCCAACGTACAGTGCAGAAACAAACGAATGCAATAAGTGCCACAAACTAATATGAATACAATCAGTGCAATAAGCTAGATGTGAAGATATAAGAACATGAACCACAATGTTACATCCTCTCTTCACCTGAAAATATGAATCTCATGATGAACCTAAAATAAACATATTATCTGCAGCTGTCAGTCTCAGAATGTTACTCTGTGTGTGTGTGTGTGTGTGTGTGTGTGTGTGTGTGTGTGTGTGTGTGTGTGTGTGTGTGTAGGTGTGTGTGTGTGTGTGTGTGTGTGTGCGTGCGTGGTGTGTGTGTGTGTTTGTGTGTGTGTGTGAATAACAGGCCTCTTCACTGCTTTTCATGTATTTTTCCCAGGAAGGTTTTTTTCATGATCTGGATTAGCAGACAATGCGCAGGGAATAAAAGCCCGTTGTTCATGTTCATGCTTTAAGCCTTCAGCCAAAAATAACAGGTCACAAACAGAAATATTGTGAGTCTTCAGACAGAAGGAGCATGCAGCAAACACACCATGAAACCAACTGTCAGCTCATAGAAAACATCCACTTCATTCTTTAGAAAGTGCTTCAGTCAAACATCTGCACTTTTCTGTTTAAATAAGCAGCTCTGACATAAATATATGATTTCAAGTCTTATTTCTCTTCTCCTCTGATTGTTCATATTGATTATTTAAAAAAAAAAGAATCTTTCGAAAAAAGACTTTGTTATCCGAATATTTTCACTTTTCTTTCAGACTTTAATCTTTTTGTTTTTTATTAATAATTGCTGAACACTTTTGGAGAAGAAGGAATTTCCTTTTGGTTGAACTTTTGTCTCAAAGAATCATTAATCTGAGAGTTTTCTTTCACTTTGAGAAGAAAAGGCTGCAAACACAAAAGATCCGGAATAATTTGTCACGACACGAACACGACCGGTAACCGGGAGTCACGTGGACCGAAACCAGTCCACCAAATCAAACGTTTACTGGAGGTTAGAGGCCAACCTGCTGTTTCTTCACATGTTCAGGCTGGAGGCTGTGAAGGATGAAAAATATCCTAATAATTAACGAACATCCTCACGTTTGTCCCGGAGATGAAACGCTGTTTGTCATTTCTCTTTCAAAGAGTCAATCAGATCTCCGTCAGTGCACCGCCACCGCGGACTGCAGCGCCGTGGAGGCCGAGGACGACAGCGCCTCTCCGGGCGCCACCGGGCTGCTCTGTCCGGTGGCTGTCTGCGGGGACGTGGGGCTCAGAGACTGGGGAGAGTTCGCCAGGAAAGCCGGGATGTGTGTGGGCATCGAGGTGGGCGTGGGTTTGATGGGCACCGGGAAGGCGGGCAGAGTCTGTCCGCCGTGACAGATGGACTTGAGCGGCATGCCGTAGGCCGAGTAGTCGCTGGCCATGGAGATTGGAGCTGCGGTGTCTATCATCCCGGAGCCGTACATGTGCGGCCAAGCCGGGGTCAGTTGGTTGTGGAGCGGGTACCCGCTGGTGGAGAAGGCCGTCAGTCCGCCGGGGATCTTGTACTCTCTGGCAATGATGTTCTCGATGGCGAACGGGTGTTTGAAGCTGGACGGCTGCGTCACGGAGCTCAGGTTGTATCCGCCCGACATCTGCGGGAGGTGCGCGGCAGCGTGCAGCGCGCTGAGTCGCAGCTTGGCCTGCTGCTGCAGGTAGTGGGTGGTGTCCTGCGGCTTGCTGGGAGCCAGCGGGTCCGTGACCAACATGCCGCCCACTTTAAAGCGCTTCCTGCGCCGCAGAAAACTTCCGTTCTCAAACATGTCACCGCAGCTCGGGTGCAGAGCCCAAAAACTGCCCTTCCCGGGCTGGTCCGGTCTGCGAGGGATCTTGATGAAGCAGTCGTTGAAGGAGAGGTTGTGCCGCAGGGAGTTCTGCCACCGCTGCGTGTTCTCCCGGTAGTACGGGAACCGGTCCATGATGAACTTGTAAATGTCACTGAGAGGGAGCATCTTCTCCGGGCAGCTCTGGATGGCCATGGCCGTGAGGGAGATGTAGGAGTACGGAGGCTTCTGGTCGCTGTACGTGTTCCTCCCCGGGCGAGGCATCGTTCACTGAAACCAGTTCAGTCTCCGTCTGTAGAGAGCAGAAAATACTTTTTACTAACTTTGTCCAAACAGTTCCAACTATTGAAAACACCGTTACGCACGAAAATAATTGTATTTGGCACGCATGGTCCCGTCTTTTACGCACTCAGCTGGAGTCGCAACTCCGCCTTGAAGTTGAGGAAAAGTTGAAGAAGCTGGTTCCTCCTCTGATTCCTGTTGCCCGCTGCGGGTCCCCTCTTCATGCCCCGCTGCTGAGCTGCGCTAAGCGGCTGCTGCTGCCTCCTCCATGTCCTCTCCCGGTCTGTCCCGTCTGCCGGCTGGACGGCGGTGACATGAGCAGAAAGACCCCCGGAGAGGTGCTTCATTAATGGGCAACTTCTTTACCATCACATGATCACAGCCAGGAGGGGGGAGGGGGGGGGGGGGGGCGTGGGCACGATGTGGTTTCATTTACACCTATATTTACATGCACGCGCTGTGCCAAAACAAGTCACTTTGAAGCCGCGGCGACAAAAAGAGCTCAGCCGAGCAAAGAAGCTGCATCTCGGGGATGTTTGTGTCGGAGCGGTCTGTGGAGGTATGTTGGTGTGTTTAGCAACATTTTGACGCACAGTGTGTGTGTGTGTGTGTGTGTGTGTGTGTGTGTGTGTGTGTGCGCGCGCGTGTGTGTGTGTGTGTTTGTGGACTGAGGAGCGCGTGGGGGCCTCTCACCAATTTACATTGACAAATAGATCCGCTGAGAGCTGCTGTTTGAGCGGCTTTAAGACACTTTGCTTTGTTTCTGTTTCATCTCGTTTGTCTGTTTCGTTTTTTCAGCTCCGACCTGAAGCTGAAAAATGATCCTTAAGATGAAGAATAATTTAAAAACACATGTGAACGCATGGATTATCTCATCATTCACTTTCTTAAGTTCTTTTTATTTCGGCTGAATTGATCCAAACTGAATTTCTTTTTTTTATTCCACTGAATAAAACCTATAATTCTGTTAAACTCTTCTTCTTCACTTTGATTGTTGTAAGAAATATTTTAAGGCTTTTCATTTGACGTCACACTGACATTAAATGATGAACGCATGAAGACATTTAAATGAACTTGTTTTACATTTAATGAAACGTCTCGTTTGTCTCTCAAAGATTTAAATCATTCATGATGAAATCATAAGAGAACGTTTTATTTCAACACCTTTTATTCGTTTATTTTATTTTTAGGTTGTTTCGGGTTTATTATAATTATAATTACAATTATAACAATTTACAATTTATATCAGAAAAAGTTAGAATCATAGCTGTTAAATGAAACTGCATTTTAATCAGAGCGACAGTTTGAAGTCGAGTTCTTTCGGTTATTATTGTTTTCTGTTTCAAAATATTATATTTGACAATTTCCGTAACCACAAGTCCGCACACACGCATGCGGGAGGTTGGTCAACGAGACTGTCATAAGTAATAATTCTAATGCTACTAATACTGCTTTAATAATAATAATAATAATAACAAAACAGCAATAATAATATGAATTATAATCATTTATTCTTATTATAAATCAAAGCATAAAGCATGGACATTAGTTATTGCTATCCTAACTAGCACTATTATAATTAGTATCACACAATAATAAATAGCATCTCATAATGTCTAATAATTTCATTTTCTGTGAGAGTTAATTTTTGTCTGATTGTAGAGACGAACAAATGAATCAATAAAACAGTTAAGAGTTAGACATGAAATAAAAGCATCTGATAATATTTATGTTTATTTATTAAATAAATGACAGTTTGGGTGTTAGAGGATCTGAAGGTTTTAATATTCCCAGAGGACGGATGTCTGACCTCTGACCTGTCAGCAGCTGATGATCTGCGCGTTCAGGATGCGGAGACGGTGCGGGGGGGGGGGGGGGGGGGGTAGACACGGTCCGACACCACAGAGACTCTGAACATTATGACAACTAAAATAATGAAATCATTTTATAATAGAATATAGTATATGTTCTATATTAAAAATATATAATATAATAATATTATTATTCAGAAAACCGTTTTGCTTTTATGCATTTTTCTTATTGTTAAAATATAACTTAATTACAAACTAATTACTGCTTTTGTTGTGTTGTTTTTGTCTTTAACTGCACTTCATTTCGTTGTTATTGTAATGTAGACTTTTATGAACAGTGTCAGTTTGAATCATCTGATGTAGATTTAAATAAACAAACAAAACTCTGTCTGATATTTATATATTTACAATTATTTATTGAATGAAATAACAATAATACACATAATTATGTAATCCTTAAAACACAATTGTGAACACTAATATTCTAAATGTATATATGCTTATTTATAATACAATTATAACTAATTTCATGTTAAAGGATCCGGCAGAGTTTAGTTGATTATTCATCTACTTAAAATATTAACAACAAATCAAATAACAATTAGAACAAAATAATATTAGTTATGACGATAATTATTATTATTATGATGTTTATTATTGGTGTAGTTATTATTGTTATTATTATAAACAGGTTGAGAATATTCATTATACTGTCAATTAGTTTACAGGAGGATTTAAATGAGTGTGTTATTATTGTGTGTGTGTGGGTGTGTGCAGAGACTCATCTTCTACAGTCTTTGTTTGAACTCGTCTGATAACTTGACTCTACAGAGAAGATGATGAAGATGATGAAGATAAGTCCGTTATTTCCTTCAGTTCACTTCTGTTTTCATGTTTGTCCCTCAGAGTATTTCTGCTCCACAGATGAGACGCTGCTCAACCTCCTCCTAATATATTATAATGTATATTACATTATATACATATATTATGTATAATATTATACACATATATGGATATAATATTCTACACAATAATTAGACATTATATGTATATTTATATTATATATATGTGTGTTTGATCTGACTGATTTGTTTTCCTAAAACATGATCTTTAAAGATCTGGAAACACTTTCAGTTTGGTGAAGCAGCTGACTGAGAACTACAATAATCCTCAGCTTCAAATGAATGTGTGTGTGTGTGTGTGTGTGTTAAATTGCAGAGTAGCAGCGGTGGCGGAGGTGCTTCAGCACGCACCTCATCATCCCCCGACACTTCAGCTGCACCCCGAGTTTGAAAGGAGGCAGACCACACACACACACAGCGCTGTATTGTTGGAGGCAGACGGAGAGCTGATCAGTTGGAGTTCATCCTCAGGGGACAAAGAAAGTAGCAGATTTCACACACACACAGACGGACAGATGTCAAACACACAGACACAGATGGACAGACTTCACACACACACGGACAGACGTCTCACACACTCACACACGGACAGACTTCACACACACATGGACAGACGTCTCACACACTCACACACGGACAGACTTCACACACATGGACAGACGTCTCACACACACACACACGAACAGACGTCTCACACACAGACGAACAGACGTCTCACACACACACAGACAGACGTCTCACACACAGACGGACAGACGTCTCACACACAGACAAACAGATGTCACACACACACACAGACAGACAGACGTCACACACACAGACAAACAGATGTCACACACACACACACGGACAAATGTCTCACACACACGGACAGACGTCTCACACACACACGGACAGACGTCTCACACACAGACGGACAGACGTCACACACACACACGGACAGACATCACACACACAGACGGACAGACGTCAAACACAGACGGACAGACGTCACACACACACACAGACGGACAGACGTCACACACACATTGACGGACAGATGTCACACACAGACGGACAGACGTCAAACACAGACGGACAGACGTCACACACAGACGGACAGACGTCACACACACACAGACGGACAGACGTCACACACAGACGGACAGACGTCACACACACACAGACGGACAGACGTCAAACACAGACGGACAGATGTCAAACACACAGACACAGATGGACAGACTTCACACACACACGGACAGACGTCTCACACACCCACACATGGACAGACTTCACACACACACGGACAGACGTCTCACACACACACACATGGACAGACTTCACACACACACGGACAGACGTCTCTCACACACACACACATGGACAGACGTCAGACAGACAGATGTCACACACACGGAGAGACGTCTCACACACACACGGACAGACATCACACACACAGACGAACAGACGTCTCACACACACACGGACAGACATCACACACACAGACGAACAGACGTCTCACACACACACGGACAGACGTCTCACACACACACGGACAGATGTCTCACACACACAGACGGACAGACGCCACACACAGACGGACAGACATCACACACACACAGACGGACAGACGTCTCACACACACAGACGGACAGACGTCTCACACACACAGACGGACAGACGTCTCACACACACAGATGGACAGACGTCTCACACACACACAGACGGACAGACGTCTCACACACAGACGGACAGACGTCTCACACACACACAGAGACGGACAGACGTCTCACACACACAGATGGACAGACGTCACACACACAGACGGACAGACGTCTCACACACACAGACGGACAAACGTCTCACACACTCACAGACGTCACACACACACAGACGGACAGACGTCACACACAGACGGACAGACGTCTCACACACAGACGGACAGACGTCTCACACACACAGACGGACAGACGTCACACACACACAGACGGACAGACGTCACACACACAGACAAACAGATGTCACACACACACACACGGACAGACGTCTCACACACAGACAGACAGATGTCACACACACACACGGACAGACGTCACACACACAGACAAACAGATGTCACACACACACACACGGACAGACGTCTCACACACAGACAGACAGATGTCACACACACACACAGACAGACGTCTCACACACAGACGGACAGACGTCTCACACACACAGACGGACAGACGTCTCACACACAGACGGACAGATGTCACACACACACACACACACTGACAGACGTCTCACACACACAGACGGACAGACGTCTCACACACACACAGACGGACAGACGTCTCACACACACACAGACGGACAGACGTCTCACACACACACGGACGGACAGACGTCTCACACACACACAGACGGACAGACGTCTCACACACAGACGGACAGACGTTTCACACACATACAGACAGACGTCACACACAGACGGACAGACGTCTCACACACACACAGACGGACAGACGTCACACACAGACGGACAGACGTCTCACACACAGACGGACAGACGTCTCACACACACACACACCGACAAACGTCTCACACACACACACGGACAGACGTCTCACACACACAGACGGACAGACGTCACACACAGACGGACAGACGTCACACACAGACGGACAGACGTCACACACACAGACAGACAGATGTCTCACAGACAGATGGACAGACGTCTCACACACACACAGACGGACAGATGTCTCACAGACAGATGGACAGACGTCTCACACACACACAGATGGACAGACGTCACACAGATGGACAGACGTCACACACACACAGACGGACAGACGTCACACACACACAGACGGACAGACGTCACATAACCATCATTTTAATTTAGATGTCAGAGAGGAAATAGAAGTTCCAATGTGTGTGTTTACTGGTTAGAGTTGGGTAACCACACACCATGATGAGCTCAGCGTTCAGGTAAACATCCAACTAGAGAACATGAACCTGTGTGATTTCCTCTGGTGTTGACTCTTCGAGCACCGCCGAGGCTCCAATTTGTGACGGATTAATGACGACCCCTCGCTGCTGCCGCTGCCGCCGCAGGTAAAATAGGCCCTTATTGTGAAATAAATGAATGGGTGCCACTGAATGTGTCATGGCCGTTACCACCCAGCACGCCATCTACCCCCCCCCCCCCCTTTGGTGGCTGCTGATATATTAGGAGGAGGAGAGAAAAGCTGTGGAACCAGTTACATGGACGGTCCTCTACATGTTCAGCAGCTTCAATCCAGAGCTGGATTAAACCAACAGGGAGCCGGGTTAGGGTTAGCAAACTGTGGACTCAAACCAATTCGACTAAAGGGGGGGGGGGGGGGCACCATCTTGGACAACAGTATGTGGTCCTGTTAATACCTCTTCTTCTAATACTCTCATCAAATACATTTGTTTAATCTTTAAAAAGTCTAAATAAAACAAGCGTGTTTCTACCGACTCCTGTTTTGTGAATAGCACAAATAGGGTTGGACATGTATATATATATAGATATATATATACTGTATGTATTGATGTATGTATACATTAAAGTGCTGCATAAGAAGAAGAGGTGACTAAAAGACCATTTGTGGTTGCTTTATGTAAAATGTGAGGAAGGTGTCTCCACACACTCGTCATGCTTCATACGTCCTCGTTTATTCACGGTTCTGCTTTTATCCACAACTTTTACACTTAAACAGGAAATACTTTCTGCAGATATTTTCTCCTTTTTACAAATCACCGACATTTCAACACTGTTTTTTTAGTGAACAAATTGCACTTAATGTTACGTGACTGACAGTTGTCTCTCTTCAAGTCTCTGGTGGATGTCATCAGAGCAAAACATGATAACAAGTCAAAAGTATAGTTTATGATTATAAAAAACAAACAGCCGTTCGTTCCTCATGAGAAACGAGAAGCCAACTCAAGTTCAGTAACGGCATTTCTGTAGTTATTTTAACTCAATCCACCTTCTTTTCCGAAACCTAACTAAGTCGTTTTGTTGAATAAACCTAACGGAGTTGTTTCCTGTGAAGACGGAAGTTTATTTTGAAAACACTGTATTCATGTTACGAGCAGAATTTGACACGTGTTGCAAACTTTCACACCAAAACGAGTCGTAACTTTTCGTAAGATATCATACGAACCTTTGTGTGAAGGTACGTTAGACCGTCACAGACATTAGCAGGCAACATTAGAGGGGTTCTGTACGCTCAGAGGAAAGGTCATAGGTCGAGCATACACTCCTGACCCCCTCACAGGTCTTCAGTAGCAGTGAGGGTCATTTATTTGATCAAAACTTGATTGATATTGTTCTCCAATAAAAGATCATCTTCACTCTCTTGTCTTTGACTGATGCTAGTTTCTAGAAGAAAATTAAAAGTAAATAACAAAAATGAAAAGATTAATTTTGCAAAGAAATATATAGTTATATAGTACAGTATATAGTATATATATAGTTTTTCTACCATGAGTAGTGTCTCTCAGGCAGCACTCCACTTCCACCAGTCCATTGATTGAGGCCTGAAAGGCAAAAACTGGGTAGAAAATGTTGAAACAGAAAAAATGTGGGTCAAAAAAAGATTGACGGGTTTATCACGTTCTGCTTTGCTTTGTCTGGATCTCTGTGAAGCAAGGCACCAACGGGGCCAGGATCGCTAGTTCAATTCATAGCAGTGAGTCCGGGCCCGCTCACGCTCAAGTGATTCTCTGTGTTCAGGAGCCCATTACTTCAATTAAACCGCTGATTAAGCAAATTGGCGGCTAATTAGTAAACGAGCGGCATTCTTCAGGAGAGCTACTAATTAGGGAGGCGATTAGCGTCTGTGAAGAGCAGCGAATGAGGCGTCGGTTCTCGTTAAGAGATTATGACTCCACCAGGCTTTACATCTGTACACGTGATTAAAGAGGCTGTCATTGACTCTTTAAAGGAACGCTATGAAACGACCACGTGTTGGTGTCTCTGGTAGAGATGCAGCAATGGCCCTGGTTCTGGAGCTTTCTGTCGTATTACATGAGCTTCCTCGGCAGATATAAATTTACAACAAGTCTGTAAAGTGTTCCCCAATGGAAGTTCAAACATCTACAATGACCCAAATCCATTGGCTGACGACAGTCATGTGATACACTTGAAAGCTCCAGGTTAAGGTCAGGTTGCTTCCATGGTGAAGACATGGGCTGTTTAAGGTTTGGGAAGAAACCCACTGGAACTAAATCTGATGAAACATATTGAATGTAACCCATGGGGCTTTGTGTATGTACATGTACATGTATATATTGTGACGACCCCTCCCTTCCACTAGGGGTCTGTGTCCTGTTTCCTGTCAGTTTGTATTTCAGGATGTTAATCGGCCACTGATGAGCAACACCTGAGCCTGGTTTGGTACCAGCTATAAAGGCTGCCCCTCCTCTTTGGCTGTGACTTCCTTGGCTGACACGGCTGCGTATTTGTTTTGATTGATTGATTGATTGATTGATTGATTGATTGATTGATTGATTGATTGATTGATTGATTGTTTGTTTCGTTTAGTTTGATGATTTGTTCTTAAATAAATGTATATTTATTACTTTTTCCTCTGGTCTCGTCTCCCTTATGTTACAGCCTTTGAGCCGGGTTGTAACATATGGGGGCTCATCCTACCTTGATTGACCAGTTATAGTGGTAAGTGAGATGTGCTGTCTGGTTGTTTGGGAGACATGGACGACTGTGGTGAGTAGGCTGTTTTCCTGTTTTGGGTTATTGTGACCAGCTGTAGTGATTAGTCTTCCTGAGGAGTGTTTGTGTCACCGAGCTGTGATATGCTGATGATTTTTGTGGAACAGAGTTCGGTTGGCCCTGTATACAGCGTGATTAAATTGCTGGTCTGTTCCTGTTAGGTTGAAGAGCAGATTCCCTTTGGAGTTCGTTGGGGGGTTTCTATAGTGTGGTGATGAAAGTGGTTGGAGCAGTTGTCTCGGGGGCACTTCCGCAGCTACAGATGGGTGGTGAGTTCCTGGTTGCTTTACCGGGCCTGTGGGTTTTAGTGCGTAAGTACCCACCACAAGTAGCACCTGGAGACTAGGGGGAGCTTACTTAGTTCTGGTTAGGCAGTCAGAGGGACGGGGCTGCAGTGATAGCTGTGTATGGGCTGTTCCTGCTGTAAGTGTGTTGAATTCTGTACGGATCAGCTTATTTTTTGTGTGTTCAGGCAGTCGAAGTTTGTTTCCTCTGCTATGGTTTCTGTGGAGGAATTCTTTGAAGGAGTTATTGGAGCACTGTTGAAGCGTTCGCTGTTCCTGGCTTTACTGAGGGAAACTATAGTTTCACGTGTTTCCTGCTAACTGCATGTTTTGTTTTTGTGATCATGGTCATGTTCTGGATGTTTCTGGGTAATTCTGGACTAATCAGAGCATTGCACAGCCTGTTGGGTGTCTGGGTAGTTGACCCAGTTACCTTGCAGGTGTTTAACCTGAGAACCTGAAGACTGCTGCTGCACAGTGTGCAGTAGGTATTAACAGTTCATAGGGTAAGCAAGTCGGTAGATAAAGGAGGGATGTGGTGAATTGTACGTTGTGTTTGTGTGGTGACAGGCAAGTTGGCAGCTTGGCCTGTTACCTTTCGGGAACATAAGCGCTACAGCTCATGCCTTGGTTGAGTGGGTTGAGTTGTAGTCTAGCTGCCTTTTTGCGGATTTCTGTGGACAATTTGGTTGGCTAGTGAGCGGTTGGCTAGTGAGCCTTTGTGTCAGAGGAACCTTTCGGATACTACTTCGGATTAGCTCTTATGGTAGTTCAGTTCAGTGCTTTTTGTTAGCTGGTAATTATCAAAGTTCTGGGTGTTCGTACAATGAGCTGCACGAATGAGTGGTGTATGTATATATATACTGTGTGTGTGTGTGTGTGTTTGTGTGTTGTTGAAGTGCTCCCTGCTCGGCCTTCTCATCTCATATGCTTCTTGGTAAATGCTGCCAATGGAGTGCATCACAGCCATGAATATCTGCCAACCGTGTCACTCGGGATAACACTCCATAACATTTTGGCCGGGCCTAATTATTCCATTTGCTTGGACCTGGATGCCATTTAGATGAAAGGTAATTCAGCGTGGTATAACTCAATTAAATTTCTCCTGACTGGGATTTATGGAACATCAATAGCTCCTCAGTGGGACCAATGGGAATGCTGCTTATTTATCCCCAAGTCCTCCTGATGTTGCACTTCTGCAGCTCAATTAAATACACGAGCAATGACAATGTTTCACAAGTCTGTAATGAGAAAAGACAGGATGGCCCTCCTCCACCGCTGGTGAATTAGCAGGGAGCTCAGCACTCATTACCTTTCAAATTAACTTTTAGAAATGGCAGCAAGTGGCCGCTCTGAATGGGCCTCCGAGCATCTGACACCTCTTTACATGAAACACGTGATAACACACAGACTTCACATGTTTACCGTCATGTGAAGTGAACAGATACTTTAAGATATATATTATATAGAAAAGACTTCACGTTTACATTCAGGTGGTTCTGTACTCTGTTGGTAGTCCATCCCACCACACAGTGATATAATAACTTAGTTCTGGTTCTTTACACTGTTTGTGGTCCATCTACCGGCATGTTTCTGTTGTTTGCTGGCAGACGAAAGTGACAAAGAGGCACCTTCGCTCAATACAAAGTCAATGTAGAGTCATGAATTGTTTTCCCTTCCAGGGCGGGACATAATTGCGCTCTGTCTCTCGGAGTTGTGAGCCATCTGAACATCTAACCCCTAGCTAGAGGGCGAATAATGTATTTTACAAAAGCACTCTTAGGAGGCCAACACATCCACAGTAAACTGCAACACACAGACAGAGGTCAAGAAAATGTGATTAAACAGCTTTTCTGGAGAGTTGACACACATGAACCCGCAGTGACACGTCAAAAAATCAGCATGCTACAAACAAACTAGTAAAATCCACTCTACTTGTACTTTTTACAATATTAGTATTCTCAGAGCAAAACCAGTGTGAAGCAGAGAGACAAACACCTGCTGAGAGAACCGTCACTCCAACACATAATTTTATCCACAAGCAGCTGCCTGACAGGCTTTTAGTTGGTTATTACCCTGTTGTGTTTTTTTCTGTCACACAGGTCCTTCAAAATAAAATGCAGGTCCACCACCCATTTGTCCTCTGACGGGAAACATGGTTCCTAAAGTTTCTAGTTGTGTCTCTTTGTCATGTTTCACGTAGGCAGAAGTCTCCAAGTCTTCAACACTGACAGTCCGTCCCTTCAGACCTCCAAAGACACTTTGACCCTTCAGACCTCCAAAGACACTTTGACCCTTCAGACCTCCAAAGACACTTTGACCCTTCAGGTCTCCAAAGACACTTTGACCCTTCAGACCTCCAAAGACACTTTGACCCTTCAGACCTCCAAAGACACTTTCACCCTTCAGGCCTCCAAAGACACTTTGACCCTTCAGACCTCCAAAGACACTTTGACCCTTCAGACCGCCAAAGACACTTTCACCCTTCAGACCTCCAAAGACACTTTCACCCTTCAGGTCTCCAAAGACACTTTGACCCTTCAGGTCTACAAAGACACTTTGTCCCTTCAGGTCTCCAAAGACACTCCCCCAGAATAATAATAAGAACGTAAACAACTAACATGGCTGCCGTTATTGTTACTACAATGAGGTAGACAGGTAGAAAGACATGTAGGTAAACAGGTAGGAAGGTGGACAGACAGACAGATAGGTAGACAGGTAAGAAGGTGGACAGACAGGTAAGAAGGTGGACAGACAGGTAAGAAGATGGACAAACAGGTACGAATATGGACAGACAGGTAGGTAGACAGGTAGGAAGACAGGAAGCCCGTCCACTCATTAAATGCTGAATTTATATGATTGGACGGTTCATTTCTGCGACAGGCACAGATTTGTTTTTATTTGTTTGTCAGAGCATTTGATTTGTTGATTTGCCGTCAGGATGTAAAGAGAATTAGTTTTTAAAGAAGATTCTAAATGCTTCCTTTAATGAGTCTGTGTGAGAAGTGAACAGGACAAAATGAGACTCTTTCATTGGCTGATTGTCTTCAGAGAATAGAATGAAGCCTCATGAGATGATGGGATGAGTCAGAGCAGAGTAAAGTCTGCTGGAATCTGAAGCCACCAGCTGACATCACAATGCCACAGACGACCACCAATTACAGCCTGTTTTTGTTTTAGGGGTCATTATAATTAATGACAGTCTGGAGCTCCGTTATGAGCCTCTCAAGTCCTTCACAGATAAAAGCCGTTTGGCATCTGGGCTCTGCCTGCGCCGCCATCACCGCCGCCTCTTCTGTACAATACTATGAATATTTAATTAATAATTACTCATGTAATTCCTCCTCAGGAGTTATGATCCCTCAAACTGGTTTGTGAATCTAATTATTAGCAGCCTTTTTGTTTCCACATCCCCCTCATTACTGTCAGGATTGATGTAACATAAACTTCATTAAAAATTAAAGTGGGATTCTTTAATTACGAGGCCGCCCTCGCCGAAGCCAGAATTAGCCAACTCAGTGATGTGCAAATGAGAGCATTATTTAAGAAACATGCTGGAAGTAGTTATGCTAATTCACCGGGGTTCACAGTGGCAGACCTTTCCACTCGTGGTTGCATATTCATTAAATGCACTATGCAAATTTAATGTAGCAGCCTTAGTAATGCCTTGTTAATTTATTCAGATTTATTGAGTAAGACTTGTAAGAAGTACCAATTTAATTAGCCCATCTCCTCGGATGGCGGGCGGTGATAGCTGAGCTTTTTAAAAAGAGGAAATATCAGAGTATCGTGTTTTACAATTCACGGGGTTTAAAGGGGGATATTTGCTGCACTTATGGGGACTCTCAGAGAGAAATCACATAAACTGCTGCTCGTGGTCCCAGAAGGAGGACGGAGGAGGAAATGAGGCCATCTCCTCTGAGCTCTGAGTCCACAGCTCTAATGGCCGACACGATGCTGTTACCTCAACGTCTGAGTCAACCCCGGGGAGTTTACAATGCAACGGTGAAACATGATCCTTTCAGTTACTAGTCTCCTCACGAGGTTGATGAAAGTAAAAGTATCGTAAGTAGAGTTTAAATGAGTCGTCAGGGGAAACATTATTTGTCTTTCATTTGAAAAAGACAAGCGATAAAGAAAACAATGAAGGACGACACAAAAGAGAGAATGAGGGAAGATGGAAGGACATGAAAAGTCCTCAGATTAAATTAAATCTAATTATCCAGATTTCCTTCAGACTTCACATTTTGGAGATATAAATGTTTTACTAACAATCACATGTTGTAAAGATGTAACGTATTGAAGGGAAAGCAGGACGTCTAAAATCTCAAATCTAAAGTCCTGATGATGTATGACGTCAGCCCTGACGCAGCTGACCTCAGGTTGCTGAGGTTGATGAGCCTTCAGCTTAATTTGTTCTTCTGCGTTCACGAGTCACAGCGAGTCACAGCCGGGATCGGTCAGTTTGAGCTGCTTGTGTTTGTGACTCTGGTGGAGATTATGTCCATCGGATGTCCATCAGTGAATAAAGGAGCATGAACAGTTAGAACATGAGCTCCATACTGATCACGTCTGTACGTCTGTCTGAGAGCCTGAAGTCTGCTGAACAATGAAGTGACTTCAGTTGGTTTTTCTCACTTTGTGTTCCTGAAGGGTTACAAACTCATTTTGTCATCACGCAGGTTCTTGTTCTGTTGGTCAGAATTTGAAGCTCTCTGATTGGATGTTTTGTTTGTGAAATGCACCGTATAGGAGTTGTAGTTTTACAGATTTGTATGTTTGGCTTTTTTATTAAATTACCAGATATTTAGTTGTAACTCTTTCAATGAGAGTTTCATGTCCGATGGAGACTTTATAATCTGAGCAGAACTACTCATCATGTTCTGTAAATTCCATTCCAATATCCAAACCGCTTATTCTATTCAGGGTCGCAGGGCACATGTAGCGGCAGACAAACATTCACGCTCACATCTACGGATTAGGGTTACAGGCAATTTCGAGTCTCCAAATAACCTAAGCTGCATGTCTTTGGACTATGGGAGGAAGCCTGAGAACCTGGAGGGAACCCACGCTGCCACGGGGAGAATGTACAAACTCCACACAGAAGGACCACCCGGGTCAGTGATTGAACCCGGGCCCCTCTTGCTGTGAGGTGACAGTGCTAGCCACTACACCACCGTGCAGCCCTATTCTGTATATTAAACTTGTATATTGTTATTATTATTATTATTATTATACTTGTAATATACAGAACAACTTTATTGTTCAAGCTCTCACATTCAGATTTCACCACCTGAAAGCGTCATTTTTAACTTCTTCAGTAAACAAAAACCAGCAGACATTTAACTCAGTGTTTTTATGTTCTACATATTCGTGTTGCTGGAACTGATGTTTAATGTCGTCTTCTACCTTTAAAATAAACGTTGGTTCATCTTCTGAAACTAAAAGGACCCGTTTGTGGACTCCACAGTAAAATCTGTCTGAAAGGTTATGAAGTGTTTCTGGTTGGCGATCCTCAGTTCACAGTTTACTCACCTTTCCATTTATCTGTGCAGCTCTGCAGCTGATCTCAGGAGTATTTACTCTGACGAACAGAAGCTTTGTGTTTGTGTCGGATCATATATCAACATGTCAGAGTCTTTGCTCCTGTATTTCTGCTGCTAGGAAACAGATTGGTGAATCAGTGAATTAAACCCACAGATCACCTGCAGGAAATCCCCACCGGCTGCCGCTCTCACAGGGAGTTACCAAGTTGTCTGGAAGAGAAATGGAATAACGGGCTTCTTTAAGGTCAAGATTTGCTGTGGCGGAGCTCACTCACACATAAATGCTCCGTAATACCAGGTCGGCTGATTGCTTTGCTCTCCAGACGACGTCACTTTTTGTCAGAGAAGCGGCGGGCGCGGTTGGTATTAAGGCGGCGGCGTGTCGAGGGCCCTTATCGTGGCGGTTTGTTCGCTTGCAGACGAGTCCAGGAAAGCCCAGCTCTATTATCAGCCTGGAGGACGAAGGCTGGCAGCTCACAGAGTAATAGCACATTACATTCCTAATGTTTCTGATACACAAGACGCTCCTTCTACAATTCTCCCGTGATCTCTCCACAAGCTTTTTGGTTTCTGCCCGTTGTTGTTTTGTCACATTGCGTCGTCCTCCCTCTGCGTTTCAGCTTGGACACATTCATCAAACCGGAGCATGGCGGGGAGGGAGGGAAGTCATTAGAGAGGATAAATCTGTCGTATTTACTCCTCTGTTATGCAATAATAAAGACAGAAGACGGTGTGGGACAAAATGGAATAATGGTCTTTACACAGCACAGTCGTCAGGACGGCTTCTAAAGAGACGCCGTTGACTGTGAAGAAGTCAAATCTGTCTGTGAGATGAGACTTGTGTATGTATATTATACATATTATATGAATACATTTCAGTGCTGCTGGACCGACCTGGGTCTCTGTCTGTAAACACAAAACATTGGCATCATAGCAGATATGTGACATCAAAGACACCTTTTGTGTACAAACTGATAGCAGACATCATATAGTCTCATTGCTCCAAGGTGGGTTCAACCTGCAACATGCGACTAGTGGAGCCGGGAATCGAACCGCCAATCTTCTGATTGAAGGACGGCCCTGCTCTCCACTTAGCCACAGTCTCCCCTACTGCTACTACTATTACTACTATTACTACTGCTACAACTGCTATTACTACTACTGCTCCTGCTACTACTGCTACTACTGCTACTACTACTACAACTACTATGTAGTGGAGTACACAGCAGCAGAACATGGAAACGCTCAAGTCAAATAGAAGTACCTCAAAACTACTTGTAAATGTACTTAGTTATTGGTTTTAAACAGATAGACCTAAATGATTACCGTTTGTGAATCATGAACCACATTAAACTTATTTTTTAAAGGCACAGTAAGTGACAAGTACTTGCTTAAATACAGATATCTTATGATCATATCAGAAATAAGAAAATAAATGTTGAGATGGATGTTAGAAGTGAAATAAATTCTGCGAACAGTAAATCTTTCTGTTCACACTCATCAGTTCGTTTTATTTGTATAGTCAAAGAACATGAGGCTTGATTTTGTCTTTGCATATATTTGCAGCCGGACTTCATTTCGCCTCGCTGGTGACTAAACAAATAAAAGCTGCCTAATAAATAAGGATTCAATTATCAAAAGATTAGCATGTGATTTTGTTTTGATGTTAAATTTGATTTAAAAGCAGCACAGCTCCGTCCCGTTCATGCATGCGTGTGGTAATTAAATCAAAATCCTCCTCAAACATCACAAACCACAGACTCACATTTGGGAGTCATCTGGAGAAAACTAAGACTCCGTGTTTGAAAGTGTTTTTCTAGGGTTTAACCATCACACACGTTCAATTAATTCGGAGGAAACTTCAATGAAACTGCAGCAGGAAAACAATCTGAGCCTCTAATCCACCCATCAGAGGAGGATCCTGAGACCCCGGGTTCTTTTACAGACCCCGAATGCAGCGCGGCTCCTTGGACTAACAGCTTATCATTGTCTGCTTCACGCTGATTAAAAGTTTCCCACATTTCTCATCAGCTTTTGCTCTTCAGTCTGTGAGTGGAGCTCCATGTCTGATGGACCGGAGTTTGATTCTAAAAACAAGAATCTGAGGTTCAGGTCCTGTCTGTGGTTTACGTTAGGGAACAAAGGTTTCAGTTTTAAATAAAGAAAACACACTGTGTATTTTGCAATATTTAACTAAGACTTTCCTGAATCTTGAATTCTGGTATATTTCAATCTGCAGTATTTATGATCAATTCTTTGTTGTGGTTCGACTGATTCTTCTAACCTTGCACTCGTCACCTCAGTTGGATGCTCGTCTATGTTTCTGACTGCAAGTCTTCCTGGAACGAACCAGCTGAGGGATCTACATCCAGGCCAAACCTAACCACCCTGCATATTCATCCGCACACCCGTTTGTTTATATCAGTGACTTTCAAACTTAAAAGCTAAACACAACGGTGGAATATTATCATCCTGAGAAGGGAAAAGAAGCCAAAAAGACTTTGGAAGATCACATTCATTCAAACTCACTAACCCTAACCCTCATTCCTGGTCGATGTTCTCCTATCGTGTAGCGTCTGTCTGATAAACCTTCACATTCGTGGATCAGATCCTCAAACTAGATCACATCAATGCTTTCATGCAGCAGCAGATGGATCAGGCCGAGAGAAGCAGAGAAAGAGCTGTTTGTGAAATCTCCTGCAGTTTATCTGTGATTCATTGTGTTTGTTTTGAGGTGAGAAGTGTTTGACTTAACTTTATATATTTCTCTTGTATATGACAGCAGTGTTCAGACGCTGTCACAGTTTGATCAGCAAACACACAGCAGCTTCTCTGTTTACTGTGAAGTTGTGCAGAAATAAAGAGTGAAAAGGACACTTCTGTCATCATTATTCCTGTGCAAGCGGATTCTTCCTCTTATAAATCTACAGAAGCTGCCAGTGTTTGATGTATTTTTGCAGGTGTAAAGCAAAATAAGTGCGAATAGATGCAGAATCAAGATGAATGCTGAGCACAGACAGACTGCGGCTGATGGAAACTCGGCGGGAGGCCACTCCATCTTAACATGGTCGTCCTGTGTCTTATGATATCTTATCATTAGTTTCTCTGACATTGATGGAGCAGCAGCCTGAACCCCCCTCAGTGCCGCGAGCCGTGTATAAAAGTAACCTTCTTTCCATAATAATGGCCATTCGTCACTTCTTTAACTGTCAGAGGACGAGGGCCGCAAACAAAGTGGGATTTAACAAGGTGTGTGTGTGTGGGGGGGCAATCTGGCACATTACTGATGTGTTGTGTTCAGGGAACGTGGGACCACAACACAGTGATGGAATCAAATGGGCCCTGTGGTTGCTAAATACGATGGGGAGGAAGTTCTCCATTATTCTGCTGGAACAAATCCCTGAAGACAAGATGCTCCAAACTTATTTCAAACTGCCGGAAGAAGCTGTGAGGCCAGAGACGTTTACTGAACCGTCTCATTTTCCTTTGGAGGACTCGGCTTCATTCATCCAAGAGTCAGCTCATTTTAAACGCAGTAGTTTTCATTCTTTCAGTCGACCAACATCTTTAAGACGTCTCCGGACAAACACTTTACATTGGTTCCTCTAAACACGTTGACAATGTAAAGATTGTAAACAGGAATAAATGTTGCAGGTAAATATTCTTTGAGACAGATGAGTCCATCTCCACCGAAGCTGTTTAATCAAAAGGGGGCAGGAAGTCGGGGGTTCAAGAGGTAGAGTACCACTCTGATGCAGCCTAAACAAGCTGGATCAGGTCACAGTGAGTCTATGCACCGATCTGACATGACGTCATAATTTATGAGCTCATTTAACAGCAACGTGTCACTCACGACCCAATCTGTAGGGTTAGAATTATCTTTGCCCCATCAGGATTAAACTCTCATGCACACTTTTGTTTTAATTATGTTATCATTGTGAAAAATAAATCTGTTGAAATCAGAGGAGAGATGGTTAACATTATGATGCATGCAGCCTGAGATGTGTGTGTGTGTGTGTGACAGATAGCAGGGCCAGCACAGCATCATGTGATAGACATTTCAGTCGATATCAGTGTTCCAGTTAAGCCGACAAATGAGTGGATTATTGTGTCGCCTCCTGTCAGTGAACACATCGTCACCTGAACACATCATCACCTGAACACGTCGAACCTGAACACATCCTCACCTGAACACATCTAACCAAAACACATCATCACCTCAACACATCTAACCTCAACACATCTAACCCTAACACATCATCACCTGAACACATCTAACTCTAACACATCATCACCTGAACACATCTAACCTGAACACATCATCACCTGAACACGTCGTTTAGAGCCGATCATCTTAAAAACACCTCTATAGGATCAACGGATCCTAAAACTCACGGTTCAGATCGGATCAAAAATCAGATCAGCACAAAATAAATAAAGGAGCAAAAAACCTTTACATCCCTCATCACGTTTTTTTGCTGCTGATACGAATCATTGATCGTTGATGATCCACATTCACAAATTAAGATTAAGTCTTTGTTTATATCAGCTGGTCTACAAGGATCCAGAATATTTTACCATATTTTACCATTTTTACACACCAGAGATGACAGCCAGACAAAAGAGCAAATGGACTCAAAGAGTCTGACTGAGACACCTGGAAACCATCTGAGTTGGTCAGCTTGTCTCTACTGACCAATTAGACGTCTCCTGTCCATCCCATGAGTCTCAGCTCCTCTCTACTGACTCTCTGACCAATCAGACGTCTCCGATGAGTCTCAGCTCGTCTCTGGAGCTGCTTCAGATGAAGACAGATAGGCTGCGAGTGATGACATATCTGCTGCAGACCACAGTTCAATGAGAGCACTCGCTCAACACGACGGGCGTGACCGAGGCCGCCGCCGTCACCACACCTGACTGTCCACTAGATTTACCTGAGACTCATTTACATAATGAGCAGCTCTGATGATATTTAATCCAGAGCCACTGTCTGTGTTCTGGCTCTCAGGTGTAATTACACAACAGTTTGAAATTAACTTGATATAATCAAAACTTTACATCATCAAGAAGACGTCTGACAGCTCAGAAACACAAGTAGTGAGACAATCAGAGAGAAACACTTCAATCACATAAACTGTCTGTTGTCAACATCCATCACAGACAGTTTTGATGTTCCCTGAATTTACTACATTCATACGGGCTTGAAGGATATTAAATATACAAAGAGGAAGGATGTACAACAACAGCATGAAAACAATAAATAACAACCATGTGTGCCGATTAACCAAATCATCTATCACACATTGAATATGATCTACCAACACATCACTGTCTCATTTCAATACCTCTAATCATTTGTTCCATTGATTTGGTGCAAAAAACAAGCTGATTATTGATCTGAGGAGTTTAAGGGATAAAAAGTATTGTGATGACAAAAGGATTAAAGTTTTTTAAATGCCTTGTTGAAAAAGAGGCATTGTCTTTCCTTCCATCACAGAGAACACATCCCACAGGTTCACAGTGGTGAGTTCTATGGTAGATACAAACTATCTATGATTTTATCCTAGTTGATTGAACAATAGTCATTTTGTTATTTAAAGAGAAGCATGATCTCATCCTGCAGATATTTGAAATATGTGAGCATCATGTCCATATTTCTTTGACCTTGTAAAGCGCATAGACTCATTTAGAAGATAACTAAGGCTTTTTTACGATTCCTGCACAAAATCAAATGCACATTGAGATTTGACACAGCTTTCTCCACAGATGCCACATGAGCATAAAGAATGATATCATCTGCATAAAAACATGCTTTGCAGTTGTTTACTGAGGCTAAATATTAACGTACACAGTAAAAAACAATGGGAACAAAATTCAACCTGTGGCATAACATTTTTTATGCTCTGTGCTCCATCAGGGAAGTCCTGAAACCATTTAAAAGTAATACTTTCATGCTTCATCAGAAGAAGTCTGTGATTGACAGTTTCAAAAGCCTTTGACAAATAAATGAACAAAGCTGCATGTTTTCTATCAAAGGATCAAGAGCAGGAACTAATTAATTTACGACCACAGTTGCTTCTATTAAAATAGAAAGTACAGAGCTGTTAGTTTATTGTTGGACATGTGAACATATTCAGATGAATTGTGTCTCCTCCTTTGTGTAGAAGAGTCAAATAAATCTGATTTCCATACTCTTTAAATTGAACCAGAGAAAAGTGTTGAATTAAATGGTCAAAGGTAGAGCAATGATTGGGCAGCGAGCTACACGAGATTACGGGTGTAACCGGTCCGCAGGTTTTTCATGCACGTTGAAGTGCATCATCAGACGAGTGCGCACCCTAAAGGAAGCAAACGCTCCCTGTGATGCTGTGTTCACAGCAGTGGCGGGCCGTGCATTTCATACCTGGGCCTTCACTGCCGTCTTACCACCTAATAACCTCATGATGGTGCCACAGCTACGGTTATTTGTTTCTAGGGGTGTAACATCACATATTCGTTTTAAACTGTTTGGTACGAGGCTTATAAACCGAACAATAATACTGGTGCATTTGGAAAATGCAGAAGCTTAAATTGTGGTAAATATAACGTTTTCGGTGGACACCGGTCTGTCTGTCTGTTTAGTTTCCGGGTCAGCGTCTGACCCCGGAAGCAAAACAACACGCACAAACTCACGCTACATTCTCCCCGCAGCGCTTAGCTGTTCCTACTGATTCAAACAGGGCGAAGCAATCGCCACACAGTCCCCATTTCTCCAGACCATCATTCTTGTTTGTAAAAGAAAACAGCCCAAACTGATTCAATTATCTGGACCCTAAACCCATGCAGGACGGGATACTTCATAATTAACGGACAATGCAAATGGTCAAAATCGATGTAATTAACACGATGACAAGAGCGAACTCACAAGAAAGAATCACATTCATTTAAAACAAGGCATGCCAAAACAATCCAGCAACACTCACACGAAAGAGCAAGAGCCATTCAAATATTATTTACATCAGCGAACAATATCCATAAATGACATGACAGGCAAAATGAACACACTGCAGATGCAAAGAAAACAAAAGCAGTTTCACTTACCGAATGCTGTTCTATTTAAATACAAAGTCCATCCTTCTGTCTTTGTTCACAAAGAGTTCAATGATGCGGTTGTATAGTACATCCGTGCGTTTCAGTTCCAGCAAGAGGTCCCTTTCGATTGCCATGGATGCCAGTGATGACAGTCGCGTTTCTGGAATAGGTTTTGATGCGTTTTAGGGCTGAAAACGTAGCTCTCTTTTCAAAGGCCACGTTGACCAGTCTGGAGCTATATTGCCACCGTGTTGACCAGTCTGGAGCTATACTGCCACCGTGTTGCCCAGTCTGGAGCTATATTGCCACCGTGTTGACCAGTCTGGAGCTATACTGCCACCGTGTTGACCAGTCTGGAGCTATATTGCCACCGTGTTGACCAGTCTGGAGCTATATTGCCACCGTGTTGACCAGTCTGGAGCTATACTGCCAACGTGTTGACCAGTCTGGAGCTATACTGCCACAGTGTTGACCAGTCTGGAGCTATATTGCCACAGTGTAGACCAGTCTGGAGCTATATTGCCACAGTGTAGACCAGTCTGGAGCTATATTGCCACAGTGTAGACCAGTCTGGAGCTATATTGCCACAGTGTAGACCAGTCTGGAGCTATATTGCCACAGTTTAGAC
>NC_136635.1:33760730-33833230 GCF_949748355.1 Melanostigma gelatinosum
CTTATCTTTAGTTGTGTATGGTGAGGGGGGGCAGTGTTGGGGGGCTCCTCCTGAAGTCCACTGTCATCTCCACAGTGTTGAGCTTGTTCAGCTCCAGGTTGTTCTGACCACACCAGAGGACCAGCTGTTCAACCTCCCGTCTGTACGCAGACTCATCACCGTCCCTGATGAGGCCGATGACCGTTGGAGTTTAACAGACGGATCCTCTGAGGTGCAGTTGTTGGTGTAGAGGGAGAAGAGCAGAAGAGCAGCATTTGTTGGTTTATTATCTTCTAAAGAAAACATGTTGAATATGAAGCTCTTCAGTCTCTCTGAACAGAACAAACAGCAGCAGGTGAAAATCTATGCGACTCAGTTTCATGTTGTGCAATGAAGGTTTGATATATAAAGAACATAATTAAAACATGGTTTAAAAGCTAATCTAAAACATGGTTTTAATTATGTTCTTTCAGTGTATATGTAAATTATTGGCCCTTACATTGTGTTTTTTATGTAAGTAATTCTGCCCCCGTTAAGCACTTTGTGACTTATGTCTGTAAAAAAAAGCTTTATGAATAAATCTTACTTACTTACTTACTAATGTGTTAAGAGCAGATACAGTTTGGAGTTTGGTGAGAAAGAAAAGAAAGAGTGAGTGGAGAAAGCTGATTGGCTGTGGTTTGTCTTACACTTCCTGCTCTAACACAGACTGAAGATCTAAAACACTGGAACATGACACCGTCTCTTCATCATTTTGAATAATTTCACTTCATGTGGAGCCAACAGTTCCTCCCAATAATTGCGTTTTCCTTCCTCGTTCATATTTACAGAGCACCGATGTGCTTTATTTCCTTCAGTGTGGAGACTGAGCAGGGTCAGTGGTCAGCGGAGCGGCTGGCTAAACAGATCTGTTTATTAGCAAATAGCCGCTCACAGTGTTCAGCGACAACATCCATCACCCACAAAAGCTCCAGTCTGAGGCTGAATCTTCACCCTCAGGCCTCATATACAGAGATACAAAGATACAGAGATACAGAGCAGTGCAGAGGTACAGAGACACAGAGACACAGAGATACAGATGCAAAGAGGTACAGAGATAAAGAGGTACATATGTACAGAGGTACAGAGATACAGAGAAAGAGAAACAGCGGTAAAGAGGTACAGAGATACAGAAATACAGAGAAACAGAGGTACAGAGATACCGTACAGAGGTACAGAGATACAGTACAGAGGTACAGAGATGTTTTTACTATGTACTGGCTCTGTGGCACTCTGAGATTTTTTTGATGAAAAGTGTTACAAATAGAATGCATTATTCTTGTTATTATTACAGAGATACAGAGATAAAGAGGTACAGAGATACAGAGACACAGAGATAGAGCAATACATAGACACAAAGATACAGAAATACAGAGGTGCAGCGATACAGCCCAGATAACAGTCGACTCCGGGGCGGATCCGCCCTCAGGTTGGCAGATCTGCCGTAAAGTCACACTCGGTTTGGCCATGCGCACTGGATACGGGCCGCCCCCGGATCACGTAGCGTCAAACAGCGGACTCGCTGCGGACACCAGGCGGATCCGCACATTGAACGCGCCATTTTTCCCTGTTCAAATACTGCAGGCAGGTAACAGGCAGCCTACCATTACGACCCACGCAACAGGGGGCATACAATACAATGGGATGGGACGGTCACCTGGGCCTTTCCTCCTGAACTCAGACAAACCTGAGAGAGCAGCTGATCTACCTCGAGGCCAGCCTTTGTTTGGTGACTCATTTGGTAGGCTCTATTTATTTCCTTTTTAAAATGTTTAAAAGCATGATTGTAAGAGTGAAATTGTAGAAACATGATGTATTCTTTTTAGGTTATAGCATTAAATCAAAGCTGTGTGAGATAATGGTTAAAAATGTGAAACAGAGGTACAGAGGTACAGAGGTACAGAGATAGAGGTATCGAGGTACAGAGGTATCGAGGTACAGAGGTAAAGAGGTACAGAGATACAGAGGTACCAAGGTACAGATGTATCGAGGTACAGAGATACAGAGGTATCGAGGTACAGAGATACAGAGGTACAGAGATACAGAGGTACAGAGATACAGAGGTATCGAGGTAAAGAGGTACAGACATACAGAGATACAGAGGTATCGAGGTATCGAGGTACAGAGGTATCGAGGTACAGAGATACAGAGGTATCGAGGTACAGAGGTACAGAGATACAGAGGTACAGAGATACAGAGATACAGAGGTATCGAGGTACAGAGGTAAAGAGGTACAGAGATACAGAGGTATCGAGGTACAGAGGTACCGTGGTACAGAGGTACCGAGGTACAGAGGTACCGTGGTACAGAGGTATCGAGGTACAGAGATACAGAGGTATCGAGGTACAGAGGTACAGAGATACAGAGGTACAGAGATACAGAGATACAGAGGTATCGAGGTACAGAGGTAAAGAGGTACAGAGATACAGAGGTATCGAGGTACAGAGGTACCGTGGTACAGAGGTACCGTGGTACAGAGGTATCGAGGTACCGAGGTACAGAGGTATCGAGGTACAGAGGTATCGAGGTACAGAGGTAAAGAGGTACAGAGATACAGAGGTATCGAGGTACAGAGGTACCGTGGTACAGAGGTACCGAGGTACAGAGGTACCGTGGTACAGAGGTATCGAGGTACCGAGGTACAGAGGTATCGAGGTACAGAGGTATCGAGGTACAGAGGTACAGAGATACAGAGGTACCGAGGTACAGAGATACAGAGGTACCGAGGTACAGAGGTATCGAGGTACAGAGATACAGAGGTACAGAGGTACCGAGGTACAGAGGTATCGAGGTACCGAGGTACCGAGGTACAGAGGTACAGAGGTACAGAGGTATCGAGGTACAGAGGTACAGAGATACAGAGGTACCGAGGTACAGAGATACAGAGGTACCGAGGTACAGAGGTACAGAGGTAAAGAGGTACAGAGATACAGAGGTACAGAGATACAGAGGTACAGAGATACAGAGGTATCGAGGTACAGAGGTACCGAGGTACAGAGGTATCGAGGTACAGAGGTACAGACATACAGAGATACAGAGGTATCGAGGTATCGAGGTACAGAGGTACAGAGGTACCGAGGTACAGAGGTACCGTGGTACAGAGGTATCGAGGTACCGAGGTACAGAGGTACCGAGGTACAGAGGTATCGAGGTACAGAGGTACAGAGATACAGAGGTACCGAGGTACAGAGATACAGAGGTACCGAGGTACCGAGGTACAGAGGTAAAGAGGTACAGAGATACAGAGGTACAGAGATACAGAGGTACAGAGATACAGAGGTATCGAGGTACAGAGGTACCGAGGTACAGAGGTATCGAGGTACAGAGGTACAGACATACAGAGATACAGAGGTATCGAGGTACAGAGGTATCGAGGTACAGAGATACAGAGGTATCGAGGTACAGAGGTACAGAGATACAGAGGTACAGAGATACAGAGATACAGAGGTATCGAGGTATCGAGGTACAGAGGTACAGAGATACAGAGGTATCGAGGTACAGAGGTACCGAGGTACAGAGGTATCGAGGTAAAGAGGTACAGACATACAGAGATACAGAGGTATCGAGGTATCGAGGTACAGAGGTATCGAGGTACAGAGATACAGAGGTATCGAGGTACAGAGGTACAGAGATACAGAGATACAGAGGTATTGAGGTACAGAGGTAAAGAGGTACAGAGATACAGAGGTATCGAGGTACAGAGGTACCGTGGTACAGAGGTATCGAGGTACAGAGGTACCGTGGTACAGAGGTATCGAGGTACAGAGATACAGAGGTATCGAGGTACAGAGATACAGAGGTATCGAGGTACAGAGGTACAGAGATACAGAGGTACAGAGATACAGAGGTACCGAGGTATCGAGGTACAGAGATACAGAGGTATCGAGGTACAGAGGTACCGAGGTACAGAGGTATCGAGGTAAAGAGGTACAGACATACAGAGATACAGAGGTATCGAGGTATCGAGGTACAGAGGTATCGAGGTACAGAGATACAGAGGTATCGAGGTACAGAGGTACAGAGATACAGAGGTACAGAGATACAGAGATACAGAGGTATCGAGGTACAGAGGTAAAGAGGTACAGAGATACAGAGGTATCGAGGTACAGAGGTACCGTGGTACAGAGGTATCGAGGTACAGAGGTACCGTGGTACAGAGGTATCGAGGTACAGAGGTACAGAGATACAGAGGTATCGAGGTACAGAGGTATCGAGGTACAGAGGTATCGAGGTACAGAGATACAGAGGTATCGAGGTACAGAGGTATCGAGATACAGAGGTATCGAGGTACAGAGATACAGAGGTATCGAGGTAAAGAGGTTCAGAGATACAGAGGTGTACAGTAGGGGTGGGGGAAAAATCGATACAGCATAGTATCGCAATATTTTGCGTGGCGATATTGTATCGATACACGGACGCCAAGTATCGATCTTTAATTATATAAACGATAAAAAAAGAAAAAGTCCACCAAAACATATGCTTTTCCTGCTCGGGCTCTCCACCTGTGTGCACAACACGTCTCAGAACGCGCAGCTAGGGGGGCAAAATAGTTTTGGCCCAAAAGAGGCGGGTCTATGAAGCAGTTTAGCCAATTGCTGATTGAAGATATAAATGAGTGACGTACAATTTAGCCAATCAGCGTCCTCAAATAGATTCAGTGTGGGGCCAGAACGATTTGACCCCCCTAGCTGCGTGTTCTCGTCAGAAGTCTCTACAGGCGAGCACGAGCGCCAGCGCGAGCACTACTCCTCCAAGACCCGTTTGAGCCTGACCTCACAATCAGACAGCAGACTAGCGGGAAAGGGAAGCAGTACATGAAGCTTCTGTACTAGCTGAACACCAGACAGGTTTGGCTAGCTGGATGACATCATGCTAATAACTTATTTGGCTTTTTAAAACAACGGGGACAGATCCAGCACGGACAGTTAGGGAGTGAGGGATAAGGAGGTAAGGAAACATGAGAACACCAGGGTAGGGAGTGAGGGATGAGGAAGTAAGGAAACATGAGAACACCAGGGTAGAGAGTGAGGGATGAGGAAGTAAGGAAACATGAGAACACCAGGGTAGGGAGTGAGGGATGAGGAAGTAAGGAAACATGAGAACACCAGGGTAGGGAGTGAGGGATGAGGAAGTAAGGAAACATGAGAACACCAGGGTAGGGAGTGAGGGATGAGGAGGTAAGGAAACATGAGAACACCAGGGTAGGGAGTGAGGGATGAGGAAGTAAGGAAACATGAGAACACCAGGGTAGAGAGTGAGGGATGAGGAAGTAAGGAAACATGAGAACACCAGGGTAGGGAGTGAGGGATGAGGAAGTAAGGAAACATGAGAACACCAGGGTAGGGAGTGAGGGATGAGGAAGTAAGGAAACATGAGAACTCCAGGGTAGGGAGTGAGGGATGAGGAAACATGAGAATACCAGGACACACATGAGAACTCTGTCAAGCTACATATTAGACAAAGTGAACATCTTTTCTTCTACATAGCTGTCCTCAGTCTCATCTGCTTAACTTGGTCATGGAGGCATCAACATGTAATAGAGATGTTAAATTAACAGTGAAAACTCATCGCATTATTTAACATCAGTATTCATAATTACACTTCATGTTTACTTCTCCTGATCTTTATCTCCTATAACAAGGTCCATAGGACATCTCAATAAATGAACATGTTATATTATATTATATAAGTGTTATTTACTGATTTTTCCGTGTTAGAATAAATGTTAAATATTTAACTGCAAAGTAGTAATGCGTGTTTGATACTTTCATTGTTTTGCATTAAATCACACCGGGATGTTTGCTGACATTGATAGGACGGCCCTAGAACATGTTCCACCAGCCGCCACTGGTGGTGAAGTATAAAATGGCAGGAAATGGAGGCACTCAAGTACAGTAAAGTACATCTGTATGCGGACATTCCTTCATTCAACTCGACGCCAAACAGCAGCGATGACGAAGCTGGACAACTTTTGCTGCCATCTAGTGGGCTTTAATGTTAAAATCGTTGATAATCAAATTCACAATCTATATGTTAATGTTCTGAGCAAATAAAGATTCTTCTATTTTATTTGTGTTCATCCTGTTAGTGAAAGTTAATTAAAAACAATAATTCTAACTCAGTAAAAGTGAAATAAACAAACTGTTTCACGATGTTTCTGTGTTCCAGGTATCAAAGATCAGAAGAGGAAAAACTAAATATAGTATATTTAGATTCAGCATTAGAATGAGTAGAAGAGAAACTATTACTGCTGTAGGATGAAAATGTCATGTATTCATTTAATGGCATTAATCATCATCGCTTCAGGTCTTAAAGTTTCACTTCTAGAGATCACCTAAAAATACTAACAAGTACTCAGAACATTTACTGCAGTAAAAGTACTAATACCATAGTACACAAACACGCTGGCCAGGGTTCAATTATATTATAAAAATTAGAAGTACTCATTATGCAGAATAATATATATTACATTATTGATGCATTAATGTGTTCATCACTTTATTTTTAACTACTTTATCAACTGCTGGTAGTTTAATCTAAAATAATACATTATTATTTATGACCATTTAAATCTTGTGACTTTATATGATTCAAATCAGACACTAATGTTTACAAGTTGAAGGTTATTGATCAGTCTGGAATCTTTACATATAAAATGAGGTCATCGTTTTCATTCTACCAGGCTTTACATTGAAGAAGGAACATATCAGTTTAATCAAAACCGTTTTAAATAAAGTTTTTATTAAAGATGATCCAGCTCAATCATAACAAACTGAACACAAACTGGTAATAATTTAAAAAAAAGTGTTGCAGGAACAGTCTCTCTCTCTCTACTGTAATAAATTATATGTACAGTTCAGGTCCATCTGTGACTCATCAGACACACAGAGAGTCATCGGTCTGCAGCGTTGAAGTCTGTAGAGAGAAAACAACATGAACGTTAACTACAGAGGAAACAGGCAGAGACGCTGATGTATACACACGTGTGTATATATATAAGAAATATTAATATAATATTCATACTCATTTATCACTCTTGTTCTGAGTCGACTCGCTCTTTCCATCACAGGCAACAATTTTGACCTTGTCGACCTTCACGAGGTCGGTGACTTCTCTGAACTCCACGTCGTTGAGAACAAACGTCCAGACGTTGTCACAGAACCGGTACGTGTTCAGAGAACCCTGTGGACAAAAGAGGAACCGCTGAGACTAGCGGTAGAAGTACACGACTGGCGGTAGTAGTACACAGGGATCAGTTCAGACTGACGGTAGTAGTACACAGGGATCAGTACACTGACGGTAGTAGTACACAGGGATCAGTACACTGACGGTAGTAGTACACAGGGATCAGTACACTGACGGTAGTAGTACACAGGGATCAGTACACTGACGGTAGTAGTACACAGGGATCAGTACAGACTGACGGTGGTAGTAGTACACAGGGATCAGTACAGACTGACGGTAGTAGTACACAGGGATATATACAGACTGACGGTGGTAGTAGTACACAGGGATATGTACAGACTGACGGTAGTAGTACACAGGGATATGTACAGACTGACGGTAGTAGTACACAGGGATAGGTACAGACTGACGGTGGTAGTAGTACACAGGGATAGGTACAGACTGACGGTGGTAGTAGTACACAGGGATAGGTAGACTGATGGTAGTAGTACACAGGGATAGGTAGACTGATGGTAGTAGTACACAGGGATAGGTACAGACTGATGGTAATAGTACACAGGGATCAGTACACTGATGGTAGTAGTACACAGGGATCAGTACACTGCTGGTAGTAGTACACAGGGATCAGTACAGACTGACGGTAGTAGTACACAGGGATCAGTACAGACTGACGGTAGTAGTACACAGGGATCAGCACAGACTGATGGTAGTAGTACACAGGGATCAGTACAGACTGATGGTAGTAGTACACAGGGATCAGTACAGACTGATGGTAGTAGTACACAGGGATCAGTACACTGATGGTAGTAGTACACAGGGATCAGTACAGACTGACGGTAGTAGTACACAGGGATCAGCACAGACTGATGGTAGTAGTACACAGGGATCAGTACACTGATGGTAGTAGTACACAGGGATCAGTACAGACTGACGGTAGTAGTACACAGGGATCAGTACAGACTGATGGTAGTAGTACACAGGGATCAGTACAGACTGATGGTAGTAGTACACAGGGATCAGCACAGACTAATGGTAGTAGTACACAGGGATCAGCACAGACTGATGGTAGTAGTACACAGGGATCAGCACAGACTGATGGTAGTAGTACACAGGGATCAGTACAGACTGATGGTAGTAGTACACAGGGATCAGTACAGACTGATGGTAGTAGTACACAGGGATCAGTACACTGATGGTAGTAGTACACAGGGATCAGTACAGACTGACGGTAGTAGTACACAGGGATCAGGACAGACTGATGGTAGTAGTACACAGGGATCAGTACACTGATGGTAGTAGTACACAGGGATCAGTACAGACTGATGGTAGTAGTACACAGGGATCAGCACAGACTGATGGTAGTAGTACACAGGGATCAGCACAGACTGATGGTAGTAGTACACAGGGATCAGTACACTGATGGTAGTAGTACACAGGGATCAGCACAGACTGATGGTTAGGTTTAAGAGGTCAGAGGACTCACCCTGAAGTTGACTCTGTTACGGACTCGGTTGGCGAGAGCTGTGTTGATCGCTTTATCAAACTGAAGGAGGACCTGAAGAGCCAGCTGAGGAGTGATCTGTTGAGTCTACACACACATTAATATTATTAAAGTGAATTATAACATTATCATGATGCGTTCAGGTGGAAACTGTAAAATGTAGTTTTGGTGATGAACTTGAATAAATCCAGTAGTTTGAAGGAGATGTTTTCACATTAATATAAAATAGATATTAGAGACGAATATATACTTCCTACAGATTAAAGTTCATTCTATGAGATAGAACCAGGTACTGATATGCAGCTGAACATGAACAAGAAAAGGTTATTTGTTGTATGAAGTGTATGAACACGTTATGGAAGATATTTTGGTTGTTTACACTGAGCGTCAAAACTAGGCCGGCGTTTTAGAGCACAGACAACAGACATGGTTAGAAATGCCCCTGAGGACACGTTTTAGAACTCTGGATGACCTCCTCGTGTGGAGCGCAAACACATAAGTTAGTAAACAATGACGTAGACGTTCACTACTTGATTGGTTGTTAGCGGTCACGATGTGTCACATGACTCTTTACTGTAAGTCACAAACAGTCTTGATAAACGATCGACTACCAGGTTAATTAAACATTACAGGTGTTGATGACATTGTTGTCTTTACTTGCAGCTGTTCAGTTAAATTCTAGATTTAATAATTCCACTACTGCGCACATGAGGAGGAAGCAGCTAGTGAGCAGCGTTATCAAACCTACGGAGACATCTGAAGTCACAGTTTCAGGCTTTGAAAACAGAGGACTTTCCTTTTCTTATTAATGCTTATTTTGAAGTCCACACAAACTGTAAAGGAACAAAAGCATTGATTGGTCTCCAGTAGGACAGAGACTTCAGCCTCCAGCAGAGAGAGAGAGAGAATAGACAACGAAGCAGCAATTAGTTGTCTGAGATATAAAGACCTTTATAGAAGATCTTAAGTATGAAGCACTAACTTTCATTAATAAAGACTATAATTCTGTTTACACCTGTTTTTAGGATTGTTAGCCTGGACGGAGATGGTTTTTGTTTTAAAACCCCGGATTTAAAACATAGACGTATTAGTTTATTATTTATTATTGTGGATGAAGCCTAAAAGAAGCTGGATTCTCGTGAGTGTTTGTTCAGAATATCTCCAAAGATCTTCCAAAAGAAGAACTGGAACTTATCTTCAAGGCCAGAAGCCTCCATTAACAACAACAACAGATACTCTTCCTTAATAGAAAGAACACTTCAACTGATATTGATTTGTTTTAGGTGGTTACAATCTGCTGCTGCTGGTACCAAACTATAATCTACTGTAGGAAACACAGACTGTGGATAAGAACCCCACAAAGAAGACCTTAACTAACCCTTTAAACAACAACATACATGATATTTATAAAGCGTCAGCTAGCCCGCTACGAGCTGAAGCTAACTAGCGTCACTGTTCGCCATGGCTGCCGTTAGCATCATGCTAATGTAGGCTAGGTGTGAGAGGTTCCGTTAACATCATGCTAAATCAGAATCAAATAATAACATATATATATATATATATATATATAAACAGTATATATACCTGAATGAGCTCGTCCAGACTATCCTCATGCTAACGTCTGCTAGCTGTGAGAGGTTCCGTTAGCATCATGCTAAACATAAACGTTATACATATAATATATACCTGAATGAGCTCGTCCAGACTCTCCTGCAGACTGTTTCCCAGAGTTGTGTTCCTGTACAGCTGGTACGCCATGATGTGAACTTCTGGAAGAACAAAGAACTAAACTATAAACTTCACTTTTAAACAGTTAAACACAAACTGAGCTAACGAGCTTCTCTCCACACCTCGAACAACAGAGAGGACACTTCCGGTTTAATGTTTCAATATAAAAGATGTCTCCACCGCACCTCGAACAACAGAGAAGACACTTCCGGTGTAACGTTTCAAAATAAAATATATAACACGACTGACACCAATATTCTACTTGTGCCACTCATTCAGATTCTGTCGTGAATATAACAATAAGAATACTACTAACACGAGTAGTACTTCAGAAATTAAGGTTTTAGCTCCCATGAAAGAGTCGACTTTATGTAGAGCAACATGTTCAATGCAGGACTTTTATTTGTATATTTTCACAGTGTGGTATAGTACTTTTACTTCAGTAAAAGATGTGATGAGTAAATAATGAACACACTTTGTAATATCATGTCCTGTTTTCATCTATCTGATGAATAAAGAGTTATTCTGCTCACAGGATGTTTGCTGAGGTAAACTTTCATAAATGTTGCTCTGATACATCTTTTCTTCTTTTTCTCTTTCTTTCTTCTTCGTGAATGTTGTATCCAGAGGTCTGCTTTGATCAACAATTATTGAATTAAAAATTTATTTTATAGCATTATTAAAGAGCAAACTAGACAAAAACTAGACAAAATTAGCCAGAATTACTTTATCAGTTCATTATAACAGGATTTTACATCATTGATAAAAGAATGCATCATAACAACAATATGATTATACTGATCATTATTTACTGTTTTTGCTCAAAGATTAGGTCTAAGATCTTAACGTGGCATTGAAACAGTCTACACCAGTGATTCCATATAAACATTATATATACTGTAAATAAGCATGTTTTATATAATGTTATAAATGGGTTATAACCAGTGGTGTATAAAGTACTCAAAAGCCATACTTGAGTAAAAGTAAAGATACGTTACTGGAAAGCTACTCAAGTAAAAGTAAAAAGTCACCTATTAGAATACTACTTGAGTAAAAGTCTTAAAGTATCTGATATTTATTGTACTTAAGTACAAAAGTACTTAAGTATCAAAAGTAATTTTCTGATATTAAATGTATTTAAGTATTGAAAGTAAAAGTACAAGTAAATGCTGTTAATAAAAACGCAAAGGGTCAGAATTATGAGAATTATGAAGTTTATTCTTGTGCTGTGGCCACCATGAACAAGGACAGGAAGTTGTGTTGAAAATAAGGGTTGGCTGTGATCCATACTAAAGCAGCACCGAAAGTAACAACACAGTCATTACTGGAAACTGAAAAATGTCTTGTTCATCTTCAAAAGAAGTTGGTTCTCAAAATTGCGAGAATTCAGTCTCGCTCTTCTTGGGCTGAAGACTAGTCCTGCGATGCTAAATAGCCTTTCACAGGCCGCTGAGGCAGGTAGAGGTGTGTTAAGCTTCACAGACAGCTTGCACACAGCTGGGTAGGATTTCAGCAAGTGCATGTGATCTGCTGAACAGGCCAAGTATCCATCCAGTTGTTTGGTGCTGTCTTGTGCTTGAGACGACTGCAGGGCAGCGAAGAAGTCATCTTCATCAGATGAACTGGACCTGATGGCATCACTTAGCTGCAGGGAGGGTTCTTCCATGTGCTGCTTGATGTAGTCCATTCCTGAAATATAGTGAGGGTGAAAATATAAATGATAGGATTAATACAACTTTCTAACATATCATGACTCCAACCTAAGGGTTTGTACTAAATAGTTTGAGGTTTATACATTTAGTTTGATGCACTGTCCATGCATCCATAATTGATTTGTGGATTTGCCAATATTACAAAGAGTCAAAATGTACACCCATACACTTATTTTTCACTATCCCCATGTTGTCTTACCCATTCTGATTGTGGCATCATCCTTTGTCCAAGTTGTTCGGAATTTTGGAAGAAGAATCGCAGCTGCGATCAACTCAGGGTCTCCTGACATGTGGCCTAAACGATTCTTTATTCCCACCTGTAGAGCATCCACCAAAGGCTTGCAGTACTTCAATGGCAACTTGAGTCTGTCAAGTTTGCCGGTCAGCAGGTTGATTGTTGGAAGTAGCCACCCCATGTGGGCATTTGCCTCTGCTTGCAAGATGTTGGTTGCCTGGGCGACTGGGCTCATGACAGCGGCATACTCTGTGAGGAATGCGAGTTCAGCTGGATTGAACCTGTGATGAAAACAAAAACGCCGTTTTATAACACTATATAGCCATTTCATCAGATTCAACAAAAAATTGCTGGATGAGTAATTAACTAAAATGGATCAATGATAAGTGGAAGTTGGGATACAATGTGAAACACTTATTCGTGTCCAAGAAAGGGTGGGGAAACACATCCACAGTTCTAAAGACATTCAAGACATTATGTTCAATTATGATGAAATAATAAAACATACATTATTCTTACTTACATCGGAACCTTTAGGTCTGTGCAGAGGACTCTGATGGTCCCCTCTCCCTTGTCTTTGATTATCCTCAGCAGTCTTTCCACTGCCATGAACAAGGAGTTCCACCTGGTAGCATTTGGGCGCAGCAGTTGGAGGGAGCAAGCATCTTCAACAGTTTCGGCTGCAAGTGTTGATCTTCCACATTTGTTCCAAAGTGCATTACACTTGCCAAATGTTGAACGGTACACTTTCTTGTATGCCTCATTGGATGTTGCTTTCTGGGCATCAACCGTAGCTATTAGGTTGAGTAGGTGACAAGCACAGCGCTGGTGCTTTGGGAGCTGGAACTCCAAACCATCATCTTCATTCAGAAGCACTGACACATCAACAAACGTTGGGTGTGCCCGTGCTCTCTGCCTACCCCTTTGGTAGGCAGAATTACTTTTTTCCCTTACCTAACCTGCCAGCGCCATAAGTACATCTTCCCTCTTGCTTTATAAAAACTCCAAAAACACAGAACAATAGCTGAGAACCTTATTCTTTTCTGGGGACTATATCCCTGAAAACTACACCTCATAGGGGAAATTAATTGGTGTAGAAAGGTGTGTTTTAAGATTGTGTCTGGGTGATATGATGACTCTTTGTAAAACAAAATCCCCCCCTTTTTTCCTTATTAAGAGGTATTTTCTGCAACCTCTGGAAACAATAGTTTTATCTGAGATTGGCTGCTAAGATCTTTTTTGAAAAATAGCATCATTAGCCCCCGTTTGTTTCTCTCTAATTGGAGAAAATAGCATGCAGGTGTGATGATGTGATGAGTATGTCCAGGTGTGTTTGAATACAGCACGGGGCCATTCATCCCTACCAAGGAATCGAAAAAACAGCCGGTAGAAACGATATTTTTTTTAAAATTGTTCCAAACAGAAAAACTTACCTTTAACCAACCTGATGTCAGGCCTTAATAAAAGGCATTTTTTGCAACCTCTGGAAAGATTTGTTTGATCCGAGATGGGCGGCTAAGATCCTTAAAGGGAAAATTATTAGTCCTTGTTGCCCTCTCTCTAATTGGAGAGAATACCATGCAGGTGTGATGTGGTGGTGATTATGTCCAGGTGTGGCCAGCGAATCAGGAGCTCTCTTTTAAACTCCTCCCCCTGGGTTTTCTTATATATTGTGTGTGTCTTGTTAGTTTCCCTATCATTCCTCTGAAGAAGCCACAGAGTGGCGAAACGTCAGGAGCTCTTTTTATTGCACTTAACTTTTAGCCTTGCTGATTTTTAAACATATGGTTTTTAGATCCATGTTTTTACAATTATTTGATCCCTGCCCAGGAAAGTAATTTGCACAAGAAATTGCACTTTACTGCACTTAAATAGCACTTTGACACCTTCTGGTCTTCTAGACAACGGCCAAAGGCCTCGAGAAACCAGCCACCTTAGACAGTGTGTGTGGGGTGGTTTTGCACAGTTTGCCAGTGTGACGTGTGTGTTGACACCTTAAATGGGGTTTTGAGTGTGGTTTGACACCGTGAAGCACATTGTGCTTTTTTAAAAAATAAACTGGCTTTTTCTCGGGTTCTTTGAAAGCCTCAAAAATGAAATATTAATGTGCTAGTGTCCCAGAAACGTGCTAAGTGCGCTCTAAATACTCAGGTCTTTTATTTTGGGGACCTAGAGGAAAAACAAATAACTTCTTAAGGCCGATTTGGATAAATTTGAAAAAAACAGTAGGCAACTGTTGGGACAATTATTTGTACTTCAGTTTTTAGCGTGACTGACTTTTAACATATGGACCTTTGATCCATGCCTTTTTTTTTTTAAATTATTTGATCCTCGCCTGTCGAAGTTGTTTGTACAAGAGTGCATTTGATTGTGCTATTATACCTTAATAACCTCAGGTCGCCTATGAATTAGACCTAGAGAAAGGGAACAAAAAAACCCTTTTTAATATCAGGGAGGGATCAATCTGAAATAATCAGAAGGCAATTGTTAAGCAATTTCCTTTCCCCTTTTGTTTGTTCGTTTTTTTTTTTAAACCCAGGATCTCTATTTATTTGTCCACTTACCTGGCTCCTTATGGGGTTAGACCATGGCCTCTGGGAATCATGAACAGTCGTCGTCCCGCATTCATGTTGACAGGCCGTCTAGGAGCGTGGGAAACACTAGACCAGCTATCCCTGCCAATGAATCTAAAAATACATTAAAGAAAAGATATTTCAAGCTGTTACAAGCAGTCCATCATGCAGAAGTGGTAGACAGGACCTTTTGGACTCAGATGTTCCCAGTAGGGATGCGGAGACAAGTCAACAAGTTGACCTCCTTTATTAAACCCTCATCCCCTAATGCTGAGACCACTGCAAAGATAAAATTAAATACAGATGAATGGATGCGCAGTAACATGACTATTCTCGAGCAGCATTATGATCAGGTTATAACAGCTTGCCTGCAGGACCTTCCTCTTTTCGATCAAGTAGCCTGTGATAAAGCAATCGCCTATGGCAAAGCAAGGTATAAAACACGACTACTAGCCTCGTCCATTTTTGCTTGAGATCGTTAGCGCAGGGTGGGCCGAAGCCTCCATTGGAGTGGGTCGACTCCTGTCCGGACTCTGCTGGGGATGATGAGCAATTTCCGGTGCTGATGATCCATAGTACCAGCTCTGGCCCAGGCCCTAACCCCAACTTCAGTCTTGAGTCCAGTTCGCATCCTAACCCTGACCCTAATGCTGGTCCTAACCCTAATTCCTGTCCTAACCCCAAATCCAACCCCAACCCACTTCCTCCATCTTGGGTGAGATTGGCCCCAGTGGGATTACAGCAGAGAGGGTGGATCCTGAAATGATTGTGCAGGCTCAGGTACGCCTTAGGCAGGATTTAAACTGTGAGGAGAGGGCCCAGCCCATCCCACTTGAACCATCTAATCCTGAGGTGGACTGTGCTGCACTCTACTTTCACCCCACCTTTGACCTGGGGCTACTGGATAACACCTTACCCAGCCCACCTAGTGGAGTGAGTGACTTGGTAACAGAGAACATTCCCAATTTGGGTATGGGGATGCCAGTGATTGGGCGGGTATCGCTTCCCCTTGAGGCTGCGGAACCCCCTCAGTCACAAAGGCCGACCCGGCATGGGGACACCTATCAAAAATTAATGAAATGGTCCTTGAAGGTGGAAAAACCAGTGCTGGTGTTAGGTGACTCTAATTTAGGCAGAATACCAGGTTATGGTCATCCACTGGTGCAGGTGGACAGCTTTCCGGAGGCCCAAATTCACCATCTAAAGGGAATCCTGGAGAAATTGGACCCTTGTCCCCTTGCCCGAAATATTGTGCTCTCCATTGGCATGAACAACTGTCTGAGAGGGAATTTGTGTAACACCATAAAAAAACAATTTCGGCAGTTAATGGCAGTGATGGGCAGAGTCTTTCCCCAGGCGGAGGTCTCTGTACCACTCATGCAATTCTCAACAAAACTCCCACCGAGAACACAGACTCTGATAATAAAAATAAATCTGTTTTTGGAAGAGAATTATAAAGTATTGGACGGTGTGGAGGGTCATCTCTTTGGGGTACTACCGGATGACCCAGCACACTGGACACCAACGACTGCCTTGGAGATGCTAGAGTGTTGGCTCAAACAGTTGATGTAGGAGTTGGGGCGCAGAGAATATGTAGCTACATACTAATGGACAGATCTCTGCCAAACATAAGGGTACTTACCCTCAAATTATCTGATTTCAGGACTGGACTTTGGGGAGGGGTGATCCGCGGGTTAGGCAGTCGTTGGTGTCCAGTGTGCTGGGTCATCCGGTTAGGGTTAGGGTTAGGTAAGGGGAATTCAATTTTCAGGGTTAGGGTTAGGTTTAGTTAAGAGCCTCTTTTTATTTTTTTTTAGGGTTGGGGTTAGGGGTTGGGGTTAGGGTTAGGTGAGGGTTTTTTGCCTCCCGAACGTCATGACAACGTCCGAGAGAAGTGCACAGTCCATAAACCGACTGAGTTGCCAGCAAGACGACCACCACCCCCCGGTGTCCTGGCCTTAACCAAATTTGTCTGTCCATTCTCCCACCGACGTAACCCCCGATGTTTCACAAGCACACTTGCGTACACACACGCTTAAAAATTTAGACTGTTTTGTCTTCATAAAAATTAATAGCAGACTGTATGGTCTGACCCCTGCTCTCCGAGCAGACTGTATAGTCTGAGCCCTGCGCTCAGAGCAGACCGAGCTTGTCCTGCACTCCACGCAGACTAAATGGTCTTGGCCCTGCCCTCCAAATTAAGCCAATCGTGCAACGTTTCGGAGAAATCACTCCTTCTTCAGGCAAATGGCTTAATTGTCGGTCACGCGTATTTCGTGACCGTTTCATTGTAACTTGTAAAACTGTATCTAATTGCCGTCTCCCCCAGTGAGGTTAAGTTTAGGGCAACAGTACAGGGACTGGATAATAAAATGGAGGGTTAGGGTTAGGGGTTAGGGTTAGGGTTAGGTTTAGTTAAAAGCGGGGCCCTCCTAAGAGGGCCACGAGGGGCACTGGCACAAGGGGGCTGTCCTTAAAAAAGGCTTTAAAAAAACCCTAAGAAATAAAAAACAATTTAAAAGCTAAAGATGTATAAGACTAACACTGATGCCCCCTAGGCACGGGCAGGGTTAGGTTTAGTTAAAAGCGGGGCCCTCCTAAGAGGGCCACGAGGGGCACTGGCACAAGGGGGCTGTCCTTAAAAAAGGCTTTAAAAAAACCCCTAAGAAATAAACAATTTAAAAGCTAAAGATGTATAAGACTAACACTGATGCCCCCTAGGCACGGGCAGGGTTAGGTTTAGTTAAAAGCGGGGCCCTCCTAAGAGGGCCACGAGGGGCACTGGCACAAGGGGGCTGTCCTTAAAAAAGGCTTTAAAAAAAACCCTAAGAAATAAAAAACAATTTAAAAGCTAAAGATGTATAAGACTAACACTGATGCCCCCTAGGCACGGGCAGGGTTAGGTTTAGTTAAAAGCGGGGCCCCCCTAAGAGGGCCACGAGGGGCACTGGCACAAGGGGGCTGTCCTTAAAAAAGGCTTTAAAAAAAACCCTAAGAAATAAAAAACAATTTAAAAGCTAAAGATGTATAAGACTAACACTGATGCCCCCTAGGCATGGGCAGGGTTAGGTTTAGTTAAAAGCGGGGCCCTCCTAAGAGGGCCACGAGGGGCACTGGCACAAGGGGGCTGTCCTTAAAAAAGGCTTTAAAAAAAACCCTAAGAAATAAACAATTTAAAAGCTAAAGATGTATAAGACTAACACTGATGCCCCCTAGGCACGGGCAGGGTTAGGTTTAGTTAAAAGCGGGGCCCTCCTAAGAGGGCCACGAGGGGCACTGGCACAAGGGGGCTGTCCTTAAAAAAGGCTTTAAAAAAAACCCTAAGAAATAAAAAACAATTTAAAAGCTAAAGATGTATAAGACTAACACTGATGCCCCCTAGGCACGGGCAGGGTTAGGTTTAGTTAAAAGCGGGGCCCTCCTAAGAGGGCCACGAGGGGCACTGGCACAAGGGGGCTGTCCTTAAAAAAGGCTTTAAAAAAAACCCTAAAATAAAAAACAATTTAAAAGCTAAAGATGTTTAAAAGCTAAAGATGTATAAGACTAACACTGATGCCCCCTAGGCACGGGCAGGGTTAGGTTTAGTTAAAAGCGGGGCCCTCCTAAGAGGGCCACGAGGGGCACTGGCACAAGGGGGCTGTCCTTAAAAAAGGCTTTAAAAAAAACCCTAAGAAATAAAAAACAATTTAAAAGCTAAAGATGTATAAGACTAACACTGATGCCCCCTAGGCACGGGCAGGGTTAGGTTTAGTTAAAAGCGGGGCCCTCCTAAGAGGGCCACGAGGGGCACTGGCACAAGGGGGCTGTCCTTAAAAAAGGCTTTAAAAAAAACCCTAAGAAATAAAAAACAATTTAAAAGCTAAAGATGTATAAGACTAACACTGATGCCCCCTAGGCACGGGCAGGGTTAGGTTTAGTTAAAAGCGGGGCCCCCCTAAGAGGGCCACGAGGGGCACTGGCACAAGGGGGCTGTCCTTAAAAAAGGCTTTAAAAAAAACCCTAAGAAATAAAAAACAATTTAAAAGCTAAAGATGTATAAGACTAACACTGATGCCCCCTAGGCACGGGCAGGGTTAGGTTTAGTTAAAAGCGGGGCCCTCCTAAGAGGGCCACGAGGGGCACTGGCACAAGGGGGCTGTCCTTAAAAAAGGCTTTAAAAAAACCCCTAAGAAATAAAAAACAATTTAAAAGCTAAAGATGTATAAGACTAACACTGATGCCCCCTAGGCACGGGCAGGGTTAGGTTTAGTTAAAAGCGGGGCCCTCCTAAGAGGGCCACGAGGGGCACTGGCACAAGGGGGCTGTCCTTAAAAAGGCTTTAAAAAAAACCCTAAGAAATAAAAAACAATTTAAAAGCTAAAGATGTATAAGACTAACTCTGATGCCCCCTAGGCACGGGCAGGGTTAGGTTTAGTTAAAAGCGGGGCCCTCCTAAGAGGGCCACGAGGGGCACTGGCACAAGGGGGCTGTCCTTAAAAAAGGCTTTAGGGTTAGGGGGTTAGGGGGTTTTAGGGTTAGGGTTAGGGTGTTAGGGTTAGGGTTAGGGTTAGGTAAGGGAAAAAAGTAATTCTGCCTACCATAGGGGTAGGCAGAAAGCACGGGCACATACAGTTTTATCCTGCTCCCTCTTGCGCCTCCAAATAAAACGACTATTTTTTGTTTTTCCTTTAGGCCACTGGACAGCATTTTTAAGTTTTCATTTTGGCGTCCACCCGCGGATCACCCCAGGGGTTGGGGTTAGGGGTTAGGGTTAGGGGTTAGGGTTAGGAAAATCGATTGTTTTGGCTAGCCCACTGCCGTAAAGCAATGGGTTTGCCGATGCACTGTCACATAACCCGCCCAACCCAGGAACCCTCAGCCCTCATTGAGGCCCCCCGGTGCTCTGGTGCCTAATCTGGCAATCCAGACTCTCTCCTTGTTTCTCCTTTGTGACACATTCCATCCTGTGTTGTATTCTATCACAGTGGTCCTGAGTGAATCCCAGCCATGTGCTATAAAGTGTTTCACCAGGTGTGTGTCTGTCTTTTTCTTACTAATGATATTGTATCTGTGTTGGGTAAACCTGGTGGAGACTGAGTTACCCGTTTCTCCCACATATTGCAACTTGCATGTTGTACAGTAAATTAAATAAACACAATTTGTGGTTTTCAGATTCCCCCTTGTCTTAATTTGAAAAATTTCTTGTGTATTTTGTTTCTGTATCCACTGTTTGTGTTTAAGGAAGGTCTCTGATTTATTAATTATAGGGACCGAGGCAGATCCTAATTTGGCCCTCACGAGGAGATCTTTTAAATTTTTATTTCTCCTGTATGCAGGAAGAATACTATGATTTTGTAGAATATTTGTCCCTGTGGTGATTCTCTGGAAGTTTTTCTTACATTTATTGGCTAGCTCCCTGGTGGATGGTGAAAACCTGGTGATCAGCGGAATATTACTAGTGACCATGATTGGTTTAGTTTCCAGAAATGTCCTGTAGCAGTTTCTACAGAAGGTCCTGGAGTACCCCCTGGTGGACAAAGCCGTGAACAAGATTTTGACTGCTTTGTGGAAGTCTTCAGACCTGGTGCAAATCCTGTGGAATCTAAGTAGTTGTGACTTTATGAGTCCTGCATATGTATGCTTGGGGTGGAAACTGGTCTTGAAAAGTAGAGCATGTGTGTCTGTTTCTTTAAAGAAGACCTTAACGTCCAGTGTGTTTTTTTCTTTGAATTTTTCTCCTTTGTACGTGGTTGTGTCCAAAAAATCAACTGTTGTGATGCTATGTGTGGATTTAATTTTTATAGATTCTCTGTGATTATGTAAAGTATTGAGAAATGTGTCAAATTCTTCTCTGGAATGTTGCCATATTCCCCAGATGTCGTCTAGAAACCTGTAGTAATGCAGTGGTCTCAGTGTGCAGGCTTTTAGGGCTGATTCTTCCCACTCTGCCATGAAGATGTTTGCGTATGCTGGAGCGAATTTCTTACCCATAGCTGTTCCCTTGATCTGCAGAAAGATGTCTTGGTTGAAAACAAAGTCGTTTCTCATCAGATTAATTTCTAGGAGTTGCAATAGCTCCTTGTCTGGTCTGTGCTTGCTGGGATTTTTTTGGAAGATATTTTTTATGGCTTGCATGCCCGCCTTCATATCTATATTTGTGTACAAGCTGTCGATATCAATAGTAAATAGAATAGCCTCTTCCGGAATAGTTAGTTCTTTCACCAGGTTTACAAAGTGATATGTATCTTTGATGTAGCTTCGATGTATAATTGAGAGTGGATTGAGAAAATAGTCCAAGTATTCTGCTGTATAATATGTCTCACTATTGCAGTCTGAAACTATAGGTCTCCCCGGAGGAATGATGTATGGTATGCTCCACTTTGCAGTATCCTTGTGGATTTTTGGCAGCATATAAAATATTCTGGCTCTGGGTTCCTTGTCCCCCATCAGATAATACTGTTGTTTTTTATTTATGAAACCCTTTACATTGAGAGAATTTAGGATTTTGTTCACCATCGGTATTGTTTCCAAATAGATAGGTTTGTCTAATTTGACATAATATTTCGGATCATTCAGTTGTCTGTACCCCTCCCATAAGTACTGTTCTCTGTCCATAATTATAATTGAGCTGCCTTTATCCGCTGGTTTAATGACTAATCTTTTGTTTTTTATTAATTCCAATAGGGCCAGATATTCTTGAGGGGTCAAATTTGGAGGTGTCTGGTGATTAGTGAAGTACTCTTGGAAGTACTTTGTGTCCGCCCTGATAATTTTAACTATCTCTTGGGGGATTACTGATTGTGGGGGAGACCAGTTAGATTTACGAATGAATCTTAATCCGGTTAGGGTTAGGGTTAGGGGATTGTGATAACCATGCTGGAAACCAGCATAGCTATCTGTGCACTGTCCATCGCCGCCTCAGCCTCCGAAGCACCTACCTCTCATTCAAGCCCTTAGGCTGTCTTGTATCCAGTCTGGCAATCCAGATCCTTTCAGCCCTTTTCCTCTGGGCGATGTTCCACTTGGGGTTACACTCAATGACAGTCGTTAAAACAGATTTCCATTCATGTAATAAAAAGTGTTTCACCAAAGGTGTCCATCTTTTTCCTCTTCAGTACATTGTGTTTGTGTTGCATGAAACGAATAGATATGGTGTTACCTGTTTCACCCACATACTGTAAACCACACTTTTTACAAGAAATGAGATATATACAATTTTTTGACTTCAGACTGCCCCGGGTCATTGTCTGAAAGACCTTTTGTGTACCGATTAGTGAACCAGTTTTGATGTTTAAAATACTGGCCCTGTACTCTGGATTTAGGATCCGAGAGGGGTTTAATCTTCGCTTTTACCAGGAGATCCTGTAAATTCTTATTTTTCCTGAATGCAGCAATAACACTGTAGTTTTGTAATGTTGAGGTTCCTGTAATATGTTTGTGAAAGTTCCTCCTACTTTCTCTAATCAGTTCAACCGTTGACGGGGAAAATGTCGTCACAAATGGAAGGTTAGAAGTTACTGCTGGTACTTTAGTTTGCTGGAATGACCTCCTGCATTTTCTAAGAAAGGTCCTAGAGTACCCCCTGGTGGACAAAGCTCGAAACAACACTCTGACTGCTGAACTAAAATCCTCTTCTTCAGTGCAAATTCTGTGGAACCTCAACAGCTGCGACTTAATCAGGCCTGCATAGGTGTGTTTTGGGTGGAAACTGGTTTTGTGGAGCAGAGCGTGTGTCTGTCTCCTTAAAAAATACTTTAATCGCTAGTGTGTGAGTCTCCTGGAACCTTTCGTTCTTAAAAGTGGTGGTGTCTAGAAAATCAACCGAATCCAAACTGCTGGTGGATTTTAGCTTGATTGATTCACTGTGATTATTAAGTGTCTTCAGAAAGATGTCAAAATCCTCTCTCGAGTGAGGCCACACCCCCCAGATGTCATCTAAAAATCTGTAATAGTACAGAGGTTTTTTAGGACATATCTTCAGAGCCGACGCCTCCCATTCCGCCATGAAAATATTTGCATACGCGGGAGCAAATTTCTTCCCCATCGCTGTACCTTTAATTTGAAGGAAGTATTCTCCATTAAATGTGAAATCATTTTTGGTCAAATTAATCTCTAATAACTAATAATTCTGTTTCTGGTCTTTTTTTGTTTGGGTGTTTTCGAAATACATTTTTTATGGCCTGCATGCCTTCTTTAAAGTCAATATTAGTATAGAGACTGTCTATGTCAATCGTGAACAGAATAGAGTTATCAGGAATGTGTAGTTTTTTCACTATGTTGACAAAGTGGTACGTGTCCTTTATATAACTAGGATGTGTGGTCGAGAGAGGATTGAGGAAGTAATCTAAGTACTCTGCCGTGTAATATGTTTCACTGCTGCAGTCAGACACGATGGGTCTACCTGGAGGGATTTCATGTGGCTTGCTCCACTTATTTGGATCCTTGTGGATTTTAGGGAGCATGTAGAATAATCTGGCTCTGGGTTCCGAGCTGCCCATTAAATAATATTTCTGTTTCGCCTTGATGAATCTTTTCTCATAAAGAGTTTGAATGATTTTGTTCACAATAGGAATAGTCTCTGGATAAATAGGTTTGGTCAATTTAGTGTAATATTTGGGGTCGTGAAGTTGTCGATAACCCTCCCATACATATTGTTCTCTGTCCATAATGACCATAGCACTGCCCTTGTCAGCTGGCTTGATAATGATATGTTTATTACTATTCAGTTCTGTCAGTGCTCTTACCTCTTCAGTAGTCAGGTTGGGTGATACACAATGAATCTTAAACTCAGTGTCTAAATACTTCAGGTCCTCCTTGATGAGAGCAGTGATTTCACTGGGTGTTTGTCCCTGGGGGGGAGTCCAGGTTGATTTCTGCATGAACGGCAGTGCTTCAGAGTCTCTTGCATGTTCATAATAAGCTGCCAGTTTCAGCTTCCTGTGATACTGTTGAGTATCGTAACGGCTTTGCTCCTTAATGTCTTTGTTTGTGCCCTTTGTGGGGATAAAGTTCAATCCTTTCTTCAGCAGAGAAAATTGTGGTGCCGTTAATTTAAAGTTTTTTGTTAAATTAATAACCGTCTTATCCCCCTCCTGTGGAGGCAGGTTTATGGGGCAAAGAAGTTTAAGTGAGTGCACCAGTGGTCCAGCATGCGCTGAGCTGTGTCAGAAGTCCAGTGCACATTATCTGGTCCTGTTGTAAAGTCAGTGCTGGGTAGAGGGTTAGGGTTAGGGTTAGGTTCAGGAGAAAAAAAGGGTCTGGCTGCCTTTAGGCAGTCAGAGGGCACGGGCACACAAAGTATAGGCCTTAATACCTGTAATTCTCAAGAGGGGTTTGTAAGAAAGGCCTGCTGGGTGTAAAACCACCAGTTAAGGGCCATCATCTCCACCCAATGAGTTTCTAATAAAGGTCAAGGTACACTTTGTGGCACTGGCAGGTTAGGTTCAGGAGAAAAAAAGGGTCTGGCTGCCTTTAGGCAGTCAGAGGGCACGGGCACACAAAGTATAGGCCTTAATACCTGTAATTCTCAAGAGGGGTTTGTAAGAAAGGCCTGCTGGGTGTAAAACCACCAGTTAAGGGCCATCATCTCCACCCAATGAGTTTCTAATAAAGGTCAAGGTACACTTTGTGGCACTGGCAGGTTAGGTTCAGGAGAAAAAAAGGGTCTGGCTGCCTTTAGGCAGTCAGAGGGCACGGGCACACAAAGTATAGGCCTTAATACCTGTAATTCTCAAGAGGGGTTTGTAAGAAAGGCCTGCTGGGTGTAAAACCACAAGTTAAGGGCCATCATCTCCACCCAATGAGTTTCTAATAAAGGTCAAGGTACACTTTGTGGCACTGGCAGGTTAGGTTCAGGAGAAAAAAAGGGTCTGGCTGCCTTTAGGCAGTCAGAGGGCACGGGCACACAAAGTATAGGCCTTAATACCTGTAATTCTCAAGAGGGGTTTGTAAGAAAGGCCTGCTGGGTGTAAAACCACCAGTTAAGGGCCATCATCTCCACCCAATGAGTTTCTAATAAAGGTCAAGGTACACTTTGTGGCACTGGCAGGTTAGGTTCAGGAGAAAAAAAGGGTCTGGCTGCCTTTAGGCAGTCAGAGGGCACGGGCACACAAAGTATAGGCCTTAATACCTGTAATTCTCAAGAGGGGTTTGTAAGAAAGGCCTGCTGGGTGTAAAACCACCAGTTAAGGGCCATCATCTCCACCCAATGAGTTTCTAATAAAGGTCAAGGTACACTTTGTGGCACTGGCAGGTTAGGTTCAGGAGAAAAAAAGGGTCTGGCTGCCTTTAGGCAGTCAGAGGGCACGGGCACACAAAGTATAGGCCTTAATACCTGTAATTCTCAAGAGGGGTTTGTAAGAAAGGCCTGCTGGGTGTAAAACCACCAGTTAAGGGCCATCATCTCCACCCAATGAGTTTCTAATAAAGGTCAAGGTACAATTTGTGGCACTGGCAGGTTAGGTTCAGGAGAAAAAAAGGGTCTGGCTGCCTTTAGGCAGTCAGAGGGCACGGGCACACAAAGTATAGGCCTTAATACCTGTAATTCTCAAGAGGGGTTTGTAAGAAAGGCCTGCTGGGTGTAAAACCACCAGTTAAGGGCCATCATCTCCACCCAATGAGTTTCTAATAAAGGTCAAGGTACACTTTGTGGCACTGGCAGGTTAGGTTCAGGAGAAAAAAAGGGTCTGGCTGCCTTTAGGCAGTCAGAGGGCACGGGCACACAAAGTATAGGCCTTAATACCTGTAATTCTCAAGAGGGGTTTGTAAGAAAGGCCTGCTGGGTGTAAAACCACCTGTTAAGGGCCATCATCTCCACCCAATGAGTTTCTAATAAAGGTCAAGGTACACTTTGTGGCACTGGCAGGTTAGGTTCAGGAGAAAAAAAGGGTCTGGCTGCCTTTAGGCAGTCAGAGGGCACGGGCACACAAAGTATAGGCCTTAATACCTGTAATTCTCAAGAGGGGTTTGTAAGAAAGGCCTGCTGGGTGTAAAACCACCAGTTAAGGGCCATCATCTCCACCCAATGAGTTTCTAATAAAGGTCAAGGTACACTTTGTGGCACTGGCAGGTTAGGTTCAGGAGAAAAAAAGGGTCTGGCTGCCTTTAGGCAGTCAGAGGGCACGGGCACACAAAGTATAGGCCTTAATACCTGTAATTCTCAAGAGGGGTTTGTAAGAAAGGCCTGCTGGGTGTAAAACCACCAGTTAAGGGCCATCATCTCCACCCAATGAGTTTCTAATAAAGGTCAAGGTACACTTTGTGGCACTGGCAGGTTAGGTTCAGGAGAAAAAAAGGGTCTGGCTGCCTTTAGGCAGTCAGAGGGCACGGGCACACAAAGTATAGGCCTTAATACCTGTAATTCTCAAGAGGGGTTTGTAAGAAAGGCCTGCTGGGTGTAAAACCACCAGTTAAGGGCCATCATCTCCACCCAATGAGTTTCTAATAAAGGTCAAGGTACACTTTGTGGCACTGGCAGGTTAGGTTCAGGAGAAAAAAAGGGTCTGGCTGCCTTTAGGCAGTCAGAGGGCACGGGCACACAAAGTATAGGCCTTAATACCTGTAATTCTCAAGAGGGGTTTGTAAGAAAGGCCTGCTGGGTGTAAAACCACCAGTTAAGGGCCATCATCTCCACCCAATGAGTTTCTAATAAAGGTCAAGGTACACTTTGTGGCACTGGCAGGTTAGGTTCAGGAGAAAAAAAGGGTCTGGCTGCCTTTAGGCAGTCAGAGGGCACGGGCACACAAAGTATAGGCCTTAATACCTGTAATTCTCAAGAGGGGTTTGTAAGAAAGGCCTGCTGGGTGTAAAACCACCAGTTAAGGGCCATCATCTCCACCCAATGAGTTTCTAATAAAGGTCAAGGTACACTTTGTGGCACTGGCAGGTTAGGTTCAGGAGAAAAAAAGGGTCTGGCTGCCTTTAGGCAGTCAGAGGGCACGGGCACACAAAGTATAGGCCTTAATACCTGTAATTCTCAAGAGGGGTTTGTAAGAAAGGCCTGCTGGGTGTAAAACCACCAGTTAAGGGCCATCATCTCCACCCAATGAGTTTCTAATAAAGGTCAAGGTACACTTTGTGGCACTGGCAGGTTAGGTTCAGGAGAAAAAAAGGGTCTGGCTGCCTTTAGGCAGTCAGAGGGCACGGGCACACAAAGTATAGGCCTTAATACCTGTAATTCTCAAGAGGGGTTTGTAAGAAAGGCCTGCTGGGTGTAAAACCACCAGTTAAGGGCCATCATCTCCACCCAATGAGTTTCTAATAAAGGTCAAGGTACACTTTGTGGCACTGGCAGGTTAGGTTCAGGAGAAAAAAAGGGTCTGGCTGCCTTTAGGCAGTCAGAGGGCACGGGCACACAAAGTATAGGCCTTAATACCTGTAATTCTCAAGAGGGGTTTGTAAGAAAGGCCTGCTGGGTGTAAAACCACCAGTTAAGGGCCATCATCTCCACCCAATGAGTTTCTAATAAAGGTCAAGGTACACTTTGTGGCACTGGCAGGTTAGGTTCAGGAGAAAAAAAGGGTCTGGCTGCCTTTAGGCAGTCAGAGGGCACGGGCACACAAAGTATAGGCCTTAATACCTGTAATTCTCAAGAGGGGTTTGTAAGAAAGGCCTGCTGGGTGTAAAACCACCAGTTAAGGGCCATCATCTCCACCCAATGAGTTTCTAATAAAGGTCAAGGTACACTTTGTGGCACTGGCAGGTTAGGTTCAGGAGAAAAAAAGGGTCTGGCTGCCTTTAGGCAGTCAGAGGGCACGGGCACACAAAGTATAGGCCTTAATACCTGTAATTCTCAAGAGGGGTTTGTAAGAAAGGCCTGCTGGGTGTAAAACCACCAGTTAAGGGCCATCATCTCCACCCAATGAGTTTCTAATAAAGGTCAAGGTACACTTTGTGGCACTGGCAGGTTAGGTTCAGGAGAAAAAAAGGGTCTGGCTGCCTTTAGGCAGTCAGAGGGCACGGGCACACAAAGTATAGGCCTTAATACCTGTAATTCTCAAGAGGGGTTTGTAAGAAAGGCCTGCTGGGTGTAAAACCACCAGTTAAGGGCCATCATCTCCACCCAATGAGTTTCTAATAAAGGTCAAGGTACACTTTGTGGCACTGGCAGGTTAGGTTCAGGAGAAAAAAAGGGTCTGGCTGCCTTTAGGCAGTCAGAGGGCACGGGCACACAAAGTATAGGCCTTAATACCTGTAATTCTCAAGAGGGGTTTGTAAGAAAGGCCTGCTGGGTGTAAAACCACCAGTTAAGGGCCATCATCTCCACCCAATGAGTTTCTAATAAAGGTCAAGGTACACTTTGTGGCACTGGCAGGTTAGGTTCAGGAGAAAAAAAGGGTCTGGCTGCCTTTAGGCAGTCAGAGGGCACGGGCACACAAAGTATAGGCCTTAATACCTGTAATTCTCAAGAGGGGTTTGTAAGAAAGGCCTGCTGGGTGTAAAACCACCAGTTAAGGGCCATCATCTCCACCCAATGAGTTTCTAATAAAGGTCAAGGTACACTTTGTGGCACTGGCAGGTTAGGTTCAGGAGAAAAAAAGGGTCTGGCTGCCTTTAGGCAGTCAGAGGGCACGGGCACACAAAGTATAGGCCTTAATACCTGTAATTCTCAAGAGGGGTTTGTAAGAAAGGCCTGCTGGGTGTAAAACCACCAGTTAAGGGCCATCATCTCCACCCAATGAGTTTCTAATAAAGGTCAAGGTACACTTTGTGGCACTGGCAGGTTAGGTTCAGGAGAAAAAAGGGTCTGGCTGCCTTTAGGCAGTCAGAGGGCACGGGCACACAAAGTATAGGCCTTAATACCTGTAATTCTCAAGAGGGGTTTGTAAGAAAGGCCTGCTGGGTGTAAAACCACCAGTTAAGGGCCATCATCTCCACCCAATGAGTTTCTAATAAAGGTCAAGGTACACTTTGTGGCACTGGCAGGTTAGGTTCAGGAGAAAAAAAGGGTCTGGCTGCCTTTAGGCAGTCAGAGGGCACGGGCACACAAAGTATAGGCCTTAATACCTGTAATTCTCAAGAGGGGTTTGTAAGAAAGGCCTGCTGGGTGTAAAACCACCAGTTAAGGGCCATCATCTCCACCCAATGAGTTTCTAATAAAGGTCAAGGTACACTTTGTGGCACTGGCAGGTTAGGTTCAGGAGAAAAAAAGGGTCTGGCTGCCTTTAGGCAGTCAGAGGGCACGGGCACACAAAGTATAGGCCTTAATACCTGTAATTCTCAAGAGGGGTTTGTAAGAAAGGCCTGCTGGGTGTAAAACCACCAGTTAAGGGCCATCATCTCCACCCAATGAGTTTCTAATAAAGGTCAAGGTACACTTTGTGGCACTGGCAGGTTAGGTTCAGGAGAAAAAAAGGGTCTGGCTGCCTTTAGGCAGTCAGAGGGCACGGGCACACAAAGTATAGGCCTTAATACCTGTAATTCTCAAGAGGGGTTTGTAAGAAAGGCCTGCTGGGTGTAAAACCACCAGTTAAGGGCCATCATCTCCACCCAATGAGTTTCTAATAAAGGTCAAGGTACACTTTGTGGCACTGGCAGGTTAGGTTCAGGAGAAAAAAAGGGTCTGGCTGCCTTTAGGCAGTCAGAGGGCACGGGCACACAAAGTATAGGCCTTAATACCTGTAATTCTCAAGAGGGGTTTGTAAGAAAGGCCTGCTGGGTGTAAAACCACCAGTTAAGGGCCATCATCTCCACCCAATGAGTTTCTAATAAAGGTCAAGGTACACTTTGTGGCACTGGCAGGTTAGGTTCAGGAGAAAAAAAGGGTCTGGCTGCCTTTAGGCAGTCAGAGGGCACGGGCACACAAAGTATAGGCCTTAATACCTGTAATTCTCAAGAGGGGTTTGTAAGAAAGGCCTGCTGGGTGTAAAACCACCAGTTAAGGGCCATCATCTCCACCCAATGAGTTTCTAATAAAGGTCAAGGTACACTTTGTGGCACTGGCAGGTTAGGTTCAGGAGAAAAAAAGGGTCTGGCTGCCTTTAGGCAGTCAGAGGGCACGGGCACACAAAGTATAGGCCTTAATACCTGTAATTCTCAAGAGGGGTTTGTAAGAAAGGCCTGCTGGGTGTAAAACCACCAGTTAAGGGCCATCATCTCCACCCAATGAGTTTCTAATAAAGGTCAAGGTACACTTTGTGGCACTGGCAGGTTAGGTTCAGGAGAAAAAAAGGGTCTGGCTGCCTTTAGGCAGTCAGAGGGCACGGGCACACAAAGTATAGGCCTTAATACCTGTAATTCTCAAGAGGGGTTTGTAAGAAAGGCCTGCTGGGTGTAAAACCACCAGTTAAGGGCCATCATCTCCACCCAATGAGTTTCTAATGAAGGTCAAGGTACACTTTGTGGCACTGGCAGGTTAGGTTCAGGAGAAAAAAAGGGTCTGGCTGCCTTTAGGCAGTCAGAGGGCACGGGCACACAAAGTATAGGCCTTAATACCTGTAATTCTCAAGAGGGGTTTGTAAGAAAGGCCTGCTGGGTGTAAAACCACCAGTTAAGGGCCATCATCTCCACCCAATGAGTTTCTAATAAAGGTCAAGGTACAATTTGTGGCACTGGCAGGTTAGGTTCAGGAGAAAAAAAGGGTCTGGCTGCCTTTAGGCAGTCAGAGGGCACGGGCACACAAAGTATAGGCCTTAATACCTGTAATTCTCAAGAGGGGTTTGTAAGAAAGGCCTGCTGGGTGTAAAACCACCAGTTAAGGGCCATCATCTCCACCCAATGAGTTTCTAATAAAGGTCAAGGTACACTTTGTGGCACTGGCAGGTTAGGTTCAGGAGAAAAAAAGGGTCTGGCTGCCTTTAGGCAGTCAGAGGGCACGGGCACACAAAGTATAGGCCTTAATACCTGTAATTCTCAAGAGGGGTTTGTAAGAAAGGCCTGCTGGGTGTAAAACCACCAGTTAAGGGCCATCATCTCCACCCAATGAGTTTCTAATAAAGGTCAAGGTACACTTTGTGGCACTGGCAGGTTAGGTTCAGGAGAAAAAAAGGGTCTGGCTGCCTTTAGGCAGTCAGAGGGCACGGGCACACAAAGTATAGGCCTTAATACCTGTAATTCTCAAGAGGGGTTTGTAAGAAAGGCCTGCTGGGTGTAAAACCACCAGTTAAGGGCCATCATCTCCACCCAATGAGTTTCTAATAAAGGTCAAGGTACACTTTGTGGCACTGGCAGGTTAGGTTCAGGAGAAAAAAAGGGTCTGGCTGCCTTTAGGCAGTCAGAGGGCACGGGCACACAAAGTATAGGCCTTAATACCTGTAATTCTCAAGAGGGGTTTGTAAGAAAGGCCTGCTGGGTGTAAAACCACCAGTTAAGGGCCATCATCTCCACCCAATGAGTTTCTAATAAAGGTCAAGGTACAATTTGTGGCACTGGCAGGTTAGGTTCAGGAGAAAAAAAGGGTCTGGCTGCCTTTAGGCAGTCAGAGGGTACGGGCACACAAAGTATAGGCCTTAATACCTGTAATTCTCAAGAGGGGTTTGTAAGAAAGGCCTGCTGGGTGTAAAACCACCAGTTAAGGGCCATCATCTCCACCCAATGAGTTTCTAATAAAGGTCAAGGTACACTTTGTGGCACTGGCAGGTTAGGTTCAGAAGAAAAAAAGGGTCTGGCTGCCTTTAGGCAGTCAGAGGGCACGGGCACACAAAGTATAGGCCTTAATACCTGTAATTCTCAAGAGGGGTTTGTAAGAAAGGCCTGCTGGGTGTAAAACCACCAGTTAAGGGCCATCATCTCCACCCAATGAGTTTCTAATAAAGGTCAAGGTACACTTTGTGGCACTGGCAGGTTAGGTTCAGGAGAAAAAAAGGGTCTGGCTGCCTTTAGGCAGTCAGAGGGCACGGGCACACAAAGTATAGGCCTTAATACCTGTAATTCTCAAGAGGGGTTAGGGTTAGTGTTAGGGGGTAAGGGTTAGGGTTAGGTTCAGGAGAAAAAAAGGGTCTGGCTGCCTTTAGGCAGTCAGAGGGCACGGGCACACAAAGTATAGGCCTTAATACCTGTAATTCTCAAGAGGGGTTTGTAAGTTTTTTTCATGTTTTGCAGGTATCCTGGCGGGTCTCCAAAAGGAGGTATCCCCGCCCTCATCAGAGGAGGTAAGTCCATCATTTAGACACTCTAGGTCCCCCTAGTCTCAGTTTAACTGTGACCTCCAAGAATGGAGAACCCTAAAATCCCGGATGTCAAATTCTAAACCCAAGGGAAGGGGGAAAGGGCAGGTGTCCTGGCGGGTCTCCAAAAGGAGGTGTCCCCGCCCACATCAGAGGAGGTAAGTCCATCGTTTGTTTAGACACTCTAGGTCCCCCTAGTCTCAGCCTAACTGACATCCAAGAATGAAGAATTCTAAAATCCCGGATGTCAAATTCAAAACAAAAGGGGGGGGGGGGAAAACAGGTGTCCTGGCGGGTCTCCAAACGGAGGTGTCCCCGCCCTCAGAGGAGGTAAGTCCATCGTTTAGACACTCTAGGTCCCCCCAGTCTCAGTTCAATTGTGACATCCAAGAATGAGGCTTAAAATCCTGGATGTCAAATTCAAAACAAAGGGGGGGGGGGGGGGGGAGAAAAAGAAAAAAACAATTTATTTTCTAAACCCACTGATTTATGTCCTATTATTCACCCCAAATGGTGAACAAATAAGTGAACAAATAAGTTATTCTTAAAAAACACCAGACCAGAAAGACTCAGTCCTCCGGGGATTGAAACCCGCTACTTTTTATCAAATTATTCACCCTTTATTACTAGGTTCTCCCAACGCACAGGTGGTCTAAAGAACCCTTCCTGGGGACAGCCCTTCTGAAAAGACACCCATGTAGCTAACACTGTGCCAACCACCACAAAACACGTCAAAACAAAATTTTGTTTTTGAAAAAAAACCTTCCCAAGGGGCACTCTTATGCAAAGTAAGATCTCAGAGCGGACTGCTAACCCAATTGGAAAAGGCTCCTCCACCAATAAAGTGCGAGGATCGTGTAAGGACTTATGCAGCTCAGTTTAAAAAAAAAGGGGAAACCTTTTATTTTTCAGGAGAGGGTGAACAAATAAGTGTTTCTAAACACAATAAAATGGACTGAGACTGATCTCTGGTCTGAGAAAATCAGTGGGACTAATACAGTTTTAAAATGGAGCTCCTAACGTTTCGGGTTAGGGTTAGGGTTAGGGAAGGGGAAAAAGTAATTCTGCCTACCAAAGGGGTAGGCAGAGAGCACGGGCACATACAGTGTATCCTGCTCCCTCTTCCGCCTCCAAATAAGATGACTATTTTTGTTTTTCCTTTAGGCCGCTGGACAACATTTTTGAGTTTTCCTTCCGGCGTCCACCCGCGGATCACCCCTCCCCAACGTCCAGTCCTGAAATCAGGTAAGTTGAGAGTAAGTACCCTTATGTTTGGCAGAGATCTGTCCATTAGTATGTAACTACATATTCTCTGCGCCCCAACTCCTACATTAACTGTTTGAGCCAACACTCTAGCATCTCCAAGGCAGTTGTTGGCGTCCATTGTGCTGGGTCATCCGGTAGTACCCCAAAGAGATGTCCCTCCACACCGTCCAATACCCTATAATTCTCTTCCAAAAACAGATTTATTTTCATTATCAGGGTCTGTGTTCTCGGTGGGAGTTGTGTTGAGAATGGCATGAGTGATACAGAGACCTCCGCCTGGGGAAAGACTCTGCCCATCACTGCCATTAACTGCCGAAATTGTTTTTTTATGGTGTTACACAAATTCCCTCTCAGACAGTTGTTCATGCCAATGGAGAGCACAATCTTTCGGGCAAGGGGACAAGGGTCCAATTTCTCCAGGATTCCCTTTAGATGGTGAATTTGGGCCTCCGGAAAGCTGTCCACCTGCACCAGTGGATGACCATAACCTGGTATTCTGCCTAGATTAGAGTCACCTATCACCAGCACTGGTTTTTCCACCTTCAAGGACCATTTCATTAGTTTTTGGTAGGTGTCCCCATGCCGGGTCGGTCTTTGTGACTGAGGGGGTTCCGCAGCCTCAAGGGGAAGCGATGCCCGCCCAATCACTGGCATCCCCATACCCAAATTGAGAATGTTCTCTGTTACCAAGCCACTCACTCCACTAGGTGGGCTGGGTAAGATGTTATCCAGTGGCCCCAGGTCAAAGGTGGGGTGAAAGTAGAGTGCAGCACAGTCCACCTCAGGATTAGATGGTTCAAGTGGGATGGGCTGGGCCCTCTCCTCACAGTTTAAATCCTGCCTAAGGCATACCTGAGCCTGCACAATCATTTCAGGATCCACCCTCTCTGCTGTAATCCCACTGGGGCCAATCTCACCCAAGATGGAGGAAGTGGGTTGGGGTAGGGGGTTGGATTTGGGGTTAGGACAGGAATTAGGGTTGGGGTTAGGACCAGCATTAGGGTCAGGGTTAGGATGCGAACTGGACTCAAGACTGAAGCTGGGGTTAGGGCCTGGGCCAGAGCCGGTACTATGGATCGTCAGCTCTGGAAATTGCTCATCATCCCCAGCAGAGTCCGGACAGGAGTCGACCCACTCCAATGGAGGCTTCGGCCCACCCTGCGCTAGCGATCTCAAGGCAGAAATGGACGAGGCTAGTAGTCGTGTTTTATACCTTGCTTTGCCATAGGCGATTGCTTTATCACAGGCTACTTGATCGAAAGGAGGAAGGTCCTGCAGGCAAGCTGTTATAACCTGATCATAATGCTGCTCGAGAATAGTCATGTTACTGCGCATCCATTCATCTGTATTTAATTTTATCTTTGCAGTGGTCTCAGCATTAGGGGACGAGGGTTTAATAAAGGAGGTCAACTTGTTGACTTGTCTCCGCATCCCTACTGGGAACAGCTGAGTCCAAAAGGTCCTGTCTACCACCTCTGAATGATGGACTGCTTGTAACAGCTTGAAATATCTTTTCTTAAGCTTATTTTCAGATTCATTAGCAGGGATAGCTGGTCTAATGTTTCCCACGCTCCTAGGTGGCCTGTCAACATGAATGCGGGACGACGACTGTTCATGATTCCCAGAGGCCATGGTCTAACCCCATAAGGAGCCAGGTAAGTGGACAAATAAATAGAGGTCCTGGGTTTACAAAAAACGAACAAACAAAGGGGAAAGGAAATTGCTTAACAATTGCCTTCTGATTATTTCAGATTGATCCCTCCCTGATATTAAAAAGAATTTTTTTCTTCCCTTTCTCTAGGTCGATTTCATAGGCGACCTGAGATTATTAAGGTATGATAGCACAATCAATTGCACTCTTGTACCAACAACTTCGATAGGCGAGGATCAAGTAAGTTTTTAAAAAAAAAGGCATGGATCACGGGTCCATATGTTAAAAGTCAGTTAGGCTAAAAACTGAAGTGCAAATAATTGTCCAACAGTTGCCTACTGGTTTTTTCAAATTGATCCTAATCGGCCTTTAAGAAGTTATTTGCTTTTCCTCTAGGTCCCTCTACTAAAAGACCTGAGTATTTAAAGCGCACTTAGCACGTTTCTGGGACACTAGCACATTAATATTGCATTTTTAGGCTTTAAAAGAACCCGAGAAAAGGCCAGTTTATTTAAAAAAAGCACAATGTGCTTCACTGTGTCAAACCACACTCAAAACCCCATTTAAAGTGTCAACACACACGTCACACTGGCAAACTGTGCAAAACCACCCCACACACACACACTCTAAGGTGGCTGGTTTCTCGAGGCCTTTGGCCGTTGGCTGGAAGACCAGAAAAATGTCAAAAGTGCTATCTAAGTGCAGTAAAGTGCAATTTCTTGTGCAAATTACTTTCCTGGGAAGGGATCAAATAATTGTAAAAACATGGATCTAAAAACCATATGTTTAAGAATCAGCAAGGCTAAAAGTTAAGTGCAATAAAAAGAGCTCCTGACGTTTCGCCACTCTGTGGCTTCTTCAGAGGAATGATGAGGAGACTAACAAGACACACACACAATATATAAGAAAACCCAGGGGGAGGAGTTTAAAAGAGAGCTCCTGATTCGTTGGCCACACCTGGACATAATCACCACCACATCACACCTGCATGGTATTCTCTCCAATTAGAGAGAGGGCAACAAGGACTAATAATTTTCCCTTTTAGGATCTTAGCCGCCCATCTCGGATCAAACAAATCTTTCCAGAGGTTGCAAAAAAATGCCTTTTATTAAGGCCTGACATCAGGTTGGTTAAAGGTAAGTTTTTTCTGTTTGGAACAATTTTTTAAGAAAATATCGTTTCTACCGGCTGTTTTTCGATTCCTTGGTAGGGATGAATGGCCCCGTGCTATATTCAACCACACCTGGACATACTCATCACATCATCACACCTGCATGCTCTTTTCTCCAATTGGAGAGAAACAAACGGGGGCTAATGATGCTATTTTTCAAAAAAGATCTTTAGCAGCCAATCTCAGATAAAACTATTGTTTCCAGAGGTTGCAGAAAATACCTCTTAATAAGGAAAAAAGGGAGGGGGGGTTTTGTTTTACAAAGAGTCATCATATCACCCAGACACAATCTTAAAACACACCTTTCTACACCAATTAATTTCCCCTATGAGGTGTAGTTTTCAGGGATAAAGTCCCCAGAAAAAAATAAGGTTCTCAGCTATTGTTCTGTGTTTTTGGAGTTTTTATAAAGCAAGAGGGAAGATGTACTTATGGCGCTGGCAGGTTAGGTAAGGGAAAAAAGTAATTCTGCCTACCAAAGGGGTAGGCAGAGAGCACGGGCACATACAGTGTATCCTGCTCCCTCTTCCGCCTCCAAATAAGATGACTATTTTTGTTTTTCCTTTAGGCCGCTGGACAACATTTTTGAGTTTTCCTTCCGGCGTCCACCCGCGGATCACCCCTCCCCAACGTCCAGTCCTGAAATCAGGTAAGTTGAGAGTAAGTACCCTTATGTTTGGCAGAGATCTGTCCATTAGTATGTAACTACATATTCTCTGCGCCCCAACTCCTACATTAACTGTTTGAGCCAACACTCTAGCATCTCCAAGGCAGTTGTTGGCGTCCATTGTGCTGGGTCATCCGGTAGTACCCCAAAGAGATGTCCCTCCACACCGTCCAATACCCTATAATTCTCTTCCAAAAACAGATTTATTTTCATTATCAGGGTCTGTGTTCTCGGTGGGAGTTGTGTTGAGAATGGCATGAGTGATACAGAGACCTCCGCCTGGGGAAAGACTCTGCCCATCACTGCCATTAACTGCCGAAATTGTTTTTTTAAGGTGTTACACAAATTCCCTCTCAGACAGTTGTTCATGCCAATGGAGAGCACAATCTTTCGGGCAAGGGGACAAGGGTCCAATTTCTCCAGGATTCCCTTTAGATGGTGAATTTGGGCCTCCGGAAAGCTGTCCACCTGCACCAGTGGATGACCATAACCTGGTATTCTGCCTAGATTAGAGTCACCTATCACCAGCACTGGTTTTTCCACCTTCAAGGACCATTTCATTAGTTTTTGGTAGGTGTCCCCATGCCGGGTCGGTCTTTGTGACTGAGGGGGTTCCGCAGCCTCAAGGGGAAGCGATGCCCGCCCAATCACTGGCATCCCCATACCCAAATTGAGAATGTTCTCTGTTACCAAGCCACTCACTCCACTAGGTGGGCTGGGTAAGATGTTATCCAGTGGCCCCAGGTCAAAGGTGGGGTGAAAGTAGAGTGCAGCACAGTCCACCTCAGGATTAGATGGTTCAAGTGGGATGGGCTGGGCCCTCTCCTCACAGTTTAAATCCTGCCTAAGGCATACCTGAGCCTGCACAATCATTTCAGGATCCACCCTCTCTGCTGTAATCCCACTGGGGCCAATCTCACCCAAGATGGAGGAAGTGGGTTGGGGTAGGGGGTTGGATTTGGGGTTAGGACAGGAATTAGGGTTGGGGTTAGGACCAGCATTAGGGTCAGGGTTAGGATGCGAACTGGACTCAAGACTGAAGCTGGGGTTAGGGCCTGGGCCAGAGCCGGTACTATGGATCGTCAGCTCTGGAAATTGCTCATCATCCCCAGCAGAGTCCGGACAGGAGTCGACCCACTCCAATGGAGGCTTCGGCCCACCCTGCGCTAGCGATCTCAAGGCAGAAATGGACGAGGCTAGTAGTCGTGTTTTATACCTTGCTTTGCCATAGGCGATTGCTTTATCACAGGCTACTTGATCGAAAGGAGGAAGGTCCTGCAGGCAAGCTGTTATAACCTGATCATAATGCTGCTCGAGAATAGTCATGTTACTGCGCATCCATTCATCTGTATTTAATTTTATCTTTGCAGTGGTCTCAGCATTAGGGGACGAGGGTTTAATAAAGGAGGTCAACTTGTTGACTTGTCTCCGCATCCCTACTGGGAACAGCTGAGTCCAAAAGGTCCTGTCTACCACCTCTGCATGATGGACTGCTTGTAACAGCTTGAAATATCTTTTCTTAAGCTTATTTTCAGATTCATTAGCAGGGATAGCTGGTCTAATGTTTCCCACGCTCCTAGGTGGCCTGTCAACATGAATGCGGGACGACGACTGTTCATGATTCCCAGAGGCCATGGTCTAACCCCATAAGGAGCCAGGTAAGTGGACAAATAAATAGAGGTCCTGGGTTTACAAAAAACGAACAAACAAAGGGGAAAGGAAATTGCTTAACAATTGCCTTCTGATTATTTCAGATTGATCCCTCCCTGATATTAAAAATAATTTTTTTCTTCCCTTTCTCTAGGTCGATTTCATAGGCGACCTGAGATTATTAAGGTATGATAGCACAATCAATTGCACTCTTGTACCAACAACTTCGATAGGCGAGGATCAAGTAAGTTTTTTTTTTTAAAAGGCATGGATCACGGGTCCATATGTTAAAAGTCAGTTAGGCTAAAAACTGAAGTGCAAATAATTGTCCAACAGTTGCCTACTGGTTTTTTCAAATTGATCCTAATCGGCCTTTAAGAAGTTATTTGCTTTTCCTCTAGGTCCCTCTACTAAAAGACCTGAGTATTTAAAGCGCACTTAGCACGTTTCTGGGACACTAGCACATTAATATTGCATTTTTAGGCTTTAAAAGAACCCGAGAAAAGGCCAGTTTATTTAAAAAAAGCACAATGTGCTTCACTGTGTCAAACCACACTCAAAACCCCATTTAAAGTGTCAACACACACGTCACACTGGCAAACTGTGCAAAACCACCCCACACACACACACTCTAAGGTGGCTGGTTTCTCGAGGCCTTTGGCCGTTGGCTGGAAGACCAGAAAAATGTCAAAAGTGCTATCTAAGTGCAGTAAAGTGCAATTTCTTGTGCAAATTACTTTCCTGGGAAGGGATCAAATAATTGTAAAAACATGGATCTAAAAACCATATGTTTAAGAATCAGCAAGGCTAAAAGTTAAGTGCAATAAAAAGAGCTCCTGACGTTTCGCCACTCTGTGGCTTCTTCAGAGGAATGATGAGGAGACTAACAAGACTAACAAGTGTTTTAAGATTGTGTCTGGGTGATATGATGACTCTTTGTAAAACAAACCCCCCCCCCTTTTTTCCTTATTAAGAGGTATTTTCTGCAACCTCTGGAAACAATAGTTTTATCTGAGATTGGCTGCTAAAGATCTTTTTTGAAAAATAGCATCATTAGCCCCCGTTTGTTTCTCTCCAATTGGAGAAAATAGCATGCAGGTGTGATGATGTGATGAGTATGTCCAGGTGTGGTTGAATATAGCACGGGGCCATTCATCCCTACCAAGGAATCGAAAAACAGCCGGTAGAAACGATATTTTCTTAAAAAATTGTTCCAAACAGAAAAAACTTACCTTTAACCAACCTGATGTCAGGCCTTAATAAAAGGCATTTTTTTGCAACCTCTGGAAAGATTTGTTTGATCCGAGATGGGCGGCTAAGATCCTAAAAGGGGAAATTATTGTAGAGGAAAATCAACATTAGAACTGAACTGAACTGAACTGAAAAAACAAGTTACGTAATGTGTTATTCTCTGTTAGTTTTTGGGAAATGATTCTCTAGGACAGATAAAGAGTGACCAAAACAACCCCTTACATGGAGTTGTTTTCTGTGAGAACAAATAGAAACCACCCAGATCAGAAGTCCAGATGTGTCCTGTATTGATTGAACAGACAGGTTTGACACAGGTTGAACAGACCTGTGTCAAGCAGGTCTGACACGGCTAAAAAGGCGTACATGTAAACTATAAAAATGTTCCTCGGACAGTCAGATTTTGAATCTGTTTCTATATGCCACGTCGTATGTTCGAATGTGCAATAAACAAATTCCCGCTGGATTGCAAACTCCGATTCGTCCTGTCTCCATCCTCATTTACGCTTCCACATAATTGGCGCCTCAACGTGGTTCGGGTCGAGACCTTCGACATCTCCTCTACACCAGCCAACCGACGATCACGCTAAAGGCGCCGTAATCAGGTAGGAGATCTTCATATCTCACCATAGTGTATGTCTGTATAGCGTGATTCTCGCTTGTGTGATAGAGAGGGAGTGTCTGGGGTCCCCTCGACGGAATCCACGCTGTTTAGCGGAGGAGGAGAGGGGCGGATTGGTGTGTGCTGGAATAAAAAATGCTAAAAGATGTTGATATGATTCAATTTGATCTCCAGCTGTAAAAAGAGAGCTCTCTCGTGTGGAACAGCGTATGCAACATTCTGTTGGCGTGACGTCTGGTTGTGGCCAAGTTAAGCTCAAATGCGGAGCGCTCCGTGATCTCTCAAGCTCAAGAGACTTTTGTACGCTAATGACAGAGCGACTGTGTGCTATTGATAAAGCAATTTCTGCAAATAATTGTAAGGAATTCCAGTGTGAGTTCCAGTGTGAGATACGTAAGTCTTGAAAAGACTCCTTTCTCGAGAGGGAAGAAACGAAAAGACTGGCTTAGATCCTATAAAATGAATCTGTCAGGAGTGGGCTCTGTTTAAGGCAGGACACTACGCTGACGAGACTCAGGAGTTTTGTGCAGAAATCTAAGTGAGCAGGAAAAGTAATATCTAACTAGACAATAAGATTAATAGTACGGTTTGAAAAGGTGTGCACACGACTGTAACTTATTGACATTACTGATAAAGTAATACTATAAAGGAGTGATTCATAGACGAATAAAGGGAAGACACAATACTCCCTGTTAAACCCCCAAGAAGAAAAAACAATATGAGCCTCTGGTGAAATAAAGAGGACATTTGTAAACTGTGAAACAGCCCAACAATAAGAATCTCTCCTTAACAAAGCCTTGAGTACAAGCAATACTGTTAAAAAACTCCCACATAGTCAAAGTCTGACATTAGAAAGAGAAATAAAAAATACCTGGACAAAAAACGGACTGACAGACTGGGACCGCTGACTTTTGATGTGATAAACACCTGGGTGGCTTTGCATGTATATGAAATATTGGCTTTGCATGTATATGAAATATTGGCTTTGTATGTATATGAAATATTGGCTTTGTATGTTTTTTGGCATGCTCTCCCAGTGATAACGCTTTTGCAAATGTTCAATCGAGCCTCTGTGAAACCCCTCATAAGAAATATGCATCATTGTATAAGTGCGTAGAGCAAATAAGTGAGTTGTGATGTTGGCAGTTTCTTTGTGAGTTTATTAATTTGTTCTAGTACAAAGAGAATCTTGGCAGTACACAAGCGTCCAAACATTGTAGTTAAAATTGTCACTTAAAGCGTATAAAGTTTATAGTATTAGTGTCATAGTGTTGTGTAGTTGTATAGATTAAGGCTATTCTTCGTTTTTCTCTCTGTGTCTAAAATAGCCCTCCCTTTTTCGCTCCGTCTGCTGTGTCTTGGCAGGACTGCCAAACTGTTTGGCTCCGTAGTGATAGCCTTGGCCGAACGCCCAGAATTGTTGAGTGACACAGATTGCGGCTGCACATGAGGAGAAGTAGCTGCGTGATACAGACATTGATCAGAGTATGTGCCTAAATAACCTAAAGTAAAGAATCTTAATATTCTACAGTATCGTACAATAATATTTCAAGTTAATAAAAGCAATCTTATTATTCGTCACAATAAACATTACAAGTGTAACCGGTATAAATATATCAGTAGCATAATCAGTTAAACCAGAACTAGTTTTGACTTCTTGATTTGAAATTTTGCGAGATTGTGAGTTTAAATAAAATAAACTAAACATGAGTGTGACACCAGTAGCTCTCGTGGCGATCAAAAACTCAGAGCATGCAAAAGATGTCCAGAGACTTTCAGAGAAATGGGCAAAACGCACTAAAGGACTCGATCCATCTTGGCCTAAAGAGGGCACATTTGATGTGGGTTTGTGTGAGGATATGGAACTGAGAATCAAGGATTACAAACCAAAAGATAAAAGCAAGAAACGTTTGACGAAAAGACAACTAGAACTAGAAACAATTAAATTGTTTAAGGTTGAAGGTCATCGCTACAGGAAAAATGTAAGAGACGGGTTAGTTGAACTGAAAGAAAGAAAAGCAAAAGCAGGTCAAAAGGAACAGCTGCAGGACTTTTTGAAAACTGCAGGAATTTATCCATCAATTGCAGGAACTGTTAACATTAAAGGAGACTTCGAAGTTGAAAACAACAACAGATCTTTAATGACGCACCAAACTCCCCCACAGGATGACCCGAGCAGGTCAACCAGCCCCAGACTCGATGCGACCCCAGCATCACAAATAGTAGATCTACCCCCAAGATACTGCAGCACTGGCCGAAAACAAAGAGAAGTAAAAGAGACAGAGGTACTAGATTGCTATGCAGAACGAAATGAGACCGTAGGAAGAGACAGAGGAGAGTCTTACTGGCTGGGTATGGAACAACATGTAAGAGGAAGAGAGAGAGACTCGAGAGGCGATGTAATTCGGACCGTAATTCAAGAAATGGAGGAGGACGCGGAGCACTGTCGCAAACAGGCAAACGCCACGATTGGAGAGCTAGAGAGAGAGATAGACAAAAGCCACAGGCTGATATGCGGGAAACAGGGGGAAGAAGAAGGAGTAGAAGGAGCGTTAAGGGGACAAGCAAGTGTAAACAAAAAGGGAGGGGTAACAAAGGACAGACCTTATGATCTGAGATACAGACCTGGCATACATCCACCAGACAGGTATGGGCAATGGCCAATTTTGATAAGAGGATCTCAGGGGCATTATACACCTTGGCAAACACTCGACCTTGCAGGGCTGATTTCCAGGCTGCCTGACATTCATGAGGGGGCTGGTAAGTGGATCAAGGCTTTTGAGGAGGAAACAGTCGGTAAAATGGTAGCCTTGGGAGACATTAAGGCCGTGTGGGCACAAAGTCTTGGAGTATCCACGATGGAGAATATTTTGCGCAATAGCGGAAATACTTGGATGACCAATCCGATGGCAGACGGAACTGAGCTCAATGCATACAGAGCTGAGTTATGGATGGCCCTGAGGGGGGAGTACCCTACCAAAATAGATCCCAAATCATTAAAGGGGGAACCTCTGGCAGAGACTGAGAATGCAGCTGCATATATTAACAAACAGCTGAAGAGATGGAAGCAGGAGACAGAGGAAGAGGCTGAGAGCAGCCCTGTCCTAATGACTTTGTTCAGGAATGCAGTTATTGAAGCCCTGCCAACTCCGGTGCAGAGCAGACTGGAGGATGTGGTGGGACTGACTTCAATGCCTCACAGACAATTCCGTGACCACGTGGTACACGCGATTGAAAAATACAGGAAGGATGAGGAGAAAACTAAAGAACAAGAGAGGAATTTGCAGCGAAAGTTAACACAGCTGCAACTCACTGACTTACAAAATAAAAGTAAAATAAAGACGCAAGCTCCAATGGTAAATGACACTACTAACCATGCAATGCCAACTGCACTTGAGGCACAACCATCACCTGTGCAGCCACCCGCTGTTGTCAATGTTTATTCACAACAGCCAAATCCACAACAACGAAATGGAGCAATGAGACCTCCGTTCACTCGCCCTCGCTGGGAAGGTCAAAGAGGACCACCTTCTTTTCAAAATGGACAAAGACGTCCACCACAGAGGGAGTGCTGGGGGTGTGGAGAAACAGGCCATTTCCGAGCCAATTGTCCGAGATCACAGCCAGGCACAGAGTGGAGAGAGGGGGGTCGTGGGTCTCAGTCCATGCAACGTGGAGGTAGAGGTCCTGTCAATCCATGGGCAGGTCCGAAATATGGTTACTAGGGGTGCCCAGAGAATCCAAACGGGGAGGGTCAGCATCCAATTATCACCATAGGAGCTGATAAAGAACCCATGCTACAGGTTCAAATAGAAGGCAAGCCAACACCGATGATGGTTGACACTGGAGCTACTTATACATGCGTAAGTCCAGAATATGCCACACACCTCCCCTTGTCAGGCAAATTTGTTAAAACAGTAGGATTCTCGGGAATGACACAAATGATTCCATTAACAGCTCCAGTGAGATTAACAACTGAAGGTGGTGAAACTAAAATTCCAATTTTAGTATCTGATCAAACTCCAATCAACTTGTTGGGAAGGGATGCTCTGTGTAAATTACAAATAAAAGTCTGGTGTTCACCTGATGGAGTATTTGTTGATAGATCCGGATTGGATTTTCAAATGTACACACAATCTGAATGTGCAAAAGTATATTGGCTAGGTGATGTTATGGAACCTATAACAAAGGTATTCAGCCAATGGGAAAAACTAATTCGAGCCCAAATCCCAGAAGCAAAGCAACCATTATCTGACTATCATTGCACAATGTTCTATGATGCATCATGCAGTTCGGTATTTGAGAAGAAATGGGATGAGAGAACGAAAAATGTGACTGTTGAGTTGGTAACACAGGATATTGTAGTAGGCCAACAGGGGGCAGCACTGAGCGTGCAACCAAATTCATTCATTTCAGAGTGGTACGCTGTACCAGAGTCGGTTCCACATATCACCCTATTGGTGAATGAACCGTTTGAATCAAAAGACCTCGGTCCAATGATGCATGTTGCTACACAGATTGAGTGGCAAGAAACAGACAACCCACTAATTTTTTCATCACAAGATAAAAAGATGATCAAAATCCTTTGTGGAACATCAATGATGGCAAAACCGCAGGTAGTAACGATACCAACGCGAAAAATACTAAAAACGGCAACTAAAAGTGAAGAAAGCAGAAACACTTTTATGGAAGACATGTTGACGCACGTGCCAGATCAAGTGTGGTCAAAGCATGACAGTGATGTAGGGTTGGTAAAGTCTGCCAATCCTGTAAAAATTGAATTAAAACCAAACGTGAAACTGCCGTATCGCCCACAATATCCTTTAAAGCCTGAAGCTGAAGAAGGGATAAGTAAGACAATTGAAGGTCTGATAAACGCAGGAGTGTTGGTTGAGACATACAGCAACTGCAACACTCCCATACTACCAGTGCCAAAAAACGACAAATCCAAATATCGACTTGTGCATGACTTGCGAGCAGTAAATGATGTAGTACAAGATTGGCCAGCCGAGGTGCCAAATCCACATACACTCCTCACAAATGTGCCACATAATGCTAAATTTTTTACAGTAATTGATTTGTGCTCAGCATTCTTCAGCATTCCATTGGCTGAAGACTCTCGACATCTGTTTGCCTTTACATACAGAGGACGAAAACTCAGTTACACACGTATTCCACAGGGCTTCAAGCATAGCCCTCACGTGTTTAATCAGATTTTGAGACAGGATCTTGAAAATATTGTTATTAATAGCACATTAATACAGTATGTTGATGATTTGTTGATCTGCTCATCGACAATCGATGATTGTCATCGAGACTCAATCAAAGTACTCCAGAGTTTAGCAGAAGGAGGACATAAAGCCTCTCTGTCAAAATTACAGTACTGCCAACCGCAAGTAGAGTATCTGGGGAGAATGATCTCCCATGGAGCCATTGCAATGTCACCCTCCCAGCTAGAGGGAGTGAGTAAAGCGCCACGTCCTCGAACAGTGGGCCAGTTAATGACATTTCTAGGAATGACTGGATTTTGTTCCGAGTGGATTGAAAGCTATGCTGAAAAAACTGCTCCACTAAGAGACATCATGAAGGAGGCAGGAACCCAGACGTTAAGAGCTCCGTTACAATGGACAGACAAGTCCTTGGTAGCATTTGAAACAATCAAACAAGAGATGCAGAGAGCTCCGGCTCTTGCAACACCTGATTATGACAAACCATTTCTGCTTTATGTATCTAATCGACAGGACATGTACGTTTCAGCAGTATTGATGCAGGAGACGTGTAGGGGTCGTCCAAAACAACCGATTGCATATTACAGTACAAAACTGGACAATGTAGCACAAGGGTGGCCTCCATGTTATCAAGGGCTGGCAGCAGTGCATTATGCATATGAGAAAGCAGCAACGGTAACGATGGGGTATCCTGTAGTCATACACACACATCACAAAATCACTGAGTTGATAAACCAAGGAAAGTTTGTGGTGACACAAGCAAGGTGTTTGCAGTACATGCCGCTCTTGACATATCCTGATGTGACAATAAAGAAATGTACAACTACAAATCCAGCAAATGTTATTCCATTTGAATTTGAAGGAGAGCCACATGAGTGTGTGGCAGAGACAATGAAGTATACCAAGTTGCGACCTGACCTAGAGTCTACTCCGTTAGTAAACGCAGATGTGACGTATTTTGTGGATGGGTCCTGCTACAGGGACTACTTAGGTAATCATGCCGGATTTGCCGTGATTGAGCAAATAGGCAGTGACTTTGTGACTGTGAAAGCTGAAGGTTGTGATCAGCCATGTTCAGCACAGCTAGCCGAATTAAAAGCATTGACTGAGGCGTGCAGACTCGCTAAAGGCAGAGTCGCAAACATTTACACTGACAGCCAGTATGCACTAGGCGTCACACAACTCTTTGGAGCATTGTGGAAACAGAGAGGTTTCAGAAAAACAGACGGAAGTCCAATACAGCATGAAAAACAGATAATGGACCTGATATCAGCAATGATGGGCCCGACGAGGCTTGCGATCATTAAATGTCAGGCACACCGGAAAGGGAATGATGACATTATAACAGGAAATAATGCTGCAGATGAGGCTGCAAAAGCAGCTTCCAAGTGTAAAGTAGCTATTCTATCACCAGTGGTGTCACTGGAGCCTGTAGTCACGCCCGAAGACATTATCCAGATACAACAAAAGGCAGACCAAAGTGAACATAAAATGTGGATGCAAAGGGGGGCAACGATTGATGATAAGGGGTTGTGGAGAACACATCAAGGATTGTTGGTAGCACCTGTTGCATTGTTGACCATTCTCATTTCAGAATCGCACAGTGATGATCACTGTTCGAGGGGGGAAGTCCTGAAAAGATTGAGGAGACAAGGATATTGGTCACCATTTATGCAAGCAATGGTGGATGAAGTGTTGAACCAATGTGAAATCTGTGCTCAAAATAATGTGCGCAAAAGCATAAAAACACCTGTGGGACACATCCCTGTCCCAGAAGGGCCATTTAAACACTTAGTCATAGACTATGTGGACATGATAAAATCAGCATATGGAAAGAGATATATGCTAGTGGTAATTGACCGATTCAGTCGCTGGGTGGAAGCAACTCCATCAAAGAACCTAGGAGCTGACACAGTTATTAAATTTCTGACTAAGGAAGTCATACCAAGATTTGGCATACCATCGGAAATAAGTTCAGATAATGGTTCAGCATTTGTGCAGAAAGTAGCCAAGGGGATTTTACAACAGTTGAGAATCAAACAGAGATTGGGCGCCGTGTATCATCCACAAAGCCAAGGGTTAGTGGAACGGATTAACGGAACACTAAAGGCAAAGTTGAATAAGATCTGTGCTAGTACTACGCTAAACTGGGTAGATGCATTGCCACTTGCGCTAATGAGCTATCGCATGCAAACTCACAGAAGCACGCACTTAACGCCGCATGAAATGCTAACAGGCAGACCTATGCCAGCACCTCAACTGAGGGGGCCCTACAAGGGGCCCCCACTTGAGCAACTGCAAATAGAGTTAAAGGACTATATGAAGCAACTAACTGCCATACATAGATCCATCTATTTACAGGAGAAAGGAAAGGAGCCGGGGGCCGACCAGAAACCAGAGAAACCAGTGGTTCCAGGGGACCACGTGTACATTAAAGTCTTCAGACGAAAGTGGCACGAGCCAAGACGAGAAGGTCCCTACAGAGTGGTGCGAGCAACGCCAACAGCTGTCCAGGTCGAGGGAAGTACAACGTGGTATCACCTGAGTCATTGCACAAAAGTCCAAGACAAAAATAAGGACGGTGTAAAGTCAGAAGAAAATGACAAACAAGGTGAGCCTGGAACAAATGTTGACACTAATCAGCTTTCTGATATGGATGCTGTCGGGAAGCATGGGACAGGAGACGCTGACGATGGAGAAACCTGCGATGACGTCAAAGAGCATGCAGGACAGCGGCCAAATGATGACTCAGCCATCCTGGAAGAGAGCCAGATACCATGAATCAGTTGAGTACGATGCAACCACATATATACCATCCCATGTTAGACCGATACCTATGCCAGCATTGTCATTAAAGCTCAAACCAGCACATCAAGTGTTTAGACAGTTGAATGCTAAAAAACGTAGAAAGAGACAACTTCACCCCATGTGGGGATGGGAAGAGGTGATAGAAGACCAAAATGTAACTGCCAAATTGACAAATAAGGAAACGAACGGTACAACTCCATCTGCTAAAATAACCAAAACCAATCCAACAGTTATACCATTGATGAACCCTATCGACAATAATGATAACCGTACAGTTACCCCCAAGTCAGTTAAGTCTGAGAGTGAGATAAAGGTAACAACCGTTATCACTACAACTTTAAGAGTTAATGTGAGCAGCGGTACAACCGCCGTTACAACTACTCCAAAACCATGGCCAATCAAAGTTCCAAGCACTCCTGTGCCTGTGACAGAGCCAAGTGAGGTTAGCACAAAACCAAGCCATTCGTTAGTAACAACAATGGGAAAACAAGTAGACACGATGAACACAACAGTAATTCCTAATGTAGTAACGAACTCAACTACCGTTCCAACAGTAAAGAAAGCTGAAGGAGCTACAAAAATAGGTAAAAACATGAGTTATGATTATGATAATTATGACAGTCATGACCCAGAGGAGGGATGGAACAGAACAGTAGATGATGTAGAAAACTCAGGGAGACAATTCAAGCCAATGCAGAGAAGTTTTAAAATAACAGAAGATGAAGACTGGGAGCATGCTAATCAGAATGGGTGGTATAGATGGGCATGGTACTCAGTAAAAGAGATGATCTCGATTGAATGCATAATGTGCTCAGAAGCTCCAACAACATTGCCTATAGTAGTCGCAGAAAAACATACTTTCAAAGAGTGCGCAAAGACACAACAGCATGAATGCAGAGAGGGAAGATTCATCCCCAGAGAAGGGTTGGCTTCAATCTTCAGACTTCCTATGTGTGGTGTTCAATGTAGACTCTTGTATGGATCCCAAAAGAAGCACAACTACTTAGATCTGTATCCTGCATATCAGCTACGAAATGCATGTGCAGAATTTATGATTTCCACAACACAGAATGAGCCTCCCACTAATTATAAAGTAGATCAATTACAAGAATATGAATGTTTTGCCAGTGGTGGATTTGCATCAGACGAAAGAAGGGTTGACTTAGGTAATACTACCGTGTACTGTAAGGTAACTTGGGTGGTGTCCTGGTTCCCACAGGCTAATATGACTTCTTTGTTCATCAGGAGACCAGTATGGTATGAAAACCCAATATCACTTGACCAAAATTGTGATAACATAACTATGACCATTCCCACTCTTCATTTGTTGAGTGAACAAACAACAGGAATAGCCGACAGCTATTGGATGTGTGGTGAAAATGTTCTACTAAATATTCTGCCGCCCAGATGGGTAGGGCTGTGCGCGTTAGTTCGAATGAGATTACCGGTAGTGGTAATATATAACGGGGCAGGGGAAACAATTAAAATGATGGAAGTGCCCGACGAGAAGCGTAGGTATAAGAGACAAGCCACACTGGACCAAAGTATCCAGTTAGACGCTATAGGACAGCCTAAAGGGATTCCAAAGGAATTTAAAGCACAAGATGAGATTAAGGCAGGATTTGAATCTATATTACCCTGGATTACTATCAACAAAAATGTTAACTGGATCAATTATATCTACTACAATCAGCAGAGGTACCTGAATTACAGTAATGAGGCCTTTAAGGGGTTGGGTGAGCAGCTACACCAGACCAGTACAATGGCATGGCAAAACAGACAAGCATTAGATTGGATTCTAGCTGAAAAAGGTGGGGTATGTCAAATGTTTGGGAAACAGTGTTGTACATTCATTCCCAATAACACTGCACCTGATGGGACATTTGCTGTTGCAATGGGGAAAATTCGGGGTTTGAGACAGGAAGTTAAGGACAACGCTGGCAAGGGGGGGTGGTCATGGGATTGGTTAGACCAAATTTGGGGACAATGGGGGTCTGTGTTGGTAAAAGCAGGAATTGGCGCACTAATAGTTTTAATTGTGGCTTTTCTATTGGCATGTTGCATCGTACCCATCCTGAGGAGACAGTGCCAGAGGAGCATGGACAAACAGAGGGGTGTCATGGCAAATCTCCAACTGGCTCAGATGATGAACATGATGACGATGGAGCGAGGGACAAAGGCCCAGTTCGCTCAAATGGTGGTTGGACGACCGGACCTGTTTCCGGACCTGTTTCCCATTCCGGACTATATGAAGGAAACAGGACTTGGGGGCAACTCACCATAAGAACGAGAGCCCGAACTTTGTTGAAAGTACACACGTCCAAAAAACACCACGTCACATGTTTTATCATCTGTCCAAACTATTTCACTATAAATTTGAATGTATTGTAATCAGATATTTCTATATTCACGTATATTCATAGTCATGATTCATATAATCAGTGCACAAGTATTATAGCATATAGGTTTATCACAGACGTTGCATCTAATGAATACTGAAACATTGTTCAATATTTTACAGAAATTAAATGTGTGATGTATCTGTTAATACATGTTTGTAAGCAAGAACAGATTCACTTCATACCAAAAAGGTGGTCGCTTGGCGGGAAAAGGACCATAAGGGAGTTTTTCCTGCAATGCAATCTGTGGGTTTTTTCGCCCTTATATGAAAGTGAATCCGAGCATTGAATGATGTTATTTGAATTATTTTACGAACTCAAATGTTCTGTATTGTATTGGTATATAATCAATCACATATAATTTACATAAATCACTTGTGTTGTTGCAATGCAGTCAGGGATCAAAATTTTAGGTTCCAGTTTCGCCAATTGACAAAAGTTATAAAAAGTTAGGATGAGGGTTAAGAAACCCTCAGAGGAGGGATGTGTAGAGGAAAATCAACATTAGAACTGAACTGAACTGAACTGAAAAAACAAGTTACGTAATGTGTTATTCTCTGTTAGTTTTTGGGAAATGATTCTCTAGGACAGATAAAGAGTGACCAAAACAACCCCTTACATGGAGTTGTTTTCTGTGAGAACAAATAGAAACCACCCAGATCAGAAGTCCAGATGTGTCCTGTATTGATTGAACAGACAGGTTTGACACAGGTTGAACAGACCTGTGTCAAGCAGGTCTGACACGGCTAAAAAGGCGTACATGTAAACTATAAAAATGTTCCTCGGACAGTCAGATTTTGAATCTGTTTCTATATGCCACGTCGTATGTTCGAATGTGCAATAAACAAATTCCCGCTGGATTGCAAACTCCGATTCGTCCTGTCTCCATCCTCATTTACGCTTCCACATTATTAGTCCTTGTTGCCCTCTCTCTAATTGGAGAGAATACCATGCAGGTGTGATGTGGTGGTGATTATGTCCAGGTGTGGCCAACGAATCAGGAGCTCTCTTTTAAACTCCTCCCCCTGGGTTTTCTTATATATTGTGTGTGTCTTGTTAGTCTCCTCATCATTCCTCTGAAGAAGCCACAGAGTGGCGAAACGTCAGGAGCTCTTTTTATTGCACTTAACTTTTAGCCTTGCTGATTCTTAAATATATGGTTTTTAGATCCATGTTTTTACAATTATTTGATCCCTTCCCAGGAAAGTAATTTGCACAAGAAATTGCACTTTACTGCACTTAGATAGCACTTTTGACATTTTTCTGGTCTTCCAGCCAACGGCCAAAGGCCTCGAGAAACCAGCCACCTTAGAGTGTGTGTGTGTGGGGTGGTTTTGCACAGTTTGCCAGTGTGACGTGTGTGTTGACACTTTAAATGGGGTTTTGAGTGTGGTTTGACACAGTGAAGCACATTGTGCTTTTTTTAAATAAACTGGCCTTTTCTCGGGTTCTTTTAAAGCCTAAAAATGCAATATTAATGTGCTAGTGTCCCAGAAACGTGCTAAGTGCGCTTTAAATACTCAGGTCTTTTAGTAGAGGGACCTAGAGGAAAAGCAAATAACTTCTTAAAGGCCGATTAGGATCAATTTGAAAAAACCAGTAGGCAACTGTTGGACAATTATTTGCACTTCAGTTTTTAGCCTAACTGACTTTTAACATATGGACCCGTGATCCATGCCTTTTTAAAAAAAAACTTACTTGATCCTCGCCTATCGAAGTTGTTGGTACAAGAGTGCAATTGATTGTGCTATCATACCTTAATAATCTCAGGTCGCCTATGAAATCGACCTAGAGAAAGGGAAGAAAAAAATTCTTTTTAATATCAGGGAGGGATCAATCTGAAATAATCAGAAGGCAATTGTTAAGCAATTTCCTTTCCCCTTTGTTTGTTCGTTTTTTGTAAACCCAGGACCTCTATTTATTTGTCCACTTACCTGGCTCCTTATGGGGTTAGACCATGGCCTCTGGGAATCATGAACAGTCGTCGTCCCGCATTCATGTTGACAGGCCACCTAGGAGCGTGGGAAACATTAGACCAGCTATCCCTGCTAATGAATCTGAAAATAAGCTTAAGAAAAGATATTTCAAGCTGTTACAAGCAGTCCATCATGCAGAGGTGGTAGACAGGACCTTTTGGACTCAGCTGTTCCCAGTAGGGATGCGGAGACAAGTCAACAAGTTGACCTCCTTTATTAAACCCTCGTCCCCTAATGCTGAGACCACTGCAAAGATAAAATTAAATACAGATGAATGGATGCGCAGTAACATGACTATTCTCGAGCAGCATTATGATCAGGTTATAACAGCTTGCCTGCAGGACCTTCCTCCTTTCGATCAAGTAGCCTGTGATAAAGCAATCGCCTATGGCAAAGCAAGGTATAAAACACGACTACTAGCCTCGTCCATTTCTGCCTTGAGATCGCTAGCGCAGGGTGGGCCGAAGCCTCCATTGGAGTGGGTCGACTCCTGTCCGGACTCTGCTGGGGATGATGAGCAATTTCCAGAGCTGACGATCCATAGTACCGGCTCTGGCCCAGGCCCTAACCCCAGCTTCAGTCTTGAGTCCAGTTCGCATCCTAACCCTGACCCTAATGCTGGTCCTAACCCCAACCCTAATTCCTGTCCTAACCCCAAATCCAACCCCCTACCCCAACCCACTTCCTCCATCTTGGGTGAGATTGGCCCCAGTGGGATTACAGCAGAGAGGGTGGATCCTGAAATGATTGTGCAGGCTCAGGTATGCCTTAGGCAGGATTTAAACTGTGAGGAGAGGGCCCAGCCCATCCCACTTGAACCATCTAATCCTGAGGTGGACTGTGCTGCACTCTACTTTCACCCCACCTTTGACCTGGGGCCACTGGATAACATCTTACCCAGCCCACCTAGTGGAGTGAGTGGCTTGGTAACAGAGAACATTCTCAATTTGGGTATGGGGATGCCAGTGATTGGGCGGGCATCGCTTCCCCTTGAGGCTGCGGAACCCCCTCAGTCACAAAGACCGACCCGGCATGGGGACACCTACCAAAAACTAATGAAATGGTCCTTGAAGGTGGAAAAACCAGTGCTGGTGATAGGTGACTCTAATCTAGGCAGAATACCAGGTTATGGTCATCCACTGGTGCAGGTGGACAGCTTTCCGGAGGCCCAAATTCACCATCTAAAGGGAATCCTGGAGAAATTGGACCCTTGTCCCCTTGCCCGAAAGATTGTGCTCTCCATTGGCATGAACAACTGTCTGAGAGGGAATTTGTGTAACACCATAAAAAAACAATTTCGGCAGTTAATGGCAGTGATGGGCAGAGTCTTTCCCCAGGCGGAGGTCTCTGTATCACTCATGCCATTCTCAACACAACTCCCACCGAGAACACAGACCCTGATAATGAAAATAAATCTGTTTTTGGAAGAGAATTATAGGGTATTGGACGGTGTGGAGGGACATCTCTTTGGGGTACTACCGGATGACCCAGCACAATGGACGCCAACAACTGCCTTGGAGATGCTAGAGTGTTGGCTCAAACAGTTAATGTAGGAGTTGGGGCGCAGAGAATATGTAGTTACATACTAATGGACAGATCTCTGCCAAACATAAGGGTACTTACTCTCAACTTACCTGATTTCAGGACTGGACGTTGGGGAGGGGTGATCCGCGGGTGGACGCCGGAAGGAAAACTCAAAAATGTTGTCCAGCGGCCTAAAGGAAAAACAAAAATAGTCATCTTATTTGGAGGCGGAAGAGGGAGCAGGATACACTGTATGTGCCCGTGCTCTCTGCCTACCCCTTTGGTAGGCAGAATTACTTTTTTCCCTTCCCTAACCCTAACCCTAACCCGAAACGTTAGGAGCTCCATTTTAAAACTGTATTAGTCCCACTGATTTTCTCAGACCAGAGATCAGTCTCAGTCCATTTTATTGTGTTTAGAAACACTTATTTGTTCACCCTCTCCTGAAAAATAAAAGGTTTCCCCTTTTTTTTTAAACTGAGCTGCATAAGTCCTTACACGATCCTCGCACTTTATTGGTGGAGGAGCCTTTTCCAATTGGGTTAGCAGTCCGCTCTGAGATCTTACTTTGCATAAGAGTGCCCCTTGGGAAGGTTTTTTTTCAAAAACAAAATTTTGTTTTGACGTGTTTTGTGGTGGTTGGCACAGTGTTAGCTACATGGGTGTCTTTTCAGAAGGGCTGTCCCCAGGAAGGGTTCTTTAGACCACCTGTGCGTTGGGAGAACCTAGTAATAAAGGGTGAATAATTTGATAAAAAGTAGCGGGTTTCAATCCCCGGAGGACTGAGTCTTTCTGGTCTGGTGTTTTTTAAGAATAACTTATTTGTTCACCATTTGGGGTGAATAATAGGACATAAATCAGTGGGTTTAGAAAATAAATTGTTTTTTTCTTTTCCCCCCCCCCCCCCCCCCCCTTTGTTTTGAATTTGACATCCAGGATTTTAAGCCTCATTCTTGGATGTCACAATTGAACTGAGACTGGGGGGACCTAGAGTGTCTAAACGATGGACTTACCTCCTCTGAGGGCGGGGACACCTCCGTTTGGAGACCCGCCAGGACACCTGTTTCCCCCCCCCCCCTTTTGTTTTGAATTTGACATCCGGGATTTTAGAATTCTTCATTCTTGGATGTCAGTTAGGCTGAGACTAGGGGGACCTAGAGTGTCTAAACAAACGATGGACTTACCTCCTCTGATGTGGGCGGGGACACCTCCTTTTGGAGACCCGCCAGGACACCTGCCCTTTCCCCCTTCCCTTGGGTTTGGAATTTGACATCTGGGATTTTAGGGTTCTCCATTCTTGGAGGTCACAGTTAAACTGAGACTAGGGGGACCTAGAGTGTCTAAATGATGGACTTACCTCCTCTGATGAGGGCGGGGATACCTCCTTTTGGAGACCCGCCAGGATACCTGCAAAACATGAAAAAAACTTACAAACCCCTCTTGAGAATTACAGGTATTAAGGCCTATACTTTGTGTGCCCGTGCCCTCTGACTGCCTAAAGGCAGCCAGACCCTTTTTTTCTCCTGAACCTAACCCTAACCCCCTAACCCTAACCCCTCTTGAGAATTACAGGTATTAAGGCCTATACTTTGTGTGCCCGTGCCCTCTGACTGCCTAAAGGCAGCCGGACCCTTTTTTTCTCCTGAACCTAACCTGCCAGTGCCACAAAGTGTACCTTGACCTTTATTAGAAACTCATTGGGTGGAGATGATGGCCCTTAACTGGTGGTTTTACACCCAGCAGGCCTTTCTTACAAACCCCTCTTGAGAATTACAGGTATTAAGGCCTATACTTTGTGTGCCCGTGCCCTCTGACTGCCTAAAGGCAGCCAGACCCTTTTTTTCTCCTGAACCTAACCTGCCAGTGCCACAAAGTGTACCTTGACCTTTATTAGAAACTCATTGGGTGGAGATGATGGCCCTTAACTGGTGGTTTTACACCCAGCAGGCCTTTCTTACAAACCCCTCTTGAGAATTACAGGTATTAAGGCCTATACTTTGTGTGCCCGTGCCCTCTGACTGCCTAAAGGCAGCCAGACCCTTTTTTTCTCCTGAACCTAACCTGCCAGTGCCACAAAGTGTACCTTGACCTTTATTAGAAACTCATTGGGTGGAGATGATGGCCCTTAACTGGTGGTTTTACACCCAGCAGGCCTTTCTTACAAACCCCTCTTGAGAATTACAGGTATTAAGGCCTATACTTTGTGTGCCCGTGCCCTCTGACTGCCTAAAGGCAGCCAGACCCTTTTTTTCTCCTGAACCTAACCTGCCAGTGCCACAAAGTGTACCTTGACCTTTATTAGAAACTCATTGGGTGGAGATGATGGCCCTTAACTGGTGGTTTTACACCCAGCAGGCCTTTCTTACAAACCCCTCTTGAGAATTACAGGTATTAAGGCCTATACTTTGTGTGCCCGTGCCCTCTGACTGCCTAAAGGCAGCCAGACCCTTTTTTTCTCCTGAACCTAACCTGCCAGTGCCACAAAGTGTACCTTGACCTTTATTAGAAACTCATTGGGTGGAGATGATGGCCCTTAACTGGTGGTTTTACACCCAGCAGGCCTTTCTTACAAACCCCTCTTGAGAATTACAGGTATTAAGGCCTATACTTTGTGTGCCCGTGCCCTCTGACTGCCTAAAGGCAGCCAGACCCTTTTTTTCTCCTGAACCTAACCTGCCAGTGCCACAAAGTGTACCTTGACCTTTATTAGAAACTCATTGGGTGGAGATAGGGTTAGGGTGTTAGGGTTAGGGTGTTAGGGTTAGGGTGGGGGTTAGGGTTAGGGGGTTAGGGTTAGGGGGTTAGGGTTAGGGGGTTGGGGTTAGGGGGTTGGGGTTAGGGGTTGGGGTTGGGGTTAGGGTTAGGTGCAGGGGAAAAAAAGGGTCTGGCTGCCTTTAGGCAGTCAGAGGGCACGGGCACACAAAATATCGGCATTAATACTTGTATTTCTCAAGAGGGGTTTGTATTGTATATTTTTTCATATTTTCAGGTGTCCCCACCCTCATCAGAGGAGGTAAGTCCATCGTTTTGATCCACTGGCTCTAATTATTTTGGTTAAGACCATGTGGATAAACTGTATTAAGTTTATTAATCCACTGTCTTTCTTTAGCCAGTCGCTGTCTATCCGACCACCAGGATCCTGACTCCAGCCCCATGATGAGGAGGTTTTCCCTCCCATGTTGTCTAAAGTGTTCGTAGAGGTGAGTTACTTTATTCATTTTGTCGATCAAGTTGAGGTGTTGCTTCAGTCTTAGAATTAAACTGTTCTTGGTTTGCCCAATATACAGTTTGTTGCAAACCCCACACTCGATACAATACACCAAATTCATTGACCCTGGTTTGGTCAGGTGCCAAACGGGTGCACTCAAGTGAGTGTGTTGGTTCACCATGAATTTAGTGTTTTTAAAGTGTCTATTATGCTTGTCTTTTTTATGTTTTCCGCCCAGGGAGGCATGTACGAGAAGATCTTTTATATTTTTGTTTCTTCTAAACGCTGCTATAATTTTGAAATCCAAAAGTGATTCCACTTCGTCCTGTACCCTCTTAAAGTTCTTTTTCACCTTGACATTCAAGGTCCTGGAGGCAGGAGAAAAGGTGGAGACAAAGGGGAGCAGGTGATGGTTATCATCCCCCCCCCTGGGTTTCAGGCTTAGTTGGTAGTCCCGCTGGACGTCAACCTTAATCCCCCGGAGGAAGGTCCTGCTATACCCCCGACGTCTCAGGGCCCGGAATAGGGTCATTGTCGCAGACTCGACATCCCCCGCTACCGTACAAATCCTACGAAACCTTATTAATTGTGATTTCACAATTCCCCGGTAGGTGTGTTTCGGGTGGTAACTGGACTTGTGTAACAGTGCGTGGGTGTCGGTCGGCTTAAAATACACCCTCGTTCCCAGGCTCCCCTCCCCATTTTCCCTCCTAATCAGAAACACCTCGGTATCCAAAAATGGAATTTTATCTTGTTGTAAATCATATTTAACCGAGATGGAGGGGTGGTGGTTGTTAAGAACCGAAATGAAATCAGAGAAGTCGGCCTTGGAATGACTCCAAATCCCGAAGATATCATCCAGGTATCTGACATAGAAGCTTGGAAGTTTGCTGCACTTGGGGAAGACTGTACGCTCCCAGTCTGCCATATAAATGTTGGCGTAGGCCGGGGCGAACTTCTTCCCCATCGCAGTTCCATGGACCTGGAGATACCATTCAGAGTTAAATTCAAAGTCATTTTTCACAAGGCCTAGTTCCAAAAGTGTGAGGAGGGCCTCATCCGGCCTAGTGGGGTCAGGGTACTTCCTGAGGATCTCTCGTACCGCTTTCAGGCCCAGTTGAGTCTCTATGTTGGTGTAAAGAGAGTCAATATCCACAGAGAAAAGCATTCCACCAGGTGGCACCATGATATATCTAAGTTTGGTCACAAACTCATAGGTGTCTTTAATATAGCTCTCATGTTTTTGCGACAAGGGGTTGATATAATGATCGACAAACTCTGCTATTCTGTATGATTCACTTCCACAGTCAGAAACAATAGGTCTGCCGGGAGGAACCTGATGTGGGACCGTCCAGGTCTCTGGATCCTTATGGATCTTAGGCAAGAGGTAGAATTTGCGTGGACGTGGAGGGTCCTCACCAGACAGGTAGTACCTTTGTTTAGCTGTAATGAATTTCTTCTCATACAGGCCTCCCACAATCTCCCGAATCTGTTTCTGAGTATCCAGTTGCAAGGAGCAGGTTAAAGGTAAGTAATGTATTGTGTTATTAAGCTGTCTGTACGCTTCAGTTAAGTATTGATGTTTGTCCATTATAACGATTTTTGACCCCTTGTCCGCAGGTTTGATTACTATTTCCTGGTTTGCTTTTAGTTGGTCAAGTGCCTCTCTTTCCCCTGTTAGGGTTAGGGTTAGGGTTAGGTAAGGGAAAAAAAGTAATTCTGCCTACCAAAGGGGTAGGCAGAGAGCACGGGCACATACAGTGTATCCTGCTCCCTCTTCCGCCTCCAAATAAGATGACTATTTTTGTTTTTCCTTTAGGCCGCTGGACAACATTAGGGTTGGGGTTGGGGTTAGGGTTGGGGTTAGGGTTGGGGTTGGGGTTGGGGTTAGGGTTGGGGTTAGGGTTAGTTAAGAGCGGGGCCCTCCTAAGAGGGCCACGAGGGGCACTGGCACAAGGGGGCTGTCCTTTAAAAAGGCTTTAAAAAAAACCCTAATAAAAAACAATTAAAAAACAATTAAACAATTTTATTAAAAACAGCCTGACAGCAGAGCAACCGCCAGCGGGACAGACGGAGAGGAGATGCTAAAAGGGGAAGGGAGGTTAAAAGGCACAATAATTATATAAATATAAAAAGATAATTTAACATATAATAAATGTAAACACACACACACATCTAAAACTTTAAAAAAATAAATAAATAGATAAGTGCTTTTAAAAATTAAGTGCTTTAAAATGTAAAAAAAACATACAAAATTGGAAACATGTCTAAAATTATGCCAAATAACCCCCTCCAACTTCAGCCACACGGTTGGGAATCTAAAAAATGGGCCTCGCCTGCCTGTGGGGGGAGGGAAGGACATAGGGTGCATCTCCAACATGGGAAGATTTAAAATAAATAAATAAATAATCAGATAATTAAAAATATAAATAAATAATTTAACAATAATACACAATTAAAATCGTTAAGCGGGTGAATAAAAACATGCATAATATATTAAAACCAAACGTGAAAGACAAGTATAAATATATAAAATATTAATAAATAAATAAACATGTATATAATATAAGATAAATACCCTGCTGGAGATGTAATGGGGGTGAGAGAAGGGACAAAGGGATGGCAGGCGAGGCTCCAATAAAAACAGACTGGGAGTTAGTATTTTTCGTTCAGCCCGTGAGGGTCTATAGTACCCAGTCTGTGGATCCATTTCCTCTCCGCTGCTTGCCGCTGTGCCCCGCTCCACTGCCCGCTGCTCTCCAGGCCCACACTTTGGAGACCATGTGAGCCATGGAGTTTAAAATGTGCATATAGGACGCTGGTACCATTCCCACTATTGATCATATAAAAATGCTGCTTAATTCTAAGGTGCAGCTCATTCTTTGTCTCCCCCACGTATAGTTTGTGGCAGGCCCCGCATCTAAGAGCATAAACCACATTCGATGCTGTGGGTGGCAGGGCCTGCCCCAAGTTAAAACCGAGTTTGCTCTGGGGGTTAAAAACGTGGGGGAGACGCATAAAACCGATCTCCGAACCTCGAAGCGCCTCCCTCCTGGTCTCTGTTTTGTTCAGGTCAGTGTGGACCAGGATATCCTTTAGGTTTTTATTCCTACGAAAGGCGGAGATCATCCGGCACCCAACCAGGGCGGCACAGTCCTCCCTCGTCCCCTGGAAGTTGCTTCTCAGTGTCTTTAGAAAGTTGTGTGTCCCATCTGAGAAGGTTGTAATTAAGGAGACAAGGGATAGGTCGGACGGACGCACCTGGGTGTTGTTGTTGAAGGTGCCGGCTACCTCCGCCTTAGTACTTCTGAGGAAGCGCTTCGAGTAACCCCTGAGCCTCAACGCACCAAAGAGGGTGCTGGTAGCCTCCTCCACATGCTCCGGGAAGGTGCAGATTCTGTGGAAGCGGATCAGCTGGGATTTGATGAGACCTCTGTACGTGTGCTTGGGGTGATAGCTCGACTTGTGAAGGAGTGCATGGCGGTCAGTGTCCTTAAAATATACCCTAGTGGCTAGTGTTTTCTGCTGGTCGCCGGAGTCACGGAAGAAGACCCGTGTGTCGAGGAACTCGACCGTGTCTGCCTGGATATTGTGTTTGAGTTTGATCCTGGGATGATGTGAGTTGAGGGTGTCCAGAAATGTATGAAAGTCCTGTTCTGTGTGATTCCAGAGGCCGAAGATGTCGTCCAGGTACCGGAAGTACAGGAGGGGTTTATATTGCATTTTGGTGAAGGCCTCCTCCTCCCAATGGGCCAGGTAGATGTCAGCATACGATGGTGAGTATTTCCGGCCCATTGCACAGCCACACAGCTGGAGATAGTGTTTATTGTTGAACTTGAAGTCATTTCTGGTGAGGGTGATTTGTAGTAACTGTATGATTTCTTTGTCGGGTCTGGCTGGATCTGGGTGTTTATTGAAAATGTGTTGAATGGCAGCCAGGCCGAGTGGTGTTTCAATATTCGTATAAAGGGAGTCTATGTCTATGGAAAAAAGGAAAGTGTGACCGGGTACTTGAAGGTTTTTTATTTTATTAACAAACTGGTAGGTGTCTTGAAGATAACTGGGATGAAGTCTGGAGAGTGGGTTGATGAAATGGTCTATGTATTCTGTTATTCTATATGTTTCGGAGCTACAGTCACTGACAATGGGGCGGCCGACCGGAACAACAGAGGGGACCGTCCACGTCCCAGGAGGCTTGTGGATCTTGGGGAGAAGGTAGAAGAGGCGAGGCCTGGGTTCATCTGGACCGTCCAGGTATTGTTTTTGTTTTGCAGTGATATGTTTGTTATGGTGTAGACTATGTGTAATGTTCCTTACAAGTTGTTGTGTTTCTAGTTGTATAGAATGTGTAAGTGGTTTATAGTATGTGTTGTCATTTAACTGTCTTTCGGCTTCTAAAATGTAGTTGTGTCTGTCCTGTAAAACTATTTGTCCCCCTTTATCTGCTGGTTTGATGACTATGTGTTTGTTGTTGCTAAGTGTTTTAATGATGCGTTGATGTTCCTGGCTAATGTTGGATTGCGTGTGTGTAGGGGGACGCCATCGTGTGAGTGTTTGTAAATTCATGTGAATTAATTGTGTGATTACTGGTGAGATGGTGTCCGAGCGTGGTTCCCAGATGGACGGTCCAGTGAAGGGTACAGGCTCCCGCCCCTGTGCTCCCCAGAAGTGGTCGATCAGTTTCAGCCTCCTGTGAAAGGTGTGGAGATCCCCCCTGAGCTCCGGTCGGGTGGGAGGTCTTGGTGTGGGAATGAAAGTGAGACCTTTTTCCAGTATCTCCAGCTGTGCGGCCGTGAGGGAGAAGGTAGAACAGAGGTTGGTGATATTGGAGGTATGGGGAGATGTATGATTACATTCCTCCCCAGTTACATGTTTAAATGTTGCTTCCAGTACCTGAGCAACACTCCGGCCGTCTCCGCTGTCCAGTGAATACCATCTTTTGGGTTGACGTGAAAGAGAAGTGGGTTAATTTCCGGAATGAAGTTGTATTTGTTAGCGATGAAGGTGTTAGGGTTAGGGTTAGGGTTAGGTTTAGTTAAGAGCGGGGCCCTCCTAAGAGGGCCACGAGGGGCACTGGCACAAGGGGGCTGTCCTTTAAAAAGGCTTTAAAAAAAACCCTAATAAAAAACAATTAAAAAACAATTAAACAATTTTATTAAAAACAGCCTGACAGCAGAGCAACCGCCAGCGGGACAGACGGAGAGGAGATGCTAAAAGGGGAAGGGAGGTTAAAAGGCACAATAATTATATAAATATAAAAAGATAATTTAACATATAATAAATGTAAACACACACACACATCTAAAACTTTAAAAAAATAAATAAATAGATAAGTGCTTTTAAAAATTAAGTGCTTTAAAATGTAAAAAAAACATACAAAATTGGAAACATGTCTAAAATTATGCCAAATAACCCCCTCCAACTTCAGCCACACGGTTGGGAATCTAAAAAATGGGCCTCGCCTGCCTGTGGGGGGAGGGAAGGACATAGGGTGCATCTCCAACATGGGAAGATTTAAAATAAATAAATAAATAATCAGATAATTAAAAATATAAATAAATAATTTAACAATAATACACAATTAAAATCGTTAAGCGGGTGAATAAAAACATGCATAATATATTAGGGTTAGGGTTAGGGTTAGGGTTAGGGTTAGGGGTTAGGGGTTAGGGTTAGGGTTAGGGTTAGTTAAGAGCGGGGCCCTCCTAAGAGGGCCACGAGGGGCACTGGCACAAGGGGGCTGTCCTTTAAAAAGGCTTTAAAAAAAACCCTAATAAAAAACAATTAAAAAACAATTAAACAATTTTATTAAAAACAGCCTGACAGCAGAGCAACCGCCAGCGGGACAGACGGAGAGGAGATGCTAAAAGGGGAAGGGAGGTTAAAAGGCACAATAATTATATAAATATAAAAAGATAATTTAACATATAATAAATGTAAACACACACACACATCTAAAACTTTAAAAAAATAAATAAATAGATAAGTGCTTTTAAAAATTAAGTGCTTTAAAATGTAAAAAAAACATACAAAATTGGAAACATGTCTAAAATTATGCCAAATAACCCCCTCCAACTTCAGCCACACGGTTGGGAATCTAAAAAATGGGCCTCGCCTGCCTGTGGGGGGAGGGAAGGACATAGGGTGCATCTCCAACATGGGAAGATTTAAAATAAATAAATAAATAATCAGATAATTAAAAATATAAATAAATAATTTAACAATAATACACAATTAAAATCGTTAAGCGGGTGAATAAAAACATGCATAATATATTAAAACCAAACGTGAAAGACAAGTATAAATATATAAAATATTAATAAATAAATAAACATGTATATAATATAAGATAAATACCCTGCTGGAGATGTAATGGGGGTGAGAGAAGGGACAAAGGGATGGCAGGCGAGGCTCCAATAAAAACAGACTGGGAGTTAGTATTTTTCGTTCAGCCCGTGAGGGTCTATAGTACCCAGTCTGTGGATCCATTTCCTCTCCGCTGCTTGCCGCTGTGCCCCGCTCCACTGCCCGCTGCTCTCCAGGCCCACACTTTGGAGACCATGTGAGCCATGGAGTTTAAAATGTGCATATAGGACGCTGGTACCATTCCCACTATTGATCATATAAAAATGCTGCTTAATTCTAAGGTGCAGCTCATTCTTTGTCTCCCCCACGTATAGTTTGTGGCAGGCCCCGCATCTAAGAGCATAAACCACATTCGATGCTGTGGGTGGCAGGGCCTGCCCCAAGTTAAAACCGAGTTTGCTCTGGGGGTTAAAAACGTGGGGGAGACGCATAAAACCGATCTCCGAACCTCGAAGCGCCTCCCTCCTGGTCTCTGTTTTGTTCAGGTCAGTGTGGACCAGGATATCCTTTAGGTTTTTATTCCTACGAAAGGCGGAGATCATCCGGCACCCAACCAGGGCGGCACAGTCCTCCCTCGTCCCCTGGAAGTTGCTTCTCAGTGTCTTTAGAAAGTTGTGTGTCCCATCTGAGAAGGTTGTAATTAAGGGGACAAGGGATAGGTCGGACGGACGCACCTGGGTGTTGTTGTTGAAGGTGCCGGCTACCTCCGCCTTAGTACTTCTGAGGAAGCGCTTCGAGTAACCCCTGAGCCTCAACGCACCAAAGAGGGTGCTGGTAGCCTCCTCCACATGCTCCGGGAAGGTGCAGATTCTGTGGAAGCGGATCAGCTGGGATTTGATGAGACCTCTGTACGTGTGCTTGGGGTGATAGCTCGACTTGTGAAGGAGTGCATGGCGGTCAGTGTCCTTAAAATATACCCTAGTGGCTAGTGTTTTCTGCTGGTCGCCGGAGTCACGGAAGAAGACCCGTGTGTCGAGGAACTCGACCGTGTCTGCCTGGATATTGTGTTTGAGTTTGATCCTGGGATGATGTGAGTTGAGGGTGTCCAGAAATGTATGAAAGTCCTGTTCTGTGTGATTCCAGAGGCCGAAGATGTCGTCCAGGTACCGGAAGTACAGGAGGGGTTTATATTGCATTTTGGTGAAGGCCTCCTCCTCCCAATGGGCCAGGTAGATGTCAGCATACGATGGTGAGTATTTCCGGCCCATTGCACAGCCACACAGCTGGAGATAGTGTTTATTGTTGAACTTGAAGTCATTTCTGGTGAGGGTGATTTGTAGTAACTGTATGATTTCTTTGTCGGGTCTGGCTGGATCTGGGTGTTTATTGAAAATGTGTTGAATGGCAGCAAGGCCGAGTGGTGTTTCAATATTCGTATAAAGGGAGTCTATGTCTATGGAAAAAAGGAAAGTGTGACCGGGTACTTGAAGGTTTTTTATTTTATTAACAAACTGGTAGGTGTCTTGAAGATAACTGGGATGAAGTCTGGAGAGTGGGTTGATGAAATGGTCTATGTATTCTGTTATTCTATATGTTTCGGAGCTACAGTCACTGACAATGGGGCGGCCGACCGGAACAACAGAGGGGACCGTCCACGTCCCAGGAGGCTTGTGGATCTTGGGGAGAAGGTAGAAGAGGCGAGGCCTGGGTTCATCTGGACCGTCCAGGTATTGTTTTTGTTTTGCAGTGATATGTTTGTTATGGTGTAGACTATGTGTAATGTTCCTTACAAGTTGTTGTGTTTCTAGTTGTATAGAATGTGTAAGTGGTTTATAGTATGTGTTGTCATTTAACTGTCTTTCGGCTTCTAAAATGTAGTTGTGTCTGTCCTGTAAAACTATTTGTCCCCCTTTATCTGCTGGTTTGATGACTATGTGTTTGTTGTTGCTAAGTGTTTTAATGATGCGTTGATGTTCCTGGCTAATGTTGGATTGCGTGTGTGTAGGGGGACGCCATCGTGTGAGTGTTTGTAAATTCATGTGAATTAATTGTGTGATTACTGGTGAGATGGTGTCCGAGCGTGGTTCCCAGATGGACGGTCCAGTGAAGGGTACAGGCTCCCGCCCCTGTGCTCCCCAGAAGTGGTCGATCAGTTTCAGCCTCCTGTGAAAGGTGTGGAGATCCCCCCTGAGCTCCGGTCGGGTGGGAGGTCTTGGTGTGGGAATGAAAGTGAGACCTTTTTCCAGTATCTCCAGCTGTGCGGCCGTGAGGGAGAAGGTAGAACAGAGGTTGGTGATATTGGAGGTATGGGGAGATGTATGATTACATTCCTCCCCAGTTACATGTTTAAATGTTGCTTCCAGTACCTGAGCAACACTCCGGCCGTCTCCGCTGTCCAGTGAATACCATCTTTTGGGTTGACGTGAAAGAGAAGTGGGTTAATTTCCGGAATGAAGTTGTATTTGTTAGCGATGAAGGTGTTAGGGTTAGGGTTAGGGTTAGGTTTAGTTAAGAGCGGGGCCCTCCTAAGAGGGCCACGAGGGGCACTGGCACAAGGGGGCTGTCCTTTAAAAAGGCTTTAAAAAAAACCCTAATAAAAAACAATTAAAAAACAATTAAACAATTTTATTAAAAACAGCCTGACAGCAGAGCAACCGCCAGCGGGACAGACGGAGAGGAGATGCTAAAAGGGGAAGGGAGGTTAAAAGGCACAATAATTATATAAATATAAAAAGATAATTTAACATATAATAAATGTAAACACACACACACATCTAAAACTTTAAAAAAATAAATAAATAGATAAGTGCTTTTAAAAATTAAGTGCTTTAAAATGTAAAAAAAACATACAAAATTGGAAACATGTCTAAAATTATGCCAAATAACCCCCTCCAACTTCAGCCACACGGTTGGGAATCTAAAAAATGGGCCTCGCCTGCCTGTGGGGGGAGGGAAGGACATAGGGTGCATCTCCAACATGGGAAGATTTAAAATAAATAAATAAATAATCAGATAATTAAAAATATAAATAAATAATTTAACAATAATACACAATTAAAATCGTTAAGCGGGTGAATAAAAACATGCATAATATATTAGGGTTAGGGTTAGGGTTAGGGGTTAGGGGTTAGGGTTAGGGTTAGGGTTAGGGGTTAGGGTTAGGGTTAGGGTTAGGGGGGGTTAGGGTTAGGGTTAGGGTTAGGGTTAGGGTTAGGGGGGGTTAGGGTTAGGGTTAGGGTGTTAGGGTTAGGGTGTTAGGGTTAGGGTGTTAGGGTTAGGGGTTGGGTTAGGGTTAGGGTTAGGGTTAGGGTTAGGGTTAGGTTTGGTTAAAAGCGGGGCCCTCCTAAGAGGGCCACGAGGGGCACTGGCACAAGGGGGCCGTCCTTAAAAAAGGCTTTAAAAAACCTTAAGAAATAAAAAACAATTAAACAATTTTATTAAAAACAGCCTGACAGCAGAGCAACCGCCAGCGGGACAGACGGAGAGGAGATGCTAAAAGGGGAAGGGAGGTTAAAAGGCACAATAATTATATAAATATAAAAAGATAATTTAACATATAATAAATGTAAGTAAACACACACACACATCTAAAACTTAAAAAAATTAAATAAAAAATAAAAAATAAATAAATAGATAAGTGCTTTTAATTGCTACAAGTGCTTTAAAATGTAAAAACATACAAAAACGGAAAATGTCTAAAATTATGCCAAATAACCCCATCCAGCTTCAGCCACACGGTTGGAAGTCTAAAAAGTGGGCCTCGTCTGCCTGTGGGGGGAGGGAAGGACATAGGGTGCATCTCCAACATGGGAAGATTTAAAATAAATAAATAAATAATCAGATAATTAAAAATATAAATAAATAATTTAACAATAATACACAATTAAAATAGTTAAACGGGTGAATAAAAACATGCATAATATATTAAAACCACACGTGAAAGACAAGTATAAATATATAAAATATAAATAAATAAATAAACATGTATATAATATAAGATAAACACCATGGTGGAGATGTGATGGGGGTGAGAGAGGGGACAAAGGGATGGCAGGCGAGGCTCCAATAAAAACAGACTGGGAATTAGTATTTTTCATTCAGCCCGTGAGGGTCTATAGTACCCAGTCTGTGGATCCATTTCCTCTCCGCTGCTTGCCGCTGTGCCCCGCTCCACTGCCCGCTGCTCTCCAGGCCCACACTTTGGAGACCATGTGAGCCATGGAGTTTAAAATGTGCATATAGGACGCTCGTGCCATTCCCACTATTGATCATATAAAAATGCTGCTTAATTCTAAGATGCAGCTCATTCTTTGTCTCCCCCACGTATAGTTTGTGGCAGGCCCCGCATCTAAGAGCATACACCACATTTGATGCTGTGGGTGGCAGGGCCTGCCCCAAGTTAAAACCGAGTCGACTCTGGGGGTTAAAAACGTGGGGGAGACGCATAAAACCGATCTCCGAACCTCGAAGCGCCTCCCTCCTGGTCGCTTTCTTATTAAGGTCAGTGTGGACCAGGATGTCTTTGAGATTTTTATTTCTACGAAAGGCGGAGATCACACGGCTGTCCTCCAGGGCGGCACAGTGTTCCCTCGCCCCCTGAAAATTGCTCTTGATGGTCTTGAGTAAGTTGTGGGTAGCCTCTGAAAAGGTTAAAATCAAGGGGACGAGGGACTGGGCAGGCGGTGGTGGGGTGTCGGTGCCGCCTCTGAAGGTGTCGGCGACCTCCGCCTTAATCGTTCTCAGGAAGCGCTTCGAGTAACCCCTGAGTCTCAATGCGCCAAAAAGGGTGCTGGTTGCCTCCTCCACATGGCCCGGGAGGGTACAGATCCTGTGGAACCGGATCAGCTGAGACTTGATGAGACCTCTGTAGGTGTGTTTGGGGTGATAACTGGATTTATGGAGGAGGGCGTGGCGGTCTGTTTCCTTAAAGTGAACTTTCGTGGCCAGGGTTTTGTTCTGGTCGCTGGATTCTTGGAAGAAAACCCTGGTGTCCAGGAACTCAACCGAAAGGTGTTGAAGGTTATGTTTGAGTTTTATTTTGGGGTGATGAGAATTTAAAATGTCCAAAAATGTGTGAAAGTGCTCTTCAGTGTGATCCCAGAGGCCGAAGATGTCATCCAGGTACCGGAAGTAGAGGAGGGGTTTGTGCTGAAGTTTGAGAAAGGCCGTTCTCTCCCAATGGGCCAGGTAGATGTTTGCATACGCCGGAGAGTATTTCCGGCCCATAGCACACCCGCACAACTGGAGATAGTGTTTATTGTTGAATGTGAAGTCGTTCCGAGTCAAGGTGATGTTGAGGAGTTGGATTATTTCTAGATCAGGTCTATCTGGGTTGGGGTATTTATTAAAAATGTCTTGAATGGCAATGAGGCCAAGTGAAGTTTCAATATTGGTGTACAGAGATTCAATGTCAATGGTGAAAAGAAAGGTATGACCGGGTACCTGGAGGTTTTTAATTTTATTGATGAAGTGATAAGTGTCCTGAAGATAACCGGGGTGAAGTTGTGAAAGCGGATTAATAAAGTGGTCAATATATTCTGTGATGTTGTAGGACTCGGAACCGCAATCGCTGACTATAGGGCGGCCGACCGGAACTACAGAAGGGACCGTCCAAGTCCCAGGAGGCTTGTGTATCTTGGGGAGCAAGTAGAAGAGGCGAGGCCTGGGCTCATCAGGACCGTCCAGGTATTGTTTTTGTTTTGAATTGATGTATTGATTGTCATGTAGGCTATGTGTAATGTTCCTAATAAGCTGTTGTGTTTCTAGCTGTAATGATTGCGTGAGTGGTGCATAATATGTGTTGTTATTTAATTGTCTGTCTGCTTCTAATATGTAATTATGTCTGTCCTGTAAAACAATTTGGCCCCCTTTATCGGCTGGTTTAATGACTATGTGTTTGTTATTACCCAATGTTTTAAGAATGTGTTTGTGTTGCTGACTAATGTTAGGCTGCGTGTGTGCAAGGGGGCGCCATCGTGTCAGTGCTGCTAGATTTTTCTGAATGAGTTGTGTGATCTGAGGTGAGAGGGTGTTTAGGCGTGGTTCCCAGCAGGACGGTCCAGTGAACGGGACAGGCTCTCGCCCCGGTGCGCCCCAGAAGTGATCTAACAGCTTAAGCCTCCTGTGAAAGTTGTGAAGATCCACTCTGAGCTCCAGTCGGGTGGGGGGTTTGGGTGTGGGGATGAAGGTAAGTCCTTTTTCCAGTATCTCCAGCTGGGTAGGTGTGAGGGAGAGAACGGAGCAGAGGTTCATGATATTAGACAAAGGGGGAGATGTGTGATGACATTCCTCCCCCGTTACCAGTTTAACTGCTGTTTCCAGTACCCGAACAACATCTCCGCCGTCTGGGGTGTCCAGTGGATGTTGTCCCTAGTGACCTGAAAAAGAAGGGGATTAATTTCGGACAAAAAATGATATTTACTAGAGATAGTGGTGTTGAGGAAGTTGAGGAGTTCTTGTTTCCGGGGGTGTAAGGAGGGGGAGAAGTTAATGATGGGGATGTAAATGGTGGCGTTTGGAAAGGTGAGCTGAGCAGTTCTCCAGAGTGTTCTTAACTGTTTAACAATGGTGCTGGTTTCGTGTTCTGAAAGGCAGTTGTTCAAGCCTACTGATAAAATAACGTGAAGTGGGTGAGGAGTGAGTTTAGTTAAAATTGCATTTATGTGATGGAAGTTTGCACCGGGGTAACTGTCTACTTGAATGTGTGGGTGGGTGAATTTTGGGATGCGGGACAGGTTCGAGTCCCCAATCACCAGGGTCGTCCTCCGCACCTCCAGCGACCAGTCCTGGATTTTGCGGAAAGTGTGGGGGTGTGAGTATGGTTCCGGGCGTCCTGGAGAGCCAGGTGGCACCGCGGAGTTGCTGCTGGTGGAGGAAGCGGGCAAATCAGATGGTGGGGGTAAAGTCAGCGTGACGCTTTTAATGTCCCCTGTTCTCCTCATGTTTTTATTGCCCGCCTCTGTGACTGCTGTGGTGTTAGCAGACTCCGCGGCAACCCGATCTGGCTCCCTCTGCTGGTGGGGTGTGTCTATGGGAAAGGAAGAGATGGTGTTACTACACGGAAGAGCAACATTGCTGTAGTGCGTTTGTCGTGGGTGTGTTGCATCCGTGTGTGAGGGAGAAAGGGAGGAAGGCGCAGGGGAGACGATGGGAGGCCCCGCCCGACGGGCCCGCAAACGGTTGCTTGCTCTGGGAGGACGGGAATGAGTCTCCGCCTTTACTGTGAGTTCCGGGTTGCATTGGAGCAGATGGGTCTCTGGCGGAGCCGCCACATCGGAAGCCCCCACGCCCTTACTGAGGGTACAGAGGTCTCTGTAGGGGGGAAGAAGAGGAAAAGAAGGAAGAAGAAGAGAAGAAGGGGTACGAAGGGGAGGAGATGGAGAAGTAGGGGGAGTTTGAGTTTTAAGGGCAGGAGTGGGAGAAGTAAGGGGTGGAGGAGAAGGAGGAGTGGTAGGTGAGTTGGTAGTGAGAGGAACGGAAGTGGGACGGTGAGAGGGGTACAGCTGTTGAAGAAGGGTGGGATTTACTGGGTTGGGGAGTGGGGGGTAGTCAGGGGAGGAGAGTCGAGACGTGGAGGCCCCCTGTTCCGTCGGCGGGTTCTTAGATGTGATGTCCCGCAGTGTGTTGATGGAGGAGGGGGTGAGCTTCCTACCATATCTCGATCTCCCCCACTGGATCGCCTTATCAAAGGGAATCTGATTAAAAATAGGGATGGTCTCCAATCCCACAGCGATGACCGAATCATAGTGCTCACGGAGGATGTACATATTGTTTAACATCCAGGTGTCGGTGTTCTGCTGTACTTTGAGTTGAGTTGTTTCGTTAGGTGAGGAGGGCTTGATGAAGGAGGTGAGGCGAGTCACCTTCCTCATCATGCCCTGTGGGAATGTATGGTTGTTGAATGTAGTGTTGAGAATTTCTGAGTGGTGAATGGCCTGTAGTAATTTGAAATATGATTTGGTTTGTAAATAAATGTGTGTGGGTAGACTATGTGGGTGTGGGGGTTGTGTAATTGCCCCCTTGGGGAGGAGGGGACGAGAAAGATGGGATACATTCCCACCCCTCACCTCCCCCGGAGGAGAAGTCAGTGCTGAAAAACGGTTATTAAGGGGTATGGGCATGTTGGATCGCTGCGGGATCGGAGAGTCCATGAAGGAGTTGAAAGAGTAAAAAGAGGAGAAGGAGGATTAAAGGAGTGAAAGTTCAGCTGATACCGGCGTTGGCCACAGGATGGTCGTTGTTCCTGCAATCAAGGGGCTGGACCGGGCAACCAGCCCCACCCTTGAGTAAAAAAACCAATAGTTGGTTAAAGAAATAAACAATAAAACAAATCTGTACCAAGTGTGTAAAAGGGGGATTTAAGAAAGTTTAAATTAAGAGAGAAGAAGAAGAAAGAAAGGAAAGAGAAAAAAGGAAAAAATGGCAAGCCAGTCACCTTTGCAATTAAGAGATTGTTCACAGGTGAGTCCATTACAAGGCAACAAACAAAGAGATGTCCATAGTGGAATTAAAAACAGGGAACTCACAGCACTTTCTGGGACCAGATGGAATGCGGTCCAACAAAAAACTCTAAAACTCTGGAAGTGAGTTTAAGAATTTAAAAGGCCGTGAGCAGCAAGGTTTTAAAATCCAGAGAAGAGGAGTTTGAGTGAGTCTTCGTGGATCTCTTCGGTGTGCACACACTGGAAAAAAGTGGTTATTTAGACTCACTGTTCCGATGTCCTTCCCTGGAAAGCTCCTATGC
>NC_136635.1:33840730-33860730 GCF_949748355.1 Melanostigma gelatinosum
TATAAAATATTAATAAATAAATAAACATGTATATAATATAAGATAAATACCCTGCTGGAGATGTAATGGGGGTGAGAGAAGGGACAAAGGGATGGCAGGCGAGGCTCCAATAAAAACAGACTGGGAGTTAGTATTTTTCGTTCAGCCCGTGAGGGTCTATAGTACCCAGTCTGTGGATCCATTTCCTCTCCGCTGCTTGCCGCTGTGCCCCGCTCCACTGCCCGCTGCTCTCCAGGCCCACACTTTGGAGACCATGTGAGCCATGGAGTTTAAAATGTGCATATAGGACGCTGGTACCATTCCCACTATTGATCATATAAAAATGCTGCTTAATTCTAAGGTGCAGCTCATTCTTTGTCTCCCCCACGTATAGTTTGTGGCAGGCCCCGCATCTAAGAGCATAAACCACATTCGATGCTGTGGGTGGCAGGGCCTGCCCCAAGTTAAAACCGAGTTTGCTCTGGGGGTTAAAAACGTGGGGGAGACGCATAAAACCGATCTCCGAACCTCGAAGCGCCTCCCTCCTGGTCTCTGTTTTGTTCAGGTCAGTGTGGACCAGGATATCCTTTAGGTTTTTATTCCTACGAAAGGCGGAGATCATCCGGCACCCAACCAGGGCGGCACAGTCCTCCCTCGTCCCCTGGAAGTTGCTTCTCAGTGTCTTTAGAAAGTTGTGTGTCCCATCTGAGAAGGTTGTAATTAAGGGGACAAGGGATAGGTCGGACGGACGCACCTGGGTGTTGTTGTTGAAGGTGCCGGCTACCTCCGCCTTAGTACTTCTGAGGAAGCGCTTCGAGTAACCCCTGAGCCTCAACGCACCAAAGAGGGTGCTGGTAGCCTCCTCCACATGCTCCGGGAAGGTGCAGATTCTGTGGAAGCGGATCAGCTGGGATTTGATGAGACCTCTGTACGTGTGCTTGGGGTGATAGCTCGACTTGTGAAGGAGTGCATGGCGGTCAGTGTCCTTAAAATATACCCTAGTGGCTAGTGTTTTCTGCTGGTCGCCGGAGTCACGGAAGAAGACCCGTGTGTCGAGGAACTCGACCGTGTCTGCCTGGATATTGTGTTTGAGTTTGATCCTGGGATGATGTGAGTTGAGGGTGTCCAGAAATGTATGAAAGTCCTGTTCTGTGTGATTCCAGAGGCCGAAGATGTCGTCCAGGTACCGGAAGTACAGGAGGGGTTTATATTGCATTTTGGTGAAGGCCTCCTCCTCCCAATGGGCCAGGTAGATGTCAGCATACGATGGTGAGTATTTCCGGCCCATTGCACAGCCACACAGCTGGAGATAGTGTTTATTGTTGAACTTGAAGTCATTTCTGGTGAGGGTGATTTGTAGTAACTGTATGATTTCTTTGTCGGGTCTGGCTGGATCTGGGTGTTTATTGAAAATGTGTTGAATGGCAGCAAGGCCGAGTGGTGTTTCAATATTCGTATAAAGGGAGTCTATGTCTATGGAAAAAAGGAAAGTGTGACCGGGTACTTGAAGGTTTTTTATTTTATTAACAAACTGGTAGGTGTCTTGAAGATAACTGGGATGAAGTCTGGAGAGTGGGTTGATGAAATGGTCTATGTATTCTGTTATTCTATATGTTTCGGAGCTACAGTCACTGACAATGGGGCGGCCGACCGGAACAACAGAGGGGACCGTCCACGTCCCAGGAGGCTTGTGGATCTTGGGGAGAAGGTAGAAGAGGCGAGGCCTGGGTTCATCTGGACCGTCCAGGTATTGTTTTTGTTTTGCAGTGATATGTTTGTTATGGTGTAGACTATGTGTAATGTTCCTTACAAGTTGTTGTGTTTCTAGTTGTATAGAATGTGTAAGTGGTTTATAGTATGTGTTGTCATTTAACTGTCTTTCGGCTTCTAAAATGTAGTTGTGTCTGTCCTGTAAAACTATTTGTCCCCCTTTATCTGCTGGTTTGATGACTATGTGTTTGTTGTTGCTAAGTGTTTTAATGATGCGTTGATGTTCCTGGCTAATGTTGGATTGCGTGTGTGTAGGGGGACGCCATCGTGTGAGTGTTTGTAAATTCATGTGAATTAATTGTGTGATTACTGGTGAGATGGTGTCCGAGCGTGGTTCCCAGATGGACGGTCCAGTGAAGGGTACAGGCTCCCGCCCCTGTGCTCCCCAGAAGTGGTCGATCAGTTTCAGCCTCCTGTGAAAGGTGTGGAGATCCCCCCTGAGCTCCGGTCGGGTGGGAGGTCTTGGTGTGGGAATGAAAGTGAGACCTTTTTCCAGTATCTCCAGCTGTGCGGCCGTGAGGGAGAAGGTAGAACAGAGGTTGGTGATATTGGAGGTATGGGGAGATGTATGATTACATTCCTCCCCAGTTACATGTTTAAATGTTGCTTCCAGTACCTGAGCAACACTCCGGCCGTCTCCGCTGTCCAGTGAATACCATCTTTTGGGTTGACGTGAAAGAGAAGTGGGTTAATTTCCGGAATGAAGTTGTATTTGTTAGCGATGAAAGTGTTAAACTGGGTGAGAAGTGTTTGTTTTCTGGGTGTCAGTGTGTCCGAAAAGTTGATAATTGGGATGTAGATGGTGGCGTTGGGAAAAGTGAGTTGGCTGGTCCTCCACAGATGTCCGAGTTGTTTTTGCATGGTGAGGAGATGGTTCTCTGCCAAACAGTTATTGAGGCCTATTGAGAGAATGATGTGTACTGTGTCTAACTGAGGAGGGAGTTTCTTAAATACGTCTGTGATATGGTAAAGGGTGGCTCCGGGGTAACTATCTATCTGTATGTGTGGATGTCTAAATGTTGGGATGCGTGCGAGGTTCGAGTCCCCAACAATCAGGGTCGTCTTCCGCACGTCCAGCGACCAGTCTTGTGATTTTCTATGGGTGTGGGGGTGTTTGTGGGGTTCTAGCCGTCCTGGGGAGCCAGGTGGCACCGCCGAGCCCCTGCTGTGGTTTGAGGTGGACAACTCAGGTGTTGGGGATGAAGTCAGCTTTTCGCTTTTTGTTGTTCCCTTCATCATCATGAGTCCGTTGTCCACCTCAGTGCCCGCCTGCGTGTTAGCGGGCCCGACGGCAACCAGCACTGGCTCCCTCTGCTGTCCGGGTGTTATTTCTGTCAATGGAGAGGATGAGATTGTGTTACTGCATGGTAGAGCAACATTACTGAGTAAGCATACATGTGAGGAGGAGGGGGGAGAGGAGGAGGGGGGTGCAGGTGGGTCGACGGAAGGGACAACCCGTGGGGCCAGTAGACGTTGGGGCTGTCTCTGGGGGAGGGCATGGAATTGTATTTTCACCTCCCGTCCGGGGTTGCGTCTGGGTTGCTGGGCTGTCCCCACATCAGGCCCACCCGTGTCCTCTCCAGGGGTACAGAGGTCTCGGTGAGTTGAGGTGGGATTGGATTGGGAGAGAGGGGGTGGGGAAGCATGGGGTGGGTGGGGGGAGGAAGAGCGGGCAGTGGGGATAGTGGCAGGTGGAAAAAAGGAGGGAGTGCGAGGTAAGGAGGTGGGGGGAGAAGAAGAGGGGGGAGAAGGTTGAAGAAGGTGGGGTTGCTGGAAAGGTAGGTTGGCTGGTGTTGGGAGTGGAGGAAAGTCCTGGAGGGAGAGCGGACCAAAGGAAGCAGCCTCCTCCGTTGGCGGGACCTTCGATATGATGTCCCGCAGTGTGTTGATGGAGGAGGGGGTGAGCTTCCTCCGGTATCTCGCTCTCCCCCACTGAATCGCCTTGTCAAAAATGACCTGGTTAAAAAGAGGAATTGTTTCCAGCCCCAAAGCAATCACCGTATCGTAGTGTTCCCTAAGTATTGTCATGTTTGTGTGCATCCAGTTATCCGTGTTCTGCTGAACCTTGAGATATGTTATTTCAGTTGGTGATGCGGGCTTGATGAAGGAGGTAAGTCTTTTCACCTTCCTCATCATGCCCTGTGGAAATGTGTTGGTGTTAAATGTGTTGTTAAGAATTTCTGAATGATGGATGGCTTGAAGTATTTTAAAGTAGGTTTTGGTATGTGTGTGAATGTCTGAGGGTGTCTTATGTGTGTGTGAAGGCTGTTGGTTCTGACCCCTGGGGGGGAGGGAAGAGCGGTGTGAAACATCGCTCACCTCCACCCCAGGGGCAGAAACCAGTGGATTAAATCTATTTGTAAGAGTTATTGCTGGGTGGGTCATGCTGTAGGGCTGGAAAGAAAGTTGAAAGGTTGTAGGGGGGGGGGGGGGGGGTTTCCAGTTGGATTGCCGGTGTCTTCCACAGAGAAGTCGTGTATCAGTCCGATTCCGACCCGGAGACAGGGTGGGACTTTCAGTCACAAAATAAAACAAGAGTCATTTGTTGAGCTGCTAAAAGGGATAACAAACAAAAACAATTCAAATAATTCAATCAATCCAAGAAAGATGGACGAGAATAAAGAAGGAACAGTTAAAAGAGAAAAGGCAATTCTTTTTAAATACTTTTAACACTGTAGCAAAAAGAAAAGGAGTTTTAAAACTAGGAACTGGTTGCAGCCAATTTAAAAACCCACCACCGGGCACTCACGTTCAGGGATCAGAGTGTTGTAGTAGATCCCCTTGTATTCCAAGGTATACACAGCAGGGTGTAATGTTCAGCAGTTAAAGAGTCAAAGGCTCCGAGTTTGGTGAATCCTGGCAGATGTCTTCAGTGTGCACACTCTTGCTGTTTGAATTCAGGTGACTCACCCTCGGCCTTGTCCTGCTCCAAGCCTTCTTAGCTGCGTTTTACAAGATGTGCAGCCATCGTGCGGGTTTAGGTGGCTAAAAAAGGCAATCGCTGTCCCAGTTTTAAAAGATCTAGACTTTAAAAATACAAAGTCTAAAAGCTTGCCATAAAAAAGTTTAAAAAGGAGAGAGAGTGGTCTCGACGTTTCGCCTAGTATCGGCTTCCTCAGGAGATTGTGTGAGCCTGCTGCCCATCTGTTTAAATCAAGGAAATGTTTGGGGCTGGGTTGCCATGTGGCAGTTTGTGATTGGCCCAGAAAATGTCACATGACTTCTTAGAAAAAAACCTTTCAACAAGCAAAACTTTATTTCCTATGGGCAGTGGCTGACACTAAAACAATAAGATGATAACAAGAAGTTAGAAAAAATAGAAAAAACTATATAGAAATAGAAATAAAAATAAAAAAATAAACAAAATGGGGGGGGGGGGGGTGTTTGGTTGTGGTTAGGATTAAGGTGAGGTTTAGGACATCCTAACTACAGTATAAAAGAAAAAGAAATCCCAGCAATAATCAAGAGCGTTTAAAAAATGGACTCAACAATAACTAAAAACAAATCAACCTAGTTTATAATAAAATTGGTGGTCAAGGTCAGGGTTCGGTTAGGGTTAGGCACCAGCGTCCAAGCACACAAACTAAAAAGTAAAAGATAAAATTAATTAAAAGTGTATAAAGATAACACTGATGCCCCCTAGGCACGGGCAGGGTTAGGTTTAGTTAAGAGCGGGGCCCTCCTAAGAGGGCCACGAGGGGCACTGGCACAAGGGGGCTGTCCTTTAAAAAGGCTTTAAAAAAAACCCTAATAAAAAACAATTAAAAAACAATTAAACAATTTTATTAAAAACAGCCTGACAGCAGAGCAACCGCCAGCGGGACAGACGGAGAGGAGATGCTAAAAGGGGAAGGGAGGTTAAAAGGCACAATAATTATATAAATATAAAAAGATAATTTAACATATAATAAATGTAAACACACACACACATCTAAAACTTTAAAAAAATAAATAAATAAATAAGTGCTTTTAAAAATTAAGTGCTTTAAAATATAAAAAAACATACAAAATTGGAAACATGTCTAAAATTATGCCAAATAACCCCCTCCAACTTCAGCCACACGGTTGGGAATCTAAAAAATGGGCCTCGTCTGCCTGTGGGGGGAGGGAAGGACATAGGGTGCATCTCCAACATGGGAAGATTTAAAATAAATAAATAAATAATCAGATAATTAAAAATATAAATAAATAATTTAACAATAATACACAATTAAAATCGTTAAGCGGGTGAATAAAAACATGCATAATATATTAAAACCAAACGTGAAAGACAAGTATAAATATATAAAATATTAATAAATAAATAAACATGTATATAATATAAGATAAATACCCTGCTGGAGATGTAATGGGGGTGAGAGAAGGGACAAAGGGATGGCAGGCGAGGCTCCAATAAAAACAGACTGGGAGTTAGTATTTTTCGTTCAGCCCGTGAGGGTCTATAGTACCCAGTCTGTGGATCCATTTCCTCTCCGCTGCTTGCCGCTGTGCCCCGCTCCACTGCCCGCTGCTCTCCAGGCCCACACTTTGGAGACCATGTGAGCCATGGAGTTTAAAATGTGCATATAGGACGCTGGTACCATTCCCACTATTGATCATATAAAAATGCTGCTTAATTCTAAGGTGCAGCTCATTCTTTGTCTCCCCCACGTATAGTTTGTGGCAGGCCCCGCATCTAAGAGCATAAACCACATTCGATGCTGTGGGTGGCAGGGCCTGCCCCAAGTTAAAACCGAGTTTGCTCTGGGGGTTAAAAACGTGGGGGAGACGCATAAAACCGATCTCCGAACCTCGAAGCGCCTCCCTCCTGGTCTCTGTTTTGTTCAGGTCAGTGTGGACCAGGATATCCTTTAGGTTTTTATTCCTACGAAAGGCGGAGATCATCCGGCACCCAACCAGGGCGGCACAGTCCTCCCTCGTCCCCTGGAAGTTGCTTCTCAGTGTCTTTAGAAAGTTGTGTGTCCCATCTGAGAAGGTTGTAATTAAGGGGACAAGGGATAGGTCGGACGGACGCACCTGGGTGTTGTTGTTGAAGGTGCCGGCTACCTCCGCCTTAGTACTTCTGAGGAAGCGCTTCGAGTAACCCCTGAGCCTCAACGCACCAAAGAGGGTGCTGGTAGCCTCCTCCACATGCTCCGGGAAGGTGCAGATTCTGTGGAAGCGGATCAGCTGGGATTTGATGAGACCTCTGTACGTGTGCTTGGGGTGATAGCTCGACTTGTGAAGGAGTGCATGGCGGTCAGTGTCCTTAAAATATACCCTAGTGGCTAGTGTTTTCTGCTGGTCGCCGGAGTCACGGAAGAAGACCCGTGTGTCGAGGAACTCGACCGTGTCTGCCTGGATATTGTGTTTGAGTTTGATCCTGGGATGATGTGAGTTGAGGGTGTCCAGAAATGTATGAAAGTCCTGTTCTGTGTGATTCCAGAGGCCGAAGATGTCGTCCAGGTACCGGAAGTACAGGAGGGGTTTATATTGCATTTTGGTGAAGGCCTCCTCCTCCCAATGGGCCAGGTAGATGTCAGCATACGATGGTGAGTATTTCCGGCCCATTGCACAGCCACACAGCTGGAGATAGTGTTTATTGTTGAACTTGAAGTCATTTCTGGTGAGGGTGATTTGTAGTAACTGTATGATTTCTTTGTCGGGTCTGGCTGGATCTGGGTGTTTATTGAAAATGTGTTGAATGGCAGCAAGGCCGAGTGGTGTTTCAATATTCGTATAAAGGGAGTCTATGTCTATGGAAAAAAGGAAAGTGTGACCGGGTACTTGAAGGTTTTTTATTTTATTAACAAACTGGTAGGTGTCTTGAAGATAACTGGGATGAAGTCTGGAGAGTGGGTTGATGAAATGGTCTATGTATTCTGTTATTCTATATGTTTCGGAGCTACAGTCACTGACAATGGGGCGGCCGACCGGAACAACAGAGGGGACCGTCCACGTCCCAGGAGGCTTGTGGATCTTGGGGAGAAGGTAGAAGAGGCGAGGCCTGGGTTCATCTGGACCGTCCAGGTATTGTTTTTGTTTTGCAGTGATATGTTTGTTATGGTGTAGACTATGTGTAATGTTCCTTACAAGTTGTTGTGTTTCTAGTTGTATAGAATGTGTAAGTGGTTTATAGTATGTGTTGTCATTTAACTGTCTTTCGGCTTCTAAAATGTAGTTGTGTCTGTCCTGTAAAACTATTTGTCCCCCTTTATCTGCTGGTTTGATGACTATGTGTTTGTTGTTGCTAAGTGTTTTAATGATGCGTTGATGTTCCTGGCTAATGTTGGATTGCGTGTGTGTAGGGGGACGCCATCGTGTGAGTGTTTGTAAATTCATGTGAATTAATTGTGTGATTACTGGTGAGATGGTGTCCGAGCGTGGTTCCCAGATGGACGGTCCAGTGAAGGGTACAGGCTCCCGCCCCTGTGCTCCCCAGAAGTGGTCGATCAGTTTCAGCCTCCTGTGAAAGGTGTGGAGATCCCCCCTGAGCTCCGGTCGGGTGGGAGGTCTTGGTGTGGGAATGAAAGTGAGACCTTTTTCCAGTATCTCCAGCTGTGCGGCCGTGAGGGAGAAGGTAGAACAGAGGTTGGTGATATTGGAGGTATGGGGAGATGTATGATTACATTCCTCCCCAGTTACATGTTTAAATGTTGCTTCCAGTACCTGAGCAACACTCCGGCCGTCTCCGCTGTCCAGTGAATACCATCTTTTGGGTTGACGTGAAAGAGAAGTGGGTTAATTTCCGGAATGAAGTTGTATTTGTTAGCGATGAAAGTGTTAAACTGGGTGAGAAGTGTTTGTTTTCTGGGTGTCAGTGTGTCCGAAAAGTTGATAATTGGGATGTAGATGGTGGCGTTGGGAAAAGTGAGTTGGCTGGTCCTCCACAGATGTCCGAGTTGTTTTTGCATGGTGAGGAGATGGTTCTCTGCCAAACAGTTATTGAGGCCTATTGAGAGAATGATGTGTACTGTGTCTAACTGAGGAGGGAGTTTCTTAAATACGTCTGTGATATGGTAAAGGGTGGCTCCGGGGTAACTATCTATCTGTATGTGTGGATGTCTAAATGTTGGGATGCGTGCGAGGTTCGAGTCCCCAACAATCAGGGTCGTCTTCCGCACGTCCAGCGACCAGTCTTGTGATTTTCTATGGGTGTGGGGGTGTTTGTGGGGTTCTAGCCGTCCTGGGGAGCCAGGTGGCACCGCCGAGCCCCTGCTGTGGTTTGAGGTGGACAACTCAGGTGTTGGGGATGAAGTCAGCTTTTCGCTTTTTGTTGTTCCCTTCATCATCATGAGTCCGTTGTCCACCTCAGTGCCCGCCTGCGTGTTAGCGGGCCCGACGGCAACCAGCACTGGCTCCCTCTGCTGTCCGGGTGTTATTTCTGTCAATGGAGAGGATGAGATTGTGTTACTGCATGGTAGAGCAACATTACTGAGTAAGCATACATGTGAGGAGGAGGGGGGAGAGGAGGAGGGGGGTGCAGGTGGGTCGACGGAAGGGACAACCCGTGGGGCCAGTAGACGTTGGGGCTGTCTCTGGGGGAGGGCATGGAATTGTATTTTCACCTCCCGTCCGGGGTTGCGTCTGGGTTGCTGGGCTGTCCCCACATCAGGCCCACCCGTGTCCTCTCCAGGGGTACAGAGGTCTCGGTGAGTTGAGGTGGGATTGGATTGGGAGAGAGGGGGTGGGGAAGCATGGGGTGGGTGGGGGGAGGAAGAGCGGGCAGTGGGGATAGTGGCAGGTGGAAAAAAGGAGGGAGTGCGAGGTAAGGAGGTGGGGGGAGAAGAAGAGGGGGGAGAAGGTTGAAGAAGGTGGGGTTGCTGGAAAGGTAGGTTGGCTGGTGTTGGGAGTGGAGGAAAGTCCTGGAGGGAGAGCGGACCAAAGGAAGCAGCCTCCTCCGTTGGCGGGACCTTCGATATGATGTCCCGCAGTGTGTTGATGGAGGAGGGGGTGAGCTTCCTCCGGTATCTCGCTCTCCCCCACTGAATCGCCTTGTCAAAAATGACCTGGTTAAAAAGAGGAATTGTTTCCAGCCCCAAAGCAATCACCGTATCGTAGTGTTCCCTAAGTATTGTCATGTTTGTGTGCATCCAGTTATCCGTGTTCTGCTGAACCTTGAGATATGTTATTTCAGTTGGTGATGCGGGCTTGATGAAGGAGGTAAGTCTTTTCACCTTCCTCATCATGCCCTGTGGAAATGTGTTGGTGTTAAATGTGTTGTTAAGAATTTCTGAATGATGGATGGCTTGAAGTATTTTAAAGTAGGTTTTGGTATGTGTGTGAATGTCTGAGGGTGTCTTATGTGTGTGTGAAGGCTGTTGGTTCTGACCCCTGGGGGGGAGGGAAGAGCGGTGTGAAACATCGCTCACCTCCACCCCAGGGGCAGAAACCAGTGGATTAAATCTATTTGTAAGAGTTATTGCTGGGTGGGTCATGCTGTAGGGCTGGAAAGAAAGTTGAAAGGTTGTAGGGGGGGGGGGGGGGGGTTTCCAGTTGGATTGCCGGTGTCTTCCACAGAGAAGTCGTGTATCAGTCCGATTCCGACCCGGAGACAGGGTGGGACTTTCAGTCACAAAATAAAACAAGAGTCATTTGTTGAGCTGCTAAAAGGGATAACAAACAAAAACAATTCAAATAATTCAATCAATCCAAGAAAGATGGACGAGAATAAAGAAGGAACAGTTAAAAGAGAAAAGGCAATTCTTTTTAAATACTTTTAACACTGTAGCAAAAAGAAAAGGAGTTTTAAAACTAGGAACTGGTTGCAGCCAATTTAAAAACCCACCACCGGGCACTCACGTTCAGGGATCAGAGTGTTGTAGTAGATCCCCTTGTATTCCAAGGTATACACAGCAGGGTGTAATGTTCAGCAGTTAAAGAGTCAAAGGCTCCGAGTTTGGTGAATCCTGGCAGATGTCTTCAGTGTGCACACTCTTGCTGTTTGAATTCAGGTGACTCACCCTCGGCCTTGTCCTGCTCCAAGCCTTCTTAGCTGCGTTTTACAAGATGTGCAGCCATCGTGCGGGTTTAGGTGGCTAAAAAAGGCAATCGCTGTCCCAGTTTTAAAAGATCTAGACTTTAAAAATACAAAGTCTAAAAGCTTGCCATAAAAAAGTTTAAAAAGGAGAGAGAGTGGTCTCGACGTTTCGCCTAGTATCGGCTTCCTCAGGAGATTGTGTGAGCCTGCTGCCCATCTGTTTAAATCAAGGAAATGTTTGGGGCTGGGTTGCCATGTGGCAGTTTGTGATTGGCCCAGAAAATGTCACATGACTTCTTAGAAAAAAACCTTTCAACAAGCAAAACTTTATTTCCTATGGGCAGTGGCTGACACTAAAACAATAAGATGATAAGAAGTTAGAAAAAATAGAAAAAACTATATAGAAATAGAAATAAAAATAAAAAAATAAACAAAATGGGGGGGGGGGGGGTGTTTGGTTGTGGTTAGGATTAAGGTGAGGTTTAGGACATCCTAACTACAGTATAAAAGAAAAAGAAATCCCAGCAATAATCAAGAGCGTTTAAAAAATGGACTCAACAATAACTAAAAACAAATCAACCTAGTTTATAATAAAATTGGTGGTCAAGGTCAGGGTTCGGTTAGGGTTAGGCACCAGCGTCCAAGCACACAAACTAAAAAGTAAAAGATAAAATTAATTAAAAGTGTATAAAGATAACACTGATGCCCCCTAGGCACGGGCAGGGTTAGGTTTAGTTAAGAGCGGGGCCCTCCTAAGAGGGCCACGAGGGGCACTGGCACAAGGGGGCTGTCCTTTAAAAAGGCTTTAAAAAAAACCCTAATAAAAAACAATTAAAAAACAATTAAACAATTTTATTAAAAACAGCCTGACAGCAGAGCAACCGCCAGCGGGACAGACGGAGAGGAGATGCTAAAAGGGGAAGGGAGGTTAAAAGGCACAATAATTATATAAATATAAAAAGATAATTTAACATATAATAAATGTAAACACACACACACATCTAAAACTTTAAAAAAATAAATAAATAAATAAGTGCTTTTAAAAATTAAGTGCTTTAAAATATAAAAAAACATACAAAATTGGAAACATGTCTAAAATTATGCCAAATAACCCCCTCCAACTTCAGCCACACGGTTGGGAATCTAAAAAATGGGCCTCGTCTGCCTGTGGGGGGAGGGAAGGACATAGGGTGCATCTCCAACATGGGAAGATTTAAAATAAATAAATAAATAATCAGATAATTAAAAATATAAATAAATAATTTAACAATAATACACAATTAAAATCGTTAAGCGGGTGAATAAAAACATGCATAATATATTAAAACCAAACGTGAAAGACAAGTATAAATATATAAAATATTAATAAATAAATAAACATGTATATAATATAAGATAAATACCCTGCTGGAGATGTAATGGGGGTGAGAGAAGGGACAAAGGGATGGCAGGCGAGGCTCCAATAAAAACAGACTGGGAGTTAGTATTTTTCGTTCAGCCCGTGAGGGTCTATAGTACCCAGTCTGTGGATCCATTTCCTCTCCGCTGCTTGCCGCTGTGCCCCGCTCCACTGCCCGCTGCTCTCCAGGCCCACACTTTGGAGACCATGTGAGCCATGGAGTTTAAAATGTGCATATAGGACGCTGGTACCATTCCCACTATTGATCATATAAAAATGCTGCTTAATTCTAAGGTGCAGCTCATTCTTTGTCTCCCCCACGTATAGTTTGTGGCAGGCCCCGCATCTAAGAGCATAAACCACATTCGATGCTGTGGGTGGCAGGGCCTGCCCCAAGTTAAAACCGAGTTTGCTCTGGGGGTTAAAAACGTGGGGGAGACGCATAAAACCGATCTCCGAACCTCGAAGCGCCTCCCTCCTGGTCTCTGTTTTGTTCAGGTCAGTGTGGACCAGGATATCCTTTAGGTTTTTATTCCTACGAAAGGCGGAGATCATCCGGCACCCAACCAGGGCGGCACAGTCCTCCCTCGTCCCCTGGAAGTTGCTTCTCAGTGTCTTTAGAAAGTTGTGTGTCCCATCTGAGAAGGTTGTAATTAAGGGGACAAGGGATAGGTCGGACGGACGCACCTGGGTGTTGTTGTTGAAGGTGCCGGCTACCTCCGCCTTAGTACTTCTGAGGAAGCGCTTCGAGTAACCCCTGAGCCTCAACGCACCAAAGAGGGTGCTGGTAGCCTCCTCCACATGCTCCGGGAAGGTGCAGATTCTGTGGAAGCGGATCAGCTGGGATTTGATGAGACCTCTGTACGTGTGCTTGGGGTGATAGCTCGACTTGTGAAGGAGTGCATGGCGGTCAGTGTCCTTAAAATATACCCTAGTGGCTAGTGTTTTCTGCTGGTCGCCGGAGTCACGGAAGAAGACCCGTGTGTCGAGGAACTCGACCGTGTCTGCCTGGATATTGTGTTTGAGTTTGATCCTGGGATGATGTGAGTTGAGGGTGTCCAGAAATGTATGAAAGTCCTGTTCTGTGTGATTCCAGAGGCCGAAGATGTCGTCCAGGTACCGGAAGTACAGGAGGGGTTTATATTGCATTTTGGTGAAGGCCTCCTCCTCCCAATGGGCCAGGTAGATGTCAGCATACGATGGTGAGTATTTCCGGCCCATTGCACAGCCACACAGCTGGAGATAGTGTTTATTGTTGAACTTGAAGTCATTTCTGGTGAGGGTGATTTGTAGTAACTGTATGATTTCTTTGTCGGGTCTGGCTGGATCTGGGTGTTTATTGAAAATGTGTTGAATGGCAGCAAGGCCGAGTGGTGTTTCAATATTCGTATAAAGGGAGTCTATGTCTATGGAAAAAAGGAAAGTGTGACCGGGTACTTGAAGGTTTTTTATTTTATTAACAAACTGGTAGGTGTCTTGAAGATAACTGGGATGAAGTCTGGAGAGTGGGTTGATGAAATGGTCTATGTATTCTGTTATTCTATATGTTTTGGAGCTACAGTCACTGACAATGGGGCGGCCGACCGGAACAACAGAGGGGACCGTCCACGTCCCAGGAGGCTTGTGGATCTTGGGGAGAAGGTAGAAGAGGCGAGGCCTGGGTTCATCTGGACCGTCCAGGTATTGTTTTTGTTTTGCAGTGATATGTTTGTTATGGTGTAGACTATGTGTAATGTTCCTTACAAGTTGTTGTGTTTCTAGTTGTATAGAATGTGTAAGTGGTTTATAGTATGTGTTGTCATTTAACTGTCTTTCGGCTTCTAAAATGTAGTTGTGTCTGTCCTGTAAAACTATTTGTCCCCCTTTATCTGCTGGTTTGATGACTATGTGTTTGTTGTTGCTAAGTGTTTTAATGATGCGTTGATGTTCCTGGCTAATGTTGGATTGCGTGTGTGTAGGGGGACGCCATCGTGTGAGTGTTTGTAAATTCATGTGAATTAATTGTGTGATTACTGGTGAGATGGTGTCCGAGCGTGGTTCCCAGATGGACGGTCCAGTGAAGGGTACAGGCTCCCGCCCCTGTGCTCCCCAGAAGTGGTCGATCAGTTTCAGCCTCCTGTGAAAGGTGTGGAGATCCCCCCTGAGCTCCGGTCGGGTGGGAGGTCTTGGTGTGGGAATGAAAGTGAGACCTTTTTCCAGTATCTCCAGCTGTGCGGCCGTGAGGGAGAAGGTAGAACAGAGGTTGGTGATATTGGAGGTATGGGGAGATGTATGATTACATTCCTCCCCAGTTACATGTTTAAATGTTGCTTCCAGTACCTGAGCAACACTCCGGCCGTCTCCGCTGTCCAGTGAATACCATCTTTTGGGTTGACGTGAAAGAGAAGTGGGTTAATTTCCGGAATGAAGTTGTATTTGTTAGCGATGAAAGTGTTAAACTGGGTGAGAAGTGTTTGTTTTCTGGGTGTCAGTGTGTCCGAAAAGTTGATAATTGGGATGTAGATGGTGGCGTTGGGAAAAGTGAGTTGGCTGGTCCTCCACAGATGTCCGAGTTGTTTTTGCATGGTGAGGAGATGGTTCTCTGCCAAACAGTTATTGAGGCCTATTGAGAGAATGATGTGTACTGTGTCTAACTGAGGAGGGAGTTTCTTAAATACGTCTGTGATATGGTAAAGGGTGGCTCCGGGGTAACTATCTATCTGTATGTGTGGATGTCTAAATGTTGGGATGCGTGCGAGGTTCGAGTCCCCAACAATCAGGGTCGTCTTCCGCACGTCCAGCGACCAGTCTTGTGATTTTCTATGGGTGTGGGGGTGTTTGTGGGGTTCTAGCCGTCCTGGGGAGCCAGGTGGCACCGCCGAGCCCCTGCTGTGGTTTGAGGTGGACAACTCAGGTGTTGGGGATGAAGTCAGCTTTTCGCTTTTTGTTGTTCCCTTCATCATCATGAGTCCGTTGTCCACCTCAGTGCCCGCCTGCGTGTTAGCGGGCCCGACGGCAACCAGCACTGGCTCCCTCTGCTGTCCGGGTGTTATTTCTGTCAATGGAGAGGATGAGATTGTGTTACTGCATGGTAGAGCAACATTACTGAGTAAGCATACATGTGAGGAGGAGGGGGGAGAGGAGGAGGGGGGTGCAGGTGGGTCGACGGAAGGGACAACCCGTGGGGCCAGTAGACGTTGGGGCTGTCTCTGGGGGAGGGCATGGAATTGTATTTTCACCTCCCGTCCGGGGTTGCGTCTGGGTTGCTGGGCTGTCCCCACATCAGGCCCACCCGTGTCCTCTCCAGGGGTACAGAGGTCTCGGTGAGTTGAGGTGGGATTGGATTGGGAGAGAGGGGGTGGGGAAGCATGGGGTGGGTGGGGGGAGGAAGAGCGGGCAGTGGGGATAGTGGCAGGTGGAAAAAAGGAGGGAGTGCGAGGTAAGGAGGTGGGGGGAGAAGAAGAGGGGGGAGAAGGTTGAAGAAGGTGGGGTTGCTGGAAAGGTAGGTTGGCTGGTGTTGGGAGTGGAGGAAAGTCCTGGAGGGAGAGCGGACCAAGGGAAGCAGCCTCCTCCGTTGGCGGGACCTTCGATATGATGTCCCGCAGTGTGTTGATGGAGGAGGGGGTGAGCTTCCTCCGGTATCTCGCTCTCCCCCACTGAATCGCCTTGTCAAAAATGACCTGGTTAAAAAGAGGAATTGTTTCCAGCCCCAAAGCAATCACCGTATCGTAGTGTTCCCTAAGTATTGTCATGTTTGTGTGCATCCAGTTATCCGTGTTCTGCTGAACCTTGAGATATGTTATTTCAGTTGGTGATGCGGGCTTGATGAAGGAGGTAAGTCTTTTCACCTTCCTCATCATGCCCTGTGGAAATGTGTTGGTGTTAAATGTGTTGTTAAGAATTTCTGAATGATGGATGGCTTGAAGTATTTTAAAGTAGGTTTTGGTATGTGTGTGAATGTCTGAGGGTGTCTTATGTGTGTGTGAAGGCTGTTGGTTCTGACCCCTGGGGGGGAGGGAAGAGCGGTGTGAAACATCGCTCACCTCCACCCCAGGGGCAGAAACCAGTGGATTAAATCTATTTGTAAGAGTTATTGCTGGGTGGGTCATGCTGTAGGGCTGGAAAGAAAGTTGAAAGGTTGTAGGGGGGGGGGGGGTTTCCAGTTGGATTGCCGGTGTCTTCCACAGAGAAGTCGTGTATCAGTCCGATTCCAACCCGGAGACAGGGTGGGACTTTCAGTCACAAAATAAAACAAGAGTCATTTGTTGAGCTGCTAAAAGGGATAACAAACAAAAACAATTCAAATAATTCAATCAATCCAAGAAAGATGGACGAGAATAAAGAAAGAACAGTTAAAAGAGAAAAGGCAATTCTTTTTAAATACTTTTAACACTGTAGCAAAAAGAAAAGGAGTTTTAAAACTAGGAACTGGTTGCAGCCAATTTAAAAACCCACCACCGGGCACTCACGTTCAGGGATCAGAGTGTTGTAGTAGATCCCCTTGTATTCCAAGGTATACACAGCAGGGTGTAATGTTCAGCAGTTAAAGAGTCAAAGGCTCAGAGTTTGGTGAATCCTGGCAGATGTCTTCAGTGTGCACACTCTTGCTGTTTGAATTCAGGTGACTCACCCTCGGCCTTGTCCTGCTCCAAGCCTTATTAACTGCGTTTTACAAGATGTGCAGCCATCGTGCGGGTTTAGGTGGCTAAAAAAGGCAATCGCTGTCCCAGTTTTAAAAGATCTAGACTTTAAAAATACAAAGTCTAAAAGCTTGCCATAAAAAAGTTTAAAAAGGAGAGAGAGTGGTCTCGACGTTTCGCCTAGTATCGGCTTCCTCAGGAGATTGTGTGAGCCTGCTGCCCATCTGTTTAAATCAAGGAAATGTTTGGGGCTGGGTTGCCATGTGGCAGTTTGTGATTGGCCCAGAAAATGTCACATGACTTCTTAGAAAAAAACCTTTCAACAAGCAAAACTTTATTTCCTATGGGCAGTGGCTGACACTAAAACAATAAGATGATAACAAGAAGTTAGAAAAAATAGAAAAAACTATATAGAAATAGAAATAAAAATAAAAAAATAAACAAAATGGGGGGGGGGGGGGGTTGTTTGGTTGTGGTTAGGATTAAGGTGAGGTTTAGGATATCCTAACTACAGTATAAAAGAAAAAGAAATCCCAGCAATAATCAAGAGCGTTTAAAAAATGGACTCAACAATAACTAAAAACAAATCAACCTAGTTTATAATAAAATTGGTGGTCAAGGTCAGGGTTCGGTTAGGGTTAGGCACCAGCGTCCAAGCACACAAACTAAAAAGTAAAAGATAAAATTAATTAAAAGTGTATAAAGATAACACTGATGCCCCCTAGGCACGGGCAGGGTTAGGTTTAGTTAAGAGCGGGGCCCTCCTAAGAGGGCCACGAGGGGCACTGGCACAAGGGGGCTGTCCTTTAAAAAGGCTTTAAAAAAAACCCTAATAAAAAACAATTAAAAAACAATTAAACAATTTTATTAAAAACAGCCTGACAGCAGAGCAACCGCCAGCGGGACAGACGGAGAGGAGATGCTAAAAGGGGAAGGGAGGTTAAAAGGCACAATAATTATATAAATATAAAAAGATAATTTAACATATAATAAATGTAAACACACACACACATCTAAAACTTTAAAAAAATAAATAAATAGATAAGTGCTTTTAAAAATTAAGTGCTTTAAAATGTAAAAAAACATACACAATTGGAAACATGTCTAAAATTATGCCAAATAACCCCCTCCAACTTCAGCCACACGGTTGGGAATCTAAAAAATGGGCCTCGTCTGCCTGTGGGGGGAGGGAAGGACATAGGGTGCATCTCCAACATGGGAAGATTTAAAATAAATAAATAAATAATCAGATAATTAAAAATATAAATAAATAATTTAACAATAATACACAATTAAAATCGTTAAGCGGGTGAATAAAAACATGCATAATATATTAAAACCAAACGTGAAAGACAAGTATAAATATATAAAATATTAATAAATAAATAAACATGTATATAATATAAGATAAATACCCTGCTGGAGATGTAATGGGGGTGAGAGAAGGGACAAAGGGATGGCAGGCGAGGCTCCAATAAAAACAGACTGGGAGTTAGTATTTTTCGTTCAGCCCGTGAGGGTCTATAGTACCCAGTCTGTGGATCCATTTCCTCTCCGCTGCTTGCCGCTGTGCCCCGCTCCACTGCCCGCTGCTCTCCAGGCCCACACTTTGGAGACCATGTGAGCCATGGAGTTTAAAATGTGCATATAGGACGCTGGTACCATTCCCACTATTGATCATATAAAAATGCTGCTTAATTCTAAGGTGCAGCTCATTCTTTGTCTCCCCCACGTATAGTTTGTGGCAGGCCCCGCATCTAAGAGCATAAACCACATTCGATGCTGTGGGTGGCAGGGCCTGCCCCAAGTTAAAACCGAGTTTGCTCTGGGGGTTAAAAACGTGGGGGAGACGCATAAAACCGATCTCCGAACCTCGAAGCGCCTCCCTCCTGGTCTCTGTTTTGTTCAGGTCAGTGTGGACCAGGATATCCTTTAGGTTTTTATTCCTACGAAAGGCGGAGATCATCCGGCACCCAACCAGGGCGGCACAGTCCTCCCTCGTCCCCTGGAAGTTGCTTCTCAGTGTCTTTAGAAAGTTGTGTGTCCCATCTGAGAAGGTTGTAATTAAGGGGACAAGGGATAGGTCGGACGGACGCACCTGGGTGTTGTTGTTGAAGGTGCCGGCTACCTCCGCCTTAGTACTTCTGAGGAAGCGCTTCGAGTAACCCCTGAGCCTCAACGCACCAAAGAGGGTGCTGGTAGCCTCCTCCACATGCTCCGGGAAGGTGCAGATTCTGTGGAAGCGGATCAGCTGGGATTTGATGAGACCTCTGTACGTGTGCTTGGGGTGATAGCTCGACTTGTGAAGGAGTGCATGGCGGTCAGTGTCCTTAAAATATACCCTAGTGGCTAGTGTTTTCTGCTGGTCGCCGGAGTCACGGAAGAAGACCCGTGTGTCGAGGAACTCGACCGTGTCTGCCTGGATATTGTGTTTGAGTTTGATCCTGGGATGATGTGAGTTGAGGGTGTCCAGAAATGTATGAAAGTCCTGTTCTGTGTGATTCCAGAGGCCGAAGATGTCGTCCAGGTACCGGAAGTACAGGAGGGGTTTATATTGCATTTTGGTGAAGGCCTCCTCCTCCCAATGGGCCAGGTAGATGTCAGCATACGATGGTGAGTATTTCCGGCCCATTGCACAGCCACACAGCTGGAGATAGTGTTTATTGTTGAACTTGAAGTCATTTCTGGTGAGGGTGATTTGTAGTAACTGTATGATTTCTTTGTCGGGTCTGGCTGGATCTGGGTGTTTATTGAAAATGTGTTGAATGGCAGCAAGGCCGAGTGGTGTTTCAATATTCGTATAAAGGGAGTCTATGTCTATGGAAAAAAGGAAGGTGTGACCGGGTACTTGAAGGTTTTTTATTTTATTAACAAACTGGTAGGTGTCTTGAAGATAACTGGGATGAAGTCTGGAGAGTGGGTTGATGAAATGGTCTATGTATTCTGTTATTCTATATGTTTCGGAGCTACAGTCACTGACAATGGGGCGGCCGACCGGAACAACAGAGGGGACCGTCCACGTCCCAGGAGGCTTGTGGATCTTGGGGAGAAGGTAGAAGAGGCGAGGCCTGGGTTCATCTGGACCGTCCAGGTATTGTTTTTGTTTTGCAGTGATATGTTTGTTATGGTGTAGACTATGTGTAATGTTCCTTACAAGTTGTTGTGTTTCTAGTTGTATAGAATGTGTAAGTGGTTTATAGTATGTGTTGTCATTTAACTGTCTTTCGGCTTCTAAAATGTAGTTGTGTCTGTCCTGTAAAACTATTTGTCCCCC
>NC_136636.1:0-5000 GCF_949748355.1 Melanostigma gelatinosum
CTCTCTCTCCTTTTTAAACTTTTTTATGGCAAGCTTTTGGACTTTGTATTTTTAAAGTCTAGATCTTTTAAAACTGGGACAGCGATTGCCTTTTTTAGCCACCTAAACCCGCACGATGGCTGCACATCTTGTAAAACGCAGCTAAGAAGGCTTGGAGCAGGACAAGGCCGAGGGTGAGTCACCTGAATTCAAACAGCAAGAGTGTGCACACTGAAGACATCTGCCAGGATTCACCAAACTCGGAGCCTTTGACTCTTTAACTGCTGAACATTACACCCTGCTGTGTATACCTTGGAATACAAGGGGATCTACTACAACACTCTGATCCCTGAACGTGAGTGCCCGGTGGTGGGTTTTTAAATTGGCTGCAACCAGTTCCTAGTTTTAAAACTCCTTTTCTTTTTGCTACAGTGTTAAAAGTATTTAAAAAGAATTGCCTTTTCTCTTTTAACTGTTCTTTCTTTATTCTCGTCCATCTTTCTTGGATTGATTGAATTATTTGAATTGTTTTTGTTTGTTATCCCTTTTAGCAGCTCAACAAATGACTCTTGTTTTATTTTGTGACTGAAAGTCCCACCCTGTCTCCGGGTTGGAATCGGACTGATACACGACTTCTCTGTGGAAGACACCGGCAATCCAACTGGAAACCCCCCCCCCCCCCCCCCCCCCGCTACAACCTTTCAACTTTCTTTCCAGCCCTACAGCATGACCCACCCAGCAATAACTCTTACAAATAGATTTAATCCACTGGTTTCTGCCCCTGGGGTGGAGGTGAGCGATGTTCCACACCGCTCTTCCCTCCCCCCCAGGGGTCAGAACCAACAGCCTTCACACACACATAAGACACCCTCAGACATTCACACACATACCAAAACCTACTTTAAAATACTTCAAGCCATCCATCATTCAGAAATTCTTAACAACACATTTAACACCAACACATTTCCACAGGGCATGATGAGGAAGGTGAAAAGACTTACCTCCTTCATCAAGCCCGCATCACCAACTGAAATAACATATCTCAAGGTTCAGCAGAACACAGATAACTGGATGCACACAAACATGACAATACTTAGGGAACATTACGATACGGTGATTGCTTTGGGGCTGGAAACAATTCCTCTTTTTAACCAGGTCATTTTTGACAAGGCGATTCAGTGGGGGAGAGCGAGATACCGGAGGAAGCTCACCCCCTCCTCCATCAACACACTGCGGGACATCATATCGAAGGTCCCGCCAACGGAGGAGGCTGCTTCCCTTGGTCCGCTCTCCCTCCAGGACTTTCCTCCACTCCCAACACCAGCCAACCTACCTTTCCAGCAACCCCACCTTCTTCAACCTTCTCCCCCCTCTTCTTCTCCCCCCACCTCCTTACCTTGCACTCCCTCCTTTTTTCCACCTGCCACTATCCCCACTGCCCGCTCTTCCTCCCCCCACCCACCCCATGCTTCCCCACCCCCTCTCTCCCAATCCAATCCCACCTCAACTCACCGAGACCTCTGTACCCCTGGAGAGGACACGGGTGGGCCTGATGTGGGGACAGCCCAGCAACCCAGACGCAACCCCGGACGGGAGGTGAAAATACAATTCCATGCCCTCCCCCAGAGACAGCCCCAACGTCTACTGGCCCCACGGGTTGTCCCTTCCGTCGACCCACCTGCACCCCCCTCCTCCTCTCCCCCCTCCTCCTCACATGTATGCTTACTCAGTAATGTTGCTCTACCATGCAGTAACACAATCTCATCCTCTCCATTGACAGAAATAACACCCGGACAGCAGAGGGAGCCAGTGCTGGTTGCCGTCGGGCCCGCTAACACGCAGGCGGGCACTGAGGTGGACAACGGACTCATGATGATGAAGGGAACAACAAAAAGCGAAAAGCTGACTTCATCCCCAACACCTGAGTTGTCCACCTCAAACCACAGCAGGGGCTCGGCGGTGCCACCTGGCTCCCTAGGACGGCTAGAACCCCACAAACACCCCCACACCCATAGAAAATCACAAGACTGGTCGCTGGACGTGCGGAAGACGACCCTGATTGTTGGGGACTCGAACCTCGCACGCATCCCAACATTTAGACATCCACACATACAGATAGATAGTTACCCCGGAGCCACCCTTTACCATATCGCAGACGTATTTAAGAAACTCCCTCCTCAGTTAGACACAGTACACATCATTCTCTCAATAGGCCTCAATAACTGTTTGGCAGAGAACCATCTCCTCACCATGCAAAAACAACTCGGACATCTGTGGAGGACCAGCCAACTCACTTTTCCCAACGCCACCATCTACATCCCAATTATCAACTTTTCGGACACACTGACACCCAGAAAACAAACACTTCTCACCCAGTTTAACACTTTCATCGCTAACAAATACAACTTCATTCCGGAAATTAACCCACTTCTCTTTCACGTCAACCCAAGAGATGGTATTCACTGGACAGCGGAGACGGCCGGAGTGTTGCTCAGGTACTGGAAGCAACATTTAAACATGTAACTGGGGAGGAATGTAATCATACATCTCCCCATACCTCCAATATCACCAACCTCTGTTCTACCTTCTCCCTCACGGCCGCACAGCTGGAGATACTGGAAAAAGGTCTCACTTTCATTCCCACACCAAGACCTCCCACCCGACCGGAGCTCAGGGGGGATCTCCACACCTTTCACAGGAGGCTGAAACTGATCGACCACTTCTGGGGAGCACAGGGGCGGGAGCCTGTACCCTTCACTGGACCGTCCATCTGGGAACCACGCTCGGACACCATCTCACCAGTAATCACACAATTAATTCACATGAATTTACAAACACTCACACGATGGCGTCCCCCTACACACACGCAATCCAACATTAGCCAGGAACATCAACGCATCATTAAAACACTTAGCAACAACAAACACATAGTCATCAAACCAGCAGATAAAGGGGGACAAATAGTTTTACAGGACAGACACAACTACATTTTAGAAGCCGAAAGACAGTTAAATGACAACACATACTATAAACCACTTACACATTCTATACAACTAGAAACACAACAACTTGTAAGGAACATTACACATAGTCTACACCATAACAAACATATCACTGCAAAACAAAAACAATACCTGGACGGTCCAGATGAACCCAGGCCTCGCCTCTTCTACCTTCTCCCCAAGATCCACAAGCCTCCTGGGACGTGGACGGTCCCCTCTGTTGTTCCGGTCGGCCGCCCCATTGTCAGTGACTGTAGCTCCGAAACATATAGAATAACAGAATACATAGACCATTTCATCAACCCACTCTCCAGACTTCATCCCAGTTATCTTCAAGACACCTACCAGTTTGTTAATAAAATAAAAAACCTTCAAGTACCCGGTCACACTTTCCTTTTTTCCATAGACATAGACTCCCTTTATACGAATATTGAAACACCACTCGGCCTTGCTGCCATTCAACACATTTTCAATAAACACCCAGACCCAGCCAGACCCGACAAAGAAATCATACAGTTACTACAAATCACCCTCACCAGAAATGACTTCAAGTTCAACAATAAACACTATCTCCAGCTGTGTGGCTGTGCAATGGGCCGGAAATACTCACCATCGTATGCTGACATCTACCTGGCCCATTGGGAGGAGGAGGCCTTCACCAAAATGCAATATAAACCCCTCCTGTACTTCCGGTACCTGGACGACATCTTCGGCCTCTGGAATCACACAGAACAGGACTTTCATACATTTCTGGACACCCTCAACTCACATCATCCCAGGATCAAACTCAAACACAATATCCAGGCAGACACGGTCGAGTTCCTCGACACACGGGTCTTCTTCCGTGACTCCGGCGACCAGCAGAAAACACTAGCCACTAGGGTATATTTTAAGGACACTGACCGCCACGCACTCCTTCACAAGTCGAGCTATCACCCCAAGCACACGTACAGAGGTCTCATCAAATCCCAGCTGATCCGCTTCCACAGAATCTGCACCTTCCCGGAGCATGTGGAGGAGGCTACCAGCACCCTCTTTGGTGCGTTGAGGCTCAGGGGTTACTCGAAGCGCTTCCTCAGAAGTACTAAGGCGGAGGTAGCCGGCACCTTCAACAACAACACCCAGGTGCGTCCGTCCGACCTATCCCTTGTCCCCTTAATTACAACCTTCTCAGATGGGACACACAACTTTCTAAGGACACTGAGAAGCAACTTCCAGGGGACGAGGGAGGACTGTGCCGCCCTGGTTGGGTGCCGGATGATCTCCGCCTTTCGTAGGAATAAAAACCTAAAGGATATCCTGGTCCACACTGACCTGAACAAAACAGAGACCAGGAGGGAGGCGCTTCGAGGTTCGGAGATCGGTTTTATGCGTCTCCCCCACGTTTTTAACCCCCAGAGCAAACTCGGTTTTAACTTGGGGCAGGCCCTGCCACCCACAGCATCGAATGTGGTTTATGCTCTTAGATGCGGGGCCTGCCACAAACTATACGTGGGGGAGACAAAGAATGAGCTGCATCTTAGAATTAAGCAGCATTTTTATATGATCAATAGTGGGAATGGTACGAGCGTCCTATATGCACATTTTAAACTCCATGGCTCACATGGTCTCCAAAGTGTGGGCCTGGAGAGCAGCGGGCAGTGGAGCGGGGCACAGCGGCAAGCAGCGGAGAGGAAATGGATCCACAGACTGGGTACTATAGACCCTCACGGGCTGAACGAAAAATACTAACTCCCAGTCTGTTTTTATTGGAGCCTCGCCTGCCATCCCTTTGTCCCTTCTCTCACCCCCATTACATCTCCAGCAGGTTATTTATCTTATATTATATACATGTTTATTTATTTATTAATATTTTATATATTTATACTTGTCTTTCACGTTTGGTTTTAATATATTATGCATGTTTTTATTCACCCGCTTAACGATTTTAATTGTGTATTATTGTTAAATTATTTATTTATATTTTTAATTATCTGATTATTTATTTATTTATTTTAAATCTTCCCATGTTGGAGATGC
>NC_136636.1:20000-22500 GCF_949748355.1 Melanostigma gelatinosum
ACTCCGGCGACCAGCAGAAAACACTAGCCACTAGGGTATATTTTAAGGACACTGACCGCCATGCACTCCTTCACAAGTCGAGCTATCACCCCAAGCACACGTACAGAGGTCTCATCAAATCCCAGCTGATCCGCTTCCACAGAATCTGCACCTTCCCGGAGCATGTGGAGGAGGCTACCAGCACCCTCTTTGGTGCGTTGAGGCTCAGGGGTTACTCGAAGCGCTTCCTCAGAAGTACTAAGGCGGAGGTAGCCGGCACCTTCAACAACAACACCCAGGTGCGTCCGTCCGACCTATCCCTTGTCCCCTTAATTACAACCTTCTCAGATGGGACACACAACTTTCTAAAGACACTGAGAAGCAACTTCCAGGGGACGAGGGAGGACTGTGCCGCCCTGGTTGGGTGCCGGATGATCTCCGCCTTTCGTAGGAATAAAAACCTAAAGGATATCCTGGTCCACACTGACCTGAACAAAACAGAGACCAGGAGGGAGGCGCTTCGAGGTTCGGAGATCGGTTTTATGCGTCTCCCCCACGTTTTTAACCCCCAGAGCAAACTCGGTTTTAACTTGGGGCAGGCCCTGCCACCCACAGCATCGAATGTGGTTTATGCTCTTAGATGCGGGGCCTGCCACAAACTATACGTGGGGGAGACAAAGAATGAGCTGCACCTTAGAATTAAGCAGCATTTTTATATGATCAATAGTGGGAATGGTACGAGCGTCCTATATGCACATTTTAAACTCCATGGCTCACATGGTCTCCAAAGTGTGGGCCTGGAGAGCAGCGGGCAGTGGAGCGGGGCACAGCGGCAAGCAGCGGAGAGGAAATGGATCCACAGACTGGGTACTATAGACCCTCACGGGCTGAACGAAAAATACTAACTCCCAGTCTGTTTTTATTGGAGCCTCGCCTGCCATCCCTTTGTCCCTTCTCTCTCCCCCATTACATCTCCAGCAGGGTATTTATCTTATATTATATACATGTTTATTTATTTATTAATATTTTATATATTTATACTTGTCTTTCACGTTTGGTTTTAATATATTATGCATGTTTTTATTCACCCGCTTAACGATTTTAATTGTGTATGATTGTTAAATTATTTATTTATATTTTTAATTATCTGATTATTTATTTATTTATTTTAAATCTTCCCATGTTGGAGATGCACCCTATGTCCTTCCCTCCCCCCACAGGCAGACGAGGCCCATTTTTTAGATTCCCAACCGTGTGGCTGAAGTTGGAGGGGGTTATTTGGCATAATTTTAGACATGTTTCCAATTTTGTATGTTTTTTTACATTTTAAAGCACTTAATTTTTAAAAGCACTTATCTATTTATTTATTTTTTTAAAGTTTTAGATGTGTGTGTGTGTTTACATTTATTATATGTTAAATTATCTTTTTATATTTATATAATTATTGTGCCTTTTAACCTCCCTTCCCCTTTTAGCATCTCCTCTCCGTCTGTCCCGCTGGCGGTTGCTCTGCTGTCAGGCTGTTTTTAATAAAATTGTTTAATTGTTTTTTAATTGTTTTTTATTAGGGTTTTTTTTAAAGCCTTTTTAAAGGACAGCCCCCTTGTGCCAGTGCCCCTCGTGGCCCTCTTAGGAGGGCCCCGCTCTTAACTAAACCTAACCCTAACCCTAACCCTAACCCTAACCCTAACCCTAACCCCTAACCCTAACCCTAACCCTAACCCTAACCCTAACCAGTAATCACACAATTAATTCACATGAATTTACAAACACTCACACGATGGCGTCCCCCTACACACACGCAATCCAACATTAGCCAGGAACATCAACGCATCATTAAAACACTTAGCAACAACAAACACATAGTCATCAAACCAGCAGATAAAGGGGGACAAATAGTTTTACAGGACAGACACAACTACATTTTAGAAGCCGAAAGACAGTTAAATGACAACACATACTATAAACCACTTACACATTCTATACAACTAGAAACACAACAACTTGTAAGGAACATTACACATAGTCTACACCATAACAAACATATCACTGCAAAACAAAAACAATACCTGGACGGTCCAGATGAACCCAGGCCTCGCCTCTTCTACCTTCTCCCCAAGATCCACAAGCCTCCTGGGACGTGGACGGTCCCCTCTGTTGTTCCGGTCGGCCGCCCCATTGTCAGTGACTGTAGCTCCGAAACATATAGAATAACAGAATACATAGACCATTTCATCAACCCACTCTCCAGACTTCATCCCAGTTATCTTCAAGACACCTACCAGTTTGTTAATAAAATAAAAAACCTTCAAGTACCCGGTCACACTTTCCTTTTTTCCATAGACATAGACTCCCTTTATACGAATATTGAAACACCACTCGGCCTTGCTGCCATTCAACACATTTTCAATAAACACCCAGATCCAGCCAGACCCGACAAAGAAATCATACAGTTACTACAAATCACCCTCACCAGAAATGACTTCAAGTTCAACAATAAACACTATCTCCAGCTGTGTGG
>NC_136636.1:27500-35000 GCF_949748355.1 Melanostigma gelatinosum
AGCGATTGCCTTTTTTAGCCACCTAAACCCGCACGATGGCTGCACATTTTGTAAAACGCAGCTAAGAAGGCTTGGAGCAGGACAAGGCCGAGGGTGAGTCACCTGAATTCAAACAGCAAGAGTGTGCACACTGAAGACATCTGCCAGGATTCACCAAACTCGGAGCCTTTGACTCTTTAACTGCTGAACATTACACCCTGCTGTGTATACCTTGGAATACAAGGGGATCTACTACAACACTCTGATCCCTGAACGTGAGTGCCCGGTGGTGGGTTTTTAAATTGGCTGCAACTAGTTCCTGGTTTTAAAACTCCTTTTCTTTTTGCTACAGTGTTAAAAGTATTTAAAAATAATTGCCTTTTCTCTTTTAACTGTTCTTTCTTTTTTCTCGTCCATCTTTCTTGGATTGATTGAATTATTTGAATTGTTTTTGTTTGTTATCCCTTTTAGCAGCTCAACAAATGACTCTTGTTTTATTTTGTGACTGAAAGTCCCACCCTGTCTCCGGGTTGGAATCGGACTGATACACGACTTCTCTGTGGAAGACACCGGCAATCCAACTGGAAACCCCCCCCCCCCCCTACAACCTTTCAACTTTCTTTCCAGCCCTACAGCATGACCCACCCAGCAATAACTCTTACAAATAGATTTAATCCACTGGTTTCTGCCCCTGGGGTGGAGGTGAGCGATGTTCCACACCGCTCTTCCCTCCCCCCCAGGGGTCAGAACCAACAGCCTTCACACACACATAAGACACCCTCAGACATTCACACACATACCAAAACCTACTTTAAAATACTTCAAGCCATCCATCATTCAGAAATTCTTAACAACACATTTAACACCAACACATTTCCACAGGGCATGATGAGGAAGGTGAAAAGACTTACCTCCTTCATCAAGCCCGCATCACCAACTGAAATAACATATCTCAAGGTTCAGCAGAACACAGATAACTGGATGCACACAAACATGACAATACTTAGGGAACACTACGATACGGTGATTGCTTTGGGGCTGGAAACAATTCCTCTTTTTAACCAGGTCATTTTTGACAAGGCGATTCAGTGGGGGAGAGCGAGATACCGGAGGAAGCTCACCCCCTCCTCCATCAACACACTGCGGGACATCATATCGAAGGTCCCGCCAACGGAGGAGGCTGCTTCCCTTGGTCCGCTCTCCCTCCAGGACTTTCCTCCACTCCCAACACCAGCCAACCTACCTTTCCAGCAACCCCACCTTCTTCAACCTTCTCCCCCCTCTTCTTCTCCCCCCACCTCCTTACCTCGCACTCCCTCCTTTTTTCCACCTGCCACTATCCCCACTGCCCGCTCCTCCTCCCCCCACCCACCCCATGCTTCCCCACCCCCTCTCTCCCAATCCAATCTCACCTCAACTCACCGAGACCTCTGTACCCCTGGAGAGGACACGGGTGGGCCTGATGTGGGGACAGCCCAGCAACCCAGACGCAACCCCGGACGGGAGGTGAAAATACAAGTCCATGCCCTCCCCCAGAGACAGCCCCAACGTCTACTGGCCCCACGGGTTGTCCCTTCCGTCGACCCACCTGCACCCCCCTCCTCCTCTCCCCCCTCCTCCTCACATGTATGCTTACTCAGTAATGTTGCTTTACCATGCAGTAACACAATCTCATCCTCTCCATTGACAGAAATAACACCCGAACAGCAGAGGGAGCCAGTGCTGGTTGCCGTCGGGCCCGCTAACACGCAGGCGGGCACTGAGGTGGACAACGGACTCATGATGATGAAGGGAACAACAAAAAGCGAAAAGCTGACTTCATCCCCAACACCTGAGTTGTCCACCTCAAACCACAGCAGGGGCTCGGCGGTGCCACCTGGCTCCCCAGGACGGCTAGAACCCCACAAACACCCCCACACCCATAGAAAATCACAAGACTGGTCGCTGGACGTGCGGAAGACGACCCTGATTATTGGGGACTCGAACCTCGCACGCATCCCAACATTTAGACATCCACACATACAGATAGATAGTTACCCCGGAGCCACCCTTTACCATATCGCAGACGTATTTAAGAAACTCCCTCCCCAGTTAGACACAGTACACATCATTCTCTCAATAGGCCTCAATAACTGTTTGGCAGAGAACCATCTCCTCACCATGCAAAAACAACTCGGACATCTGTGGAGGACCAGCCAACTCACTTTTCCCAACGCCACCATCTACATCCCAATTATCAACTTTTCGGACACACTGACACCCAGCAAACAAACACTTCTCACCCAGTTTAACACTTTCATTGCTAACAAATACAACTTCATTCCGGAAATTAACCCACTTCTCTTTCACGTCAACCCAAAAGATGGCATTCACTGGACAGCGGAGACGGCCGGAGTGTTGCTCAGGTACTGGAAGCAACATTTAAACATGTAACTGGGGAGGAATGTAATCATACATCTCCCCATACCTCCAATATCACCAACCTCTGTTCTACCTTCTCCCTCACGGCCGCACAGCTGGAGATACTGGAAAAAGGTCTCACTTTCATTCCCACACCAAGACCTCCCACCCGACCGGAGCTCAGGGGGGATCTCCACACCTTTCACAGGAGGCTGAAACTGATCGACCACTTCTGGGGAGCACAGGGGCGGGAGCCTGTACCCTTCACTGGACCGTCCATCTGGGAACCACGCTCGGACACCATCTCACCAGTAATCACACAATTAATTCACATGAATTTACAAACACTCACACGATGGCGTCCCCCTACACACACGCAATCCAACATTAGCCAGGAACATCAACGCATCATTAAAACACTAAGTAACAACAAACACATAGTCATCAAACCAGCAGATAAAGGGGGACAAATAGTTTTACAGGACAGACACAACTACATTTTAGAAGCCGAAAGACAGTTAAATGACAACACATACTATAAGGGTTAGGGTTAGGGTCCTACTCTCCTGAAGAAGCCTCAACGGCGAAACGTCGGGATTTTATTCCTTTAAACCTTCTAAGGAATTTTATTCACTTTTAACCCTTTTTTTGGCAAGTTTTTAACCAATAATGGCCGGAGATTGCCCCCCGCTTTTTATGTGGCTGTTTTAATCACAGGACGCCCTCCAACAATACAGCATAGGAGCTTTCCAGGGAAGGACATCGGAACAGTGAGTCTAAATAACCACCTTTTTCCAGTGTGTGCACACCGAAGAGATCCACGAAGACTCACTCAAACTCCTCTTCTCTGGATTTTAAAACCTTGCTGCTCACGGCCTTTTAAATTCTTAAACTCACTTCCAGAGTTTTAGAGTTTTTTGTTGGACCGCATTCCATCTGGTCCCAGAAAGTGCTGTGAGTTCCCTGTTTTTAATTCCACTATGGACATCTCTTTGTTTGTTGCCTTGTAATGGACTCACCTGTGAACAATCTCTTAATTGCAAAGGTGACTGGCTTGCCATTTTTTCCTTTTTTCTCTTTCCTTTCTTTCTTCTTCTTCTCTCTTAATTTAAACTTTCTTAAATCCCCCTTTTACACACTTGGTACAGATTTGTTTTATTGTTTATTTCTTTAACCAACTATTGGTTTTTTTACTCAAGGGTGGGGCTGGTTGCCCGGTCCAGCCCCTTGATTGCAGGAACAACGACCATCCTGTGGCCAACGCCGGTATCAGCTGAACTTTCACTCCTTTAATCCTCCTTCTCCTCTTTTTACTCTTTCAACTCCTTCATGGACTCTCCGATCCCGCAGCGATCCAACATGCCCATACCCCTTAATAACCGTTTTTCAGCACTGACTTCTCCTCCGGGGGAGGTGAGGGGTGGGAATGTATCCCATCTTTCTCGTCCCCTCCTCCCCAAGGGGGCAATTACACAACCCCCACACCCACATAGTCTACCCACACACATTTATTTACAAACCAAATCATATTTCAAATTACTACAGGCCATTCACCACTCAGAAATTCTCAACACTACATTCAACAACCATACATTCCCACAGGGCATGATGAGGAAGGTGACTCGCCTCACCTCCTTCATCAAGCCCTCCTCACCTAACGAAACAACTCAACTCAAAGTACAGCAGAACACCGACACCTGGATGTTAAACAATATGTACATCCTCCGTGAGCACTATGATTCGGTCATCGCTGTGGGATTGGAGACCATCCCTATTTTTAATCAGATTCCCTTTGATAAGGCGATCCAGTGGGGGAGATCGAGATATGGTAGGAAGCTCACCCCCTCCTCCATCAACACACTGCGGGACATCACATCTAAGAACCCGCCGACGGAACAGGGGGCCTCCACGTCTCGACTCTCCTCCCCTGACTACCCCCCACTCCCCAACCCAGTAAATCCCACCCTTCTTCAACAGCTGTACCCCTCTCACCGTCCCACTTCCGTTCCTCTCACTACCAACTCACCTACCACTCCTCCTTCTCCTCCACCCCTTACTTCTCCCACTCCTGCCCTTAAAACTCAAACTCCCCCTACTTCTCCATCTCCTCCCCTTCGTACCCCTTCTTCTCTTCTTCTTCCTTCTTTTCCTCTTCTTCCCCCCTACAGAGACCTCTGTACCCTCAGTAAGGGCGTGGGGGCTTCCGATGTGGCGGCTCCGCCAGAGACCCATCTGCTCCAATGCAACCCGGAACTCACAGTAAAGGCGGAGACTCATTCCCGTCCTCCCAGAGCAAGCAACCGTTTGCGGGCCCGTCGGGCGGGGCCTCCCATCGTCTCCCCTGCGCCTTCCTCCCTTTCTCCCTCACACACGGAGGCAACACACCCACGACAAACGCACTACAGCAATGTTGCTCTTCCGTGTAGTAACACCATCTCTTCCTTTCCCATAGACACACCCCACCAGCAGAGGGAGCCAGATCGGGTTGCCGCGGAGTCTGCTAACACCACAGCAGTCACAGAGGCGGGCAATAAAAACATGAGGAGAACAGGGGACATTAAAAGCGTCACGCTGACTTTACCCCCACCATCTGATTTGCCCGCTTCCTCCACCAGCAGCAACTCCGCGGTGCCACCTGGCTCTCCAGGACGCCCGGAACCATACTCACACCCCCACACTTTCCGCAAAATCCAGGACTGGTCGCTGGAGGTGCGGAGGACGACCCTGGTGATTGGGGACTCGAACCTGTCCCGCATCCCAAAATTCACCCACCCACACATTCAAGTAGACAGTTACCCCGGTGCAAACTTCCATCACATAAATGCAATTTTAACTAAACTCACTCCTCACCCACAACCACTTCACGTTATTTTATCAGTAGGCTTGAACAACTGCCTTTCAGAACACGAAACCAGCACCATTGTTAAACAGTTAAGAACACTCTGGAGAACTGCTCAGCTCACCTTTCCAAACGCCACCATTTACATCCCCATCATTAACTTCTCCCCCTCCTTACACCCCCGGAAACAAGAACTCCTCAACTTCCTCAACACCACTATCTCTAGTAAATATCATTTTTTGTCCGAAATTAATCCCCTTCTTTTTCAGGTCACTAGGGACAACATCCACTGGACACCCCAGACGGCGGAGATGTTGTTCGGGTACTGGAAACAGCAGTTAAACTGGTAACGGGGGAGGAATGTCATCACACATCTCCCCCTTTGTCTAATATCATGAACCTCTGCTCCGTTCTCTCCCTCACACCTACCCAGCTGGAGATACTGGAAAAAGGACTTACCTTCATCCCCACACCCAAACCCCCCACCCGACCGGAGCTCAGAGTGGATCTTCACAACTTTCACAGGAGGCTTAAGCTGTTAGATCACTTCTGGGGCGCACCGGGGCGAGAGCCTGTCCCGTTCACTGGACCGTCCTGCTGGGAACCACGCCTAAACACCCTCTCACCTCAGATCACACAACTCATTCAGAAAAATCTAGCAGCACTGACACGATGGCGCCCCCTTGCACACACGCAGCCTAACATTAGTCAGCAACACAAACACATTCTTAAAACATTGGGTAATAACAAACACATAGTCATTAAACCAGCCGATAAAGGGGGCCAAATTGTTTTACAGGACAGACATAATTACATATTAGAAGCAGACAGACAATTAAATAACAACACATATTATGCACCACTCACGCAATCATTACAGCTAGAAACACAACAGCTTATTAGGAACATTACACATAGCCTACATGACAATCAATACATCAATTCAAAACAAAAACAATACCTGGACGGTCCTGATGAGCCCAGGCCTCGCCTCTTCTACTTGCTCCCCAAGATACACAAGCCTCCTGGGACTTGGACGGTCCCTTCTGTAGTTCCGGTCGGCCGCCCTATAGTCAGCGATTGCGGTTCCGAGTCCTACAACATCACAGAATATATTGACCACTTCATTAATCCGCTTTCACAACTTCACCCCGGTTATCTTCAGGACACTTATCACTTCATCAATAAAATTAAAAACCTCCAGGTACCCGGTCATACCTTTCTTTTCACCATTGACATTGAATCTCTGTACACCAATATTGAAACTTCACTTGGCCTCATTGCCATTCAAGACATTTTTAATAAATACCCCAACTCAGATAGACCTGATCTAGAAATAATCCAACTCCTCAACATCACCTTGACTCGGAACGACTTCACATTCAACAATAAACACTATCTCCAGTTGTGCGGGTGTGCTATGGGCCGGAAATACTCTCCGGCGTATGCAAACATCTACCTGGCCCATTGGGAGAGAACGGCCTTTCTCAAACTTCAGCACAAACCCCTCCTCTACTTCCGGTACCTGGATGACATCTTCGGCCTCTGGGATCACACTGAAGAGCACTTTCACACATTTTTGGACATTTTAAATTCTCATCACCCCAAAATAAAACTCAAACATAACCTTCAACACCTTTCGGTTGAGTTCCTGGACACCAGGGTTTTCTTCCAAGAATCCAGCGACCAGAACAAAACCCTGGCCACGAAAGTTCACTTTAAGGAAACAGACCGCCACGCCCTCCTCCATAAATCCAGTTATCACCCCAAACACACCTACAGAGGTCTCATCAAGTCTCAGCTGATCCGGTTCCACAGGATCTGTACCCTCCCGGGCCATGTGGAGGAGGCAACCAGCACCCTTTTTGGCGCGTTGAGACTCAGGGGTTACTCGAAGCGCTTCCTGAGAACGATTAAGGCGGAGGTCGCCGACACCTTCAGAGGCGGCACCGACACCCCACCACCGCCTGCCCAGTCCCTCGTCCCCTTGATTTTAACCTTTTCAGAGGCTACCCACAACTTGCTCAAGACCATCAAGAGCAATTTTCAGGGGGCGAGGGAACACTGTGCCGCCCTGGAGGACAGCCGTGTGATCTCCGCCTTTCGTAGAAATAAAAATCTCAAAGACATCCTGGTCCACACTGACCTTAATAAGAAAGCGACCAGGAGGGAGGCGCTTCGAGGTTCGGAGATCGGTTTTATGCGTCTCCCCCACGTTTTTAACCCCCAGAGTCGACTCGGTTTTAACTTGGGGCAGGCCCTGCCACCCACAGCATCAAATG
>NC_136636.1:40000-122500 GCF_949748355.1 Melanostigma gelatinosum
AACCACAGCAGGGGCTCGGCGGTGCCACCTGGCTCCCCAGGACGGCTAGAACCCCACAAACACCCCCACACCCATAGAAAATCACAAGACTGGTCGCTGGACGTGCGGAAGACGACCCTGATTATTGGGGACTCGAACCTCGCACGCATCCCAACATTTAGACATCCACACATACAGATAGATAGTTACCCCGGAGCCACCCTTTACCATATCGCAGACGTATTTAAGAAACTCCCTCCCCAGTTAGACACAGTACACATCATTCTCTCAATAGGCCTCAATAACTGTTTGGCAGAGAACCATCTCCTCACCATGCAAAAACAACTCGGACATCTGTGGAGGACCAGCCAACTCACTTTTCCCAACGCCACCATCTACATCCCAATTATCAACTTTTCGGACACACTGACACCCAGCAAACAAACACTTCTCACCCAGTTTAACACTTTCATTGCTAACAAATACAACTTCATTCCGGAAATTAACCCACTTCTCTTTCACGTCAACCCAAAAGATGGCATTCACTGGACAGCGGAGACGGCCGGAGTGTTGCTCAGGTACTGGAAGCAACATTTAAACATGTAACTGGGGAGGAATGTAATCATACATCTCCCCATACCTCCAATATCACCAACCTCTGTTCTACCTTCTCCCTCACGGCCGCACAGCTGGAGATACTGGAAAAAGGTCTCACTTTCATTCCCACACCAAGACCTCCCACCCGACCGGAGCTCAGGGGGGATCTCCACACCTTTCACAGGAGGCTGAAACTGATCGACCACTTCTGGGGAGCACAGGGGCGGGAGCCTGTACCCTTCACTGGACCGTCCATCTGGGAACCACGCTCGGACACCATCTCACCAGTAATCACACAATTAATTCACATGAATTTACAAACACTCACACGATGGCGTCCCCCTACACACACGCAATCCAACATTAGCCAGGAACATCAACGCATCATTAAAACACTAAGTAACAACAAACACATAGTCATCAAACCAGCAGATAAAGGGGGACAAATAGTTTTACAGGACAGACACAACTACATTTTAGAAGCCGAAAGACAGTTAAATGACAACACATACTATAAACCACTTACACATTCTATACAACTAGAAACACAACAACTTGTAAGGAACATTACACAGTCTACACCATAACAAACATATTACTGCAAAACAAAAGCAATACCTGGACGGTCCAGATGAACCCAGGCCTCTTCTACCTTCTCCCCAAGATCCACAAGCCTCCTGGGACGTGGACGGTCCCCTCTGTTGTTCCGGTCGGCCGCCCCATTGTTAGTGACTGTAGCTCCGAATCATATAGAATAACAGAATACATAGACCATTTCATCAACCCACTCTCCAGACTTCATCCCAGTTATCTTCAAGACACCTACCAGTTTGTTAATAAAATAAAAAACCTTCAAGTACCCGGTCACACTTTCCTTTTTTCCATAGACATAGACTCCCTGTATACAAATATTGAAACACCACTCGGCCTTGCTGCCATTCAAAACATTTTCAATAAACACCCAGATCCAGCCAGACCAGACAAAGAAATCATACAGTTATTACAAATCACCCTCACCAGAAATGACTTCAAATTTAACAATAAGCACTATCTCCAGCTGTGTGGCTGTGCAATGGGCCGGAAATACTCACCATCGTATGCCGACATCTACCTGGCCCATTGGGAGGAGGAGGCCTTCACCAAAATGCAACATAAACCCCTCCTGTACTTCCGGTACCTGGACGACATCTTCGGCCTCTGGAATCACACAGAACAGGACTTTCATACATTTCTGGACACCCTCAACTCACATCATCCCAGGATCAAACTCAAACACAATATCCAGGCAGACACGGTCGAGTTCCTCGACACACGGGTCTTCTTCCGTGACTCCGGCGACCAGCAGAAAACACTAGCCACTAGGGTATATTTTAAGGACACTGACCGCCATGCACTCCTTCACAAGTCGAGCTATCACCCCAAGCACACGTACAGAGGTCTCATCAAATCCCAGCTGATCCGCTTCCACAGAATCTGCACCTTCCCGGAGCATGTGGAGGAGGCTACCAGCACCCTCTTTGGTGCGTTGAGGCTCAGGGGTTACTCGAAGCGCTTCCTCAGAAGTACTAAGGCGGAGGTAGCCGGCACCTTCAACAACAACACCCAGGTGCGTCCGTCCGACCTATCCCTTGTCCCCTTAATTACAACCTTCTCAGATGGGACACACAACTTTCTAAAGACACTGAGAAGCAACTTCCAGGGGACGAGGGAGGACTGTGCCGCCCTGGTTGGGTGCCGGATGATCTCCGCCTTTCGTAGGAATAAAAACCTAAAGGATATCCTGGTCCACACTGACCTGAACAAAACAGAGACCAGGAGGGAGGCGCTTCGAGGTTCGGAGATCGGTTTTATGCGTCTCCCCCACGTTTTTAACCCCCAGAGCAAACTCGGTTTTAACTTGGGGCAGGCCCTGCCACCCACAGCATCGAATGTGGTTTATGCTCTTAGATGCGGGGCCTGCCACAAACTATACGTGGGGGAGACAAAGAATGAGCTGCATCTTAGAATTAAGCAGCATTTTTATATGATCAATAGTGGGAATGGTACGAGCGTCCTATATGCACATTTTAAACTCCATGGCTCACATGGTCTCCAAAGTGTGGGCCTGGAGAGCAGCGGGCAGTGGAGCAGGGCACAGCGGCAAGCAGCGGAGAGGAAATGGATCCACAGACTGGGTACTATAGACCCTCACGGGCTGAACGAAAAATACTAACTCCCAGTCTGTTTTTATTGGAGCCTCGCCTGCCATCCCTTTGTCCCTTCTCTCACCCCCATTACATCTCCAGCAGGGTATTTATCTTATATTATATACATGTTTATTTATTTCTTAATATTTTATATATTTATACTTGTCTTTCACGTTTGGTTTTAATATATTATGCATGTTTTTATTCACCCGCTTAACGATTTTAATTGTGTATTATTGTTAAATTATTTATTTATATTTTTAATTATCTGATTATTTATTTATTTATTTATTTTAAATCTTCCCATGTTGGAGATGCACCCTATGTCCTTCCCTCCCCCCACAGGCAGACGAGGCCCATTTTTTAGATTCCCAACCGTGTGGCTGAAGTTGGAGAGGGTTATTTGGCATAATTTTAGACATGTTTCCAATTTTGTATGTTTTTTTTACATTTTAAAGCACTTATTTTTAAAAGCACTTATCTATTTTTTTTTTTTTTTTTAAGTTTTAGATGTGTGTGGGTGTGTGTTTACATTTATTATATGTTAAATTATCTTTTTATATTTATATAATTATTGTGCCTTTTAACCTCCCTTCCCCTTTTAGCATCTCCTCTCCGTCTGTCCCGCTGGCGGTTGCTCTGCTGTCAGGCTGTTTTTAATAAAATTGTTTGTTTTTTAATTGTTTTTTATTAGGGTTTTTTTTAAAGCCTTTTTAAAGGACAGCCCCCTTGTGCCAGTGCCCCTCGTGGCCCTCTTAGGAGGGCCCCGCTCTTAACTAAACCCTAACCCTAACCCTAACCCTAACCCCAACCCTAACCCTCCTGACCTAACCCTTTAACCAAACCTAACCCTAACCCAATTTCACAATGACAATTCTGCAGCAGGAGAATCCCCTGACCCCAACTCAGGATCACAGTATCTGTCTTCTTAAGGACTTGATACAGCATTTGCCCCAGAGCAGCGGTTGATAAGGAGCTCTATCTATCACTCTGAGCAGACCACAGCTGGAAGGAGGGGATGTATCATGTACAAGGCCAAGACACCAATAACTTACAGAAGGAGCAAAGTACCTCTACATCTTGTAGTGTCCAGAAAATGTCTCCTCCCACCCTCCCATTCTATAACAACCAGTGATTCGCTAGCTGACTTTATTTGTTTCTCTTTAACATATACAATTTCCAGAAACTCAAAGTCACAAATGGCCCGCTGCCTTGTTTCAACCACAAATATTAAGCAATATGATGTATTCTTGTGCCTTTACATATCTTGGGTTTTCATGTTTCTGCTTTATTGGAATTACAAACAAGAGAAAGGATGACAGTTTCAATTAAATTAAATGTATTTATACTGTTCAAAATCCTTGGTGTCTTAAGTTCAAGTTTTAATGACATGTTAAATTTTAGCTTCAGAATACAAAATAAAAATATCATTACCCAGAGAGAGACAAAAGCTTTCCAGAGGGAACAGCTTGTTCCTGACGTCTGACTGAGCTGATCAGGAGGGGGCAACCAAGAGTCACCTGTTTAGGCCACTGTGTGTGTGTGTAATGGGTGTGACTAATACAGTTGAGGATGGGATTAACTTTTCAACTCTGAGTATCGTTCTCTTTCAACCCCCTGACACAATATTCTTTCTAGCACACACATGCATGCATGCCCACAGTATGCAAGAAGATGACTTCTAAAATAGCAAATTATTTCTGAGATGAAAGGTTTGGGTTATTTTCTCCCCTCTAAGAGGATCCAAGCCAAAATGAGTGACTGCCAACAATTTCTGTGAGTGTGTACAAATGTGTGTGAATAAAAATCTGGCTTCTTTGTACCTTTGCACTTCCTGGAACGTCTTCAAATGTTCATGTGTGATCTAGGTCTGTGTCATTAGCATCACAAAGATAATTGTGCACTGGTTACATGTATTATTAATGTAATATCCTTCTCATTTTCTGGTAATTATCTGTACTTTAATATCATTCTTTTCACAAATGTCTGCCATCCTTTCTCCAGCTCTCTTTTTCAGAAACAGAAAACAATAATAGGAAAATATTCGTAACAAATTGATTGATAATGTGAAAAAATAGAAAGATAGAAAAAAACACCTGATATGATATGACAACAAAAAAACAAAACTGTTGCATGCAAATTAAAGCATGGACAATGAGTATATCCATATCAAAGTACACATGGAAACAGATGTGCAAGCTGATATGCTCTGTGCAAGCTGATATGCTCTGTAGAGTGTACACAAACATGAACATGTAAAGCCCCCCAAAGAAAAAGCAGAAGCCATTGTAAGAAAGGTGTTTAAGGGACTTGAACACGTACACACAAACTCTGAGCCCTTTAGAAAAAAGAAAACGGCAGACTCACAAAAAGCTATACCCACACAACGGTGCGGCGGATGAGGTTGAATTCAGCTTACACAATAGGAGTGTTTTTTGGTCAGCTGTCCCTTCGTGTGGCGGACAGATGTTTCACTGACACAATATCTCTTTAATGACATCATATAATGGGTGCTTCAGGCACACTTTACGGCTTAGCGCAGCCTTTTTAACTGTTTGGACTAAGCTGCTTTGTGGGACTGAAAAAGAGCAGTATAGAGGAAAAAAATCACGCCATCCTCTTTAGATAATAGCCAGACAATAGCCACACGCTTAACAGATTAAACGGCCGTAACATTTGTGACGCACTGTAAACAAAGCTAAGTGGAGGATTTTCACTTTCTCTCTCTGAATCCCTTTTGACCCCGTTTCCTCTCCTCTGTTCACTCTCTCTTTGTTTGTACAATTACCCACTTGCGCTACTTTGCCTTTCTCTAAATGCTCTGATCTGTAAAGGATGAGCCTGTGCTTGGGTTTTAAAGTTAGATCCAAAGCAACGAGCTGAGCTAAAATCACTGAGGGGATTGTGGTTGTAAATGTCACTGCATCCCCTAATGGAGATTCAGCCTTTTTTCATTTTCTTTTTCAAATGACACACAACAGACAACTGCTGCTATTGTTTTACCCCCAGTGAGCTGACAAGGCTTGAATACAAACTGTGGATGAGGAGGATGAAGGTCAACACAGAAGTGATGAGTAATTTTGTATTTGGTTTGATTTGGTGAAAGATACAATGCCTGTGTTTTTATTTTATTTATTATATATATATTTTTTCTGAATTTCTTGTTCGAGCACAGATTAATTGAAGACTTGAAGAGTGATTTCAATCCAACAACTCTCCCTCCTGCATCCCCCCTCTGTATCTGCCATGCTGGCTTCATGAAAAACCACCGCAGGCTAACTGTCCTGTGGAATAATGTAAACCCAAGGAACTGCAGTTATTAATCGGATTTATGTATTGTGGCAGTTTTAAAACACCGTTGAACCCCTAACCCCAACCCTAGTTTTCATAACGAGATACAATATGAATGAGTGCAAATACTATACAAATAAAAAAAGAACTGTTCCGCTTATGTAAGAAAGAAGTCCTTGGAATTAGTAAGCAGTCTGGAAAATATCCGAAGCACTCTAATTGCAAGTTAAAAAACATTTATTAAATCATTGATGTCCAACACGTTTGGACTGAACAAATCTTCACCAGGGTATGAGTGTAAATTACAACATGCCGTTTAAAACATATCTGAAAGTGTAATCTAGCTGCCTCAATGAGCACATTGAATGGGATGAACGTAAACTGTACCAATATTGGGGCTTTCTTGTTTAAAGTAATCAAATGTTTGCTGAGTAACTTGTCATCCAGCTTGACTCTCTATATTTAGTATCTTGCTGGTTTAGGATTGGACACCTTATCTAACTCGTTCTTATCGTAATAACAATTCAATAGCTCATGTATTTGTTTCACACTGAAAAACAAATATATTCTTAACAACTATGACACTCGTCTACGGTTGCCGTAAACACTTTTCAATTCAAACAAAATCTTAGTTAGGTTTAGGAAAAACATCCTGGTTGGGCTTAAAATAGGTACGTGAACTAAGTAAAACAACGCAGGTAACTCTAAAACACCTTGGGACACAAACACTGTTCTCAACCACCAGTCTCCTGGTTGAAAGTCCTGTGTTAGTTTGACCAATGCAACTCTCTCAAAATATTACAATATTATTCCTGACCTCTCAGGAAACAGTTATGTAGCATACATATATATACATACATACTATGTACATATATACATACATACATATACATACATATATATACACATATATATATACACACACATATGTATATATATATATATATATACACATATATATATATACACATATATATATATACACATATGTGTATATACACATATGTGTATATACACATATGTGTGTATACACATATGTATATGTGTGTATACACATATGTGTATATACACATATGTATATGTGTATGTATATACACATATGTGTGTATACACATATGTATATGTGTGTATACACATATGTGTATATACACATATGTATATGTGTATACATATATATATGTGTATACATATATATATATATGTGTATACATATATATATATATGTGTATACATATATATATATGTGTATACATATATATATATATATGTGTATATACATATATATATGTGTATATACATATATATATATGTGTATACATATATATATATATGTGTATATACATATATGTGTGTGTATATATATATATGTGTATATACATATATATATGTATATATATATATGTGTATATATACATATGTGTGTATATCTATATATGTGTGTATATATATATATATATATATATGTGTGTATATATATATATGTGTGTGTATATATATGTATGTATATATGTACATAGTATATATGTATGTATATGTATGTATGTATATATGTACATAGTATATATATGTATGTATATGTATGTATGTATATATGTACATAGTATATATATATATGTATGCTACATAACTGTTTAATATATATTCACACACAAACACATACATATGGTGAATTATATCTACAGAATTATATCTACAGTGTGCTGTCTTTATTAGAACAAAGAAAAGTGTGTGTGTATATATATACACATACATACATACATACATACATACATACATACATACATACATACACACACATAGCAATCCTAAGGCACAGGAAATCAATCAAGACAGTTAATATTAACAGCAGCAAAACAAATGTCAAACGTGTTTATTAACTTGCAGCAACACATGTGCATATACTTTATATTTTTTAAATAAGTTAGGGTTAGGCATCGCTCAGTAAGACAGAGTGATGGACCTGGGCGAGAAAGAGAAGAAAGATGGAGCTCTGTATAGAGATACAACCGGATGTCTAAAATATGTTACCAAAAAATATTAGAATCAAAATTAGAATCATCGTTCAAAGGCAATATTTAATAAGGGGCTAATATGCTGAATTGTATTATACTTCACAGGAATTATACTGCGATGCAGTCATGTTTCGTGAACATTTATGTCTGTACTTTAGTGCGACTGTGTGAGGTTGTGAAATGTATTGGTGGAGGCGCTCTGTGTTGTGTTTGAAACCACTATCTCCTCACTGCAGCTGGATGGAACACAGATTGGACCAGAGCTTTCAATACTCTCTCTGAGACACACACACACACACACCATGAACACATCTCGACGCTGAGCTTGAGCTCCGTCCGCTCTGCCAAACCTGATTAAACAGAAAATAAACCATTGTAACACACACCCACACACACACATAGATTCATGTACCTGAACACATGCACACAAATACAAAAATAGCACAGTTATTAGCGTTCAGTGGATTCAAAAATTGAAGAGTGGCAGTTGAAGTCGAGACTTTCAGAATATATCTCATTTAAAGTTACGAAAATAACTGCTGCTAAAGAAGACATAAACAGTGGAATAAAAGAGATAAGGTCAAAATCAATTCTTGATTCCCATGAGGACAAACTATATAATCATTCGTAAATCGTGCATTAATATTTCATTAAATTTGGTTGATATTTATAAAATAACTACATGATAATTAATACAGTTTATTAATTATTAGAAATGGTATAATGTAATTGGAATGTTACAACAATAAACTGATTTTAACAGTTTATTGTTGCATCATTCCAATTATTATATCAACTTCTGGTTAACGATGAGCACACAATTTGTAAACCTTTAAGAAATAGTTCGTAATGATGATGTGTATACACATTATAGACCAGATATTTAAACACTTTGTTGAATGGTTGATAAGTAACCATCTATAAACCTTATTTCAATAGATAGTTAATACCTTTTCATGGTTAGTAATAGATTTTTGTGGATAGATGTTTTTCAAACAATTTCTTAAAGTTTATAAATAATATATATATATATATATATATATATAATTTAGAAATGCTATACAAAGTTTGTAAAATGTTGTAATGTTTCCAACAATTGAAGCTAATTAGCGTAATTTCGGGAGCAGGACCAGACCTCTAACACGCCTCTTCCGGTAATCCTATAACTACCTCCCTAACCAACTCTTCCTGTCCCGTTTACGCATTCCAAGCCAGGACCGAGGGCAGGTAACACAAAATCGAACAGTCAGAACGTAAGTATTCTACTAACGATCACTTTACCGACCTAGTTCCCATCGCGCTTTCCCCTTCCGACGACGATCTCTTCAGAAGGGACAGTACAAACCACTCCGAAGTCCCCAGGATTCCACAACATCCGAAAACTCCAACGACGTCTCCATGATCCAGACACCGCTTTCCTCACCAGAGAAGTAACTGAGTCCAGCAAGCACTCACAAAGTTCCTTCCAAAGTGTTCATCCCGCCCGATTCATCCCTTCACAACCTGCAGAACTACCACAGTTCAACCGACAAATCGTCAACGTATTCCAGTTCACTACCCTCATCAGCAAAAAGGGGACGAGTCCTTTTAAAATCCCAAAAACACCGCCGCAGTTCCCCGACTCAGTCACCCACGAGAAAGATGTTTAACCATTCCGAACATTTCTTATTATCATTGTTAATATAGTATGATATGGTAAATTATGATACTATGGCATATGTAAATGTTAAAATGACTTTCTCGTCTTCCTCTATGTGTCAACATGGACTGTACTTGTATAGCGTTCACCCATTTACACACATTCATACTCTGAGAGCCGAGGATACCAAACAAGGTGCCACCTTTAATCAGTAGACTCTAAACAAATTCTCATTTTGCATGACGCAGCCGTCGGAGGGTTCACTGTTTTTCCTGAGGACACTGACATGCAGACTGGAGGCGCCGGGATCGAACAGCCGATCTTACGATAAGAATATGACCTTCTCTTCCTTTTGAGCCACATAATATGGTATAAGGTGAAAGGTACTAATATACTACAACATAATGTATGATAATATATATTAGTAGTGTATAGAGTATCACATAAAAACAATATGGGTATAATATAGTAAAATGTAATATAATATAATAGCGTCACTGAAGAGGGTATTTCCTACAAGAATGCCTATTTATTTCCGCGAGTGACCTTCTGTACTTTTCAACATGTGAGAAATAAACATTGACACTGACACAGATGTTGTTTTACAGCAACACTTTGTTTACTGTTGGGACTGTTTTAACCTCATTAGCCTCTGCTGGGCTGATTAGCATTAGACTGGGGTGCAGAGAAACAACAATTACCGATCATTATCACCATTTATTTAAATAATGAAGCAGCCAGGGCATTGTATTGGCAAACAAAAGGTCAGCAATTAGCAGGGAAAAGGCTGCATGTGTTGGTGTGTTCATGGTCTGTGTGCATTGATATATTCTACCACTGAATGAGTGAACTTTTTCATGTATACTCAGTTAGAAAGCTATGACTTGGCATCATGAGTATAATACTATGTGGATACAGGGATACATGTTATATGTTCTATTTTGAATCCAAACGGAGTTGGTAGCAGGGAACAAAGAAAACTATTGTCCCTTATTTAAACCAGAGGCAGAAGACTTATCTGGCTTGTGTGTCCATAAAAAATGGAATTCACTTGAAAAATGTTTGTTGCTGGCAACGTTTGTTGATATCTCAAAATATTGGAAGCAGTTCTAGTTGTCATGTTCTCCCTGAAATGATGTGACTATACATTTAAAGTAAATATACACAGTAGAATACATCCTTTGACCCCACAGCAGCTTCTTTCACACTTCTTTGACACAATTAAACAGGATAACTAGCTCAGGGTAGCTTGGTGGAGAAAAGTAGTTGGATGTTGTTCTCCTGAGACAATGTGATCATCAGATTCATCTCAAATTGGTTAACAAGCAACTCTAAGAGGGAAAAATTGAGGTGTGATAACAGTAAATGAATAATATTGAGAGTAGCGGAATTAGTCCTGCTAACTGGTACAATGCACTAAAACCAGTTTAGGATGGAAACATGTCTCTAATCTGTGATGCTACAGGTTGAGTGGAGCCACTGATTGGGCCTTTAGTACTTGCTGGGTGCTGTTGTGGTGAATCCCAGTGTTTCAGTGCGATAAGGGAACAGCTGCAGCTGAATGCTAAAAGGACAACTGAAGATGCTGGTAATTACTGTTTTGCCTTAGAAAGATCTGTCTTAGCATGTCACGCACAGTCGTCTTCAACTTATGTGTGTAAAGTCTTCAGGTGAATTTTCCTCTCCGCACATTTAGGCTATATCCATACTACTCCGTTTCTATTTGGAAGCAGATTTGTCAAATAGAAACGATCTCCGTCCACACGGCCGTTTCAGCACCATTCTCGAGTTGATCTTCATCCACACGGCAACCTTTGAAGGGGGACAGCACGTGACCATTAATGTACACTGGGCATGCGCGTGATGGTGTAAACAGGAAGTGGATTGCTTGCTTCGTGAAACAAAAATACGACGAGTAATAAAGTAGTCTTTAATAATGAAAGGTTGTATTTGATACTTAAGATCTTCCTCTAAAATATTCCTCTATAAACTCAAACAGACAGTTCGTGGAAAGTTTTAGAAGTTTTATTTTTCAGACGTAGTTACAGCGGGTCTATCTCTCTCACTTGTGGTCAACACAGTCTCTCACTTGTATCCTCCATGTTGTCTGTTCTCACTTGTAGCTCTGAACATCATGTAACATGTCCGACTAGCTAGCTTCTAAGCTCATTTTAACATTACCGCCAATGGAGAAATGCTAACCGCGATTAGCATTTGATACACCGCAAATGCTATACTAAAAGAGTGAATATAATATATCTTCGTACATCTTTTCATGCTTCATAAATAAATACTTACAGACTAAGGTCTCTCAAGGCTACCAAACGGAAGAAGTAAAACGAAGCAGCGTGTCTTCTCATTAGAATCTAAAAACAACGAGGCACTAACTGTTGTTCTCACTCGTAGCTCTGAATAGCATTTCCGGCTAACTCTGGCTTGGCCACTGGTCACGCCGCTCGTTAAATCGCGCCAATAAAAGCTGCTTCCTCCACAGAAATGCAGACTTTTACTGAATGCAGACTTTCAATGAAATTTTGTAGCAGCAATGCTTGAAATCCGTTATCCATGTTGAAATGAATCGCTGGTCGCCTGCCTGTTTGTTTTCTTCCGGGTACGGGTCACGTGATAGTGAGTGTGACGAATCAGGGACGGAGACATCATGGCTGCTAAGAACCAATCCAGTAGCGATCACGGGTGTGGGCGTAATTTTTTCTAAACACATCAGTTTCCGACTGTCCACACGCAAACGCAACCCCGGAGGAGTTTTCAGACTCCTCCGTTTAGGCTGCTCCAAAACTCCGGCGTAGTGTGGCCGCCAATGTTCCCTCTAAGCTGCGCGCTTGAGCAATCGCGCACTGCTCGCACATTCTCAGCGCACAAGAAAATCTATGCAGCGCATAAAATAAAATTCAACATAAACGTATTAATTAATATCTAATATTAGTCCTAATCTTATCTAATCAATTAAACCAATAATAATAATAATAATTTTGTTTTCTGTACTATTTTGCAACGTAACTCAGTGAGTGACAGGTGTCCAGCCAATGATACGATTCGGTTCAGTTACGCTACGCAGCCAATCATAGCATTGACACTATTGCCCTGCCCATTCGCGCCGTGCAGGTTAACTAGCTAACAACAGTGCGGCGGAGTTACGAGACGCAAATGCTAACCCCTTATCATGGCGAAACGAACGGGCAGCGACATAAAGTCAAAGCAAGAAGCAGACGAAGCCATCAACCTGGACAAAGTGTACAACCATTGGAGAAGTGAGAAGGACAGACGTGAAAAATAAGGTAAAATTTAAGTCAGATTTGTGCATATTCTAGTGACATTTATTAAGATTTTTTACTTATGGATATTAATCATTAAATTATGTTACTACTAGATAATTTATGGGTAGTAGACATGATAATAAAAAACTGAGTAATTACATATTTTACAGACAGAGTTACAGGAATTTACACTGTATCACACAAGCTACAGCACACGTCATTGTGCAAAATGTGAATGTTTTAATGTGAACAAAATGTTATGTCTGAAAGGTGTATATGTATAATTTCTTCCAGAACAGGACCCTCACACAGGCCACAACAGGACCTCACACAGGCCACAGCAAGACTCTTCCCATGGCCAAGCAGGACTCTCACATAAAACATACTACACATCTCATGAACAACAAGATTTTTGTCTTTTTCCTTTAAAGTTTGTCAAATCACTTATATTAAAAGTAAACTAGTGAAAATTACTGCTGTAATTTGATTCTTTTAATAAGCCATGTAACTTGCTATGATCCAAGGTTTTGAACAGGTGTGATACTGGTGTGTGGCCACAGCGTGCACATCTGATGTTGCTCACAGTGGTCCTCAGTGTGCTCAGGGAGCTTGTGTGTATGCCCAGACACATGAAAAATTAGAGGGAACATTGGTGGCCGCTCAGTGTAAACGTGGCAAAAATGGAGTAAAAACGGAGCAATATGGACATGGCCTTTTGATGAGCTCATCGGTCTATAAATGAATAACACAGTGTAAGGGTTTGTTTATGAGCCAATCTGTTCAATAATGTGCATGTTATGAGGGTATTTTTCAGTGTGTTTAAAGGCATTCTGCAGCATAAAGGTAGGTGTAGCACCAAAACTGTGGGTGTTTGTAACTTGCCATGCACACATTTCTGTTTTTCTATTGGTTTCTTTCATCTCTCATTCTCTCACACACACGCATGCACCATGTTGCGGTGCATGGAGCACCTCTCTGCTATTGTGTGCAAAGACTTAAATTAAGTTCTGCATTCTGTTCTGAGCAGATGTTCATCCAGTCGTCAGCATTTAAATGTTCTTGGAGAGAAATAAGACTTCTAAAGTGATCTGAAATTCATAACAAAACATTCTTCATTTGATGAATGACTGAAATTATTTAACCTCAGAAATGTTCAGTAGGGTGATGGAGGGGGAACACTTGGCCCTTTTCAGATGTTTTTAGGGCCTTTACTGTCCGTTTCACATGGATGATGCAGAGTGACTCCTGTATTTCTTTGGTTTTTCTGGGACTTAGGTCCACACTGCAAATGGTGTTCTTTGTTATTGATGCGGTTGTTGGAGTTAGTAGTGTCAATAATAACAGTGTCATCAGACTACTTGTTGGACAGCATCTCAGGGTCTGAGCTCCCACAGTCATCTGTGTTCAGGTTAATCAGGAGTCGTAACATTTGGATGCGGTTCTGTTGAATTTAAATGTCTGGTGTCTGTCTGTGATGAAGTGCTACTCTCAGGGTTAACTGAAAGCTGCGTGAATTGATTTTTGCCCGGCGCAGATGACCACCAAACTAACCAGCACTATCTGACATATTATGGCCATATCAAGTTGCCAGTCAAGTCAATGTCATGAATGTAGTAATTGACTAATAATTCAATAATATCACTTGTTGTAGGTCTGTTGGTCTTTAGCTGCCAGATGTTCCACTTCCTCCTGATTTGGTGCACATCAATGTTAAATTGTTCAAAATGTATTATGGCTGTCACGGGGTGTGGTGGAGGACTCAAACGCAGACCAGACCAGAAGTAGAGTGAAGCAGGTATTTAACGAATACTTAAGTCAGAACAGGAAACTAACAGGAACACACAGGGAATCCACGGACGAGACAAGGTGGGAAATCCAGCAGGACGAGGCAGGGCAGGCAGACGGGGAAACCGGGAACAGGACGAGCAAAACGGGCGGGTAGACATGGCAATGATCTGGCAGTGAGTGACTGAGAGGCAGGGGTTTAAATAGTGGCTTGAACAGGTGAGGGGAGTTGTGCTGATGAGGAGGGAGTGCTTGAATAGTGATCAGGGGCAGGTGAAGCTGAGGGAGTGGCTGACAGGCAGAGTGAGGAGGGTGTGGAGCTATACAACGACACATACAGAAGGCAACGCCTAATCGTGACAGTGGCACTAGTTTTTTGTAAATGTATTTATTTTCCTCTGATTTAGTGATTTAAAAAGTCCTTCAACATCCACTGTGCTTCATTGATCTAAATAAATTTAAAAGGTTCAAGTGGTTTGAATACCATCTGCAGGAAGGAAATTAGGCTATGATTAATTGAAAGTTTCAATGATTTGATGGAGTGTGTGCCCTTAAAATTCTGTGTTTGTGAGGACCAGTTTCAGTTTTCAAGAAAGGACATTTATAGTGGTGGAAGACATTTGTCCTCATACTCTACACGGGGCTGATCATTTGACAGTAAACCTAAAAGAGGTTTGGTTTAGGAATAGTTTAGGGCAAAATGTCAATAAAGGTCCTCAAAAGTATAGAAGTGTGTGTGTGTGTGTGTGTGTGTGTGTGTGTGTGTGTAAAGAATATGTACAGCATCATTGTGTTATTGTATGCAAGCATTCCTACAGTCACATATTGATTTCTAGGAAAAACATTTTTATAGAAACAATTAATCAGTTCTCACCCTCCCTCTACTCGTAGTTAGGTCACTGCCCTAGGCCACAGCTCATTTTGATTTGCTAACCACTGTTTCATGGTCTGAGTATTGATCGCTGTGTGTGATTGGCCTGAGCAGCTTGATAGAAAGTTTACATTGCTCATTAGATTGAAGTCTGTAAGGAGGCTAATTACATGTTAGGTAACAAACACAACAGGATACAAACCACTGCTGTTTGGGAAAAAAAGAAGCTGGAGAGAACGTAATTAGAAAACAGCTGCTTTTTATTTTGAAATTGAAGCCAATGGAATGCCCACACTGAGAGAAAGATTGTAGGCTTGATGTAAAAAAATCAAATGTTTATCCCTCCTAGCAGTATCGTGTTGCAGTTATTATCATCATACCACTAAAAGTAATTGCCTCGGTTTGGGCTGAGAGCTTTAGTTTCAATGAAGGACCATCTCAATTCAACAGCATTCAATGACGTTTTAGGCAATAGTGGGTTTGGCAAGTTTGTGGCAAAAGTTCAGGGAAAGCCACTTCTATGGCCTGTACCTTAAACCCCATCCAATATGTTTGGGTTGAATTGGAGCACTGATTGTGAGTCAGGCCTTATCATCTTTCTTCAGTGGCAAACCCCACTCTGCTCTCTGGGAGGAAAGGGAACAAACCCCAGCCACCTGGTTCCAACCATTGCACGAGACGAGACCGTTATAGCAGCACTTTTGTCCATGTAGTGCATATACTTGGCAGTGGGATAGTATATTGTATATCACAGCAAAGGACTGTAAAATCGTATTTTCACTACTTTAGATGCCAGATTGTGTGGCCCACCTAGTGGGCTGCTAAGCAGCCAACAGCAGTGAGGCAAGAAAAAAAATATATCGTCCGTGGCCCACTTCATGTTTGAACAGCCCATCTGATGCGGGGTTGCAAAATTGTCAAAAGGCTACCTATACGGCAGATGCAGTGGTACCTACCCCCAAGTGGTACCCTCCCCCCAAGGGCTGCACAGTGGAAATACAATGAATGAAACTACAAATGAGTGGATGATAAAGACGGTTGATTCATCATAATGATTTAAGACAACACATTTATTATTCAAAAATAAAAATGTTCCCTTCTATAATGCCAGTACCAAATAAAGTAGTTGCAGCAGTGATGACATTAAAAGTCAGGGCTGAATTTCATTACCAGTTCGACCCTGATACACAAAAATGTTTGGTTGATAAAGTGAAAGCTGCAGATAAAAAAGTAATTTTGAGCTTCAAGACAATTGAGTTGTGTTTCATGCACAGAAATGGAGCGGCCCCATATGAGAGATTGCTGTTAGTAATGTTTTGTACACTAACTGTTAGTCTCCAATGAGAGTACAAGGCCCTGAGTTTGGTGTTTTTCCTGTTTCCTATGAAAATCTCATCGCTTGTGAATCAATACTCCATTTACCAGCAGCTCACAAGACCGGAGCTGAGTAAGGAGCGCTATACTCATCCTCCTTGCCCCGCTGTTTGTCTCCTTTCATTCAGCTCGATACCTCCTTCTCTCTTTTTCCTTTTTCATTGCTTCCCCCTCTTCTCTATTTTGTAGTTTTTCACATTGTTTCTTAGCTTCTTCTCTCCTTCTTTACAACTTGAGCTGTTTCATTTCCACTTCTTCTCCATTCCTTCTTTTTACCCACACTGATTCCTTTTCTCTCCATTCAGTTTCTTCTTCCTTTAATCACCCTTTTTGACATGTATTCCTCCTCTCTTTCCCATCTTTAATTATTCTCCTGCAGTTACTTCCCATTTTCTCATAACCCTCCTCTCACGAATCTCTTTGTAGCCCTTCCTTCCTCTCTATTTACTGTAGCCTCCTCATATTTCTTGTCATTTCTTGTCACAGGCTGCAGCTGTATTAAACACTTAGCCTTTTCCTCTCGTGAGCTGAGACAATTTATACATTCCTCAGGGCGAGGAGAGCAAAATGGCTACATCACATTTTACCAATAATTTAATTACCTTGTAATTGACATTTGAAATGCTTCACATTAAATTAGAGGGCCTGGCGTCGCTATGGAAGTCACAGCAACGGAGGAATTATTTAAATCAGTAAAGCAACGAAGAAAAAGAGAGAATGTAGTGTAAGAGAGAATCATAGCTCTGAGAAAGAAAGAGCTGGCCAGAGGGGAAAAGAAACAAGTGCAGTTCAGAGTAAGTAAGAGAGAAAAAAAGGAGATGCCGGGAAAGAGCATAAGAAAGATAAAGTCATGCATGTTATTGTTTCCTCACCAGATGTTGCAGAGGTTAAAGGTTGTCTGTCCTCCGGCTTATTCGTCCCAATCAAATCTGCCAGTCGCTGATTCAGCCAGCGGTGTATCATCATCATGTCTGATGTTTTGCATCATTGATTAGTTAGATTATATTTATTCTATCTGTATTCCCCCAGTGATTCTCAATGTACATGGTGTAATTGCACACCAGATTCAATACATTTTTTATTTGCTAAGGGTCATGAATCAGCAATTTCATTCACTATTAAATGATAGCTTTTAGCTGACAATACACGTAGAAAGCCTCATAAACAACCTCTAATGCAGGAGTCAGTCCAAATGTAAGTTACTTCATGGATATGAACCCAGTACAGCGAAAGTAGACTTCAAATACCAAGAACTCAGCGTGCTATGATGTTGGATCACAAGATTCTGTCAGGATCCAGGATCCCTGTCTGCCTCCAGACACCTCCCATGGCCGCACCCTTAATCGTGCACAGCTGAGGACACTCAAGCCGATCACCTCCTGCAGCCTGACACACCAGACTCAGGGCCCCTTAATGAGTATCCTGCCACTACATAAGCTCTGGCCCTGCAGTCTGGGAGTGTCAGGTCGTACCGTCTTTAACCCGCTGAAACCCCGTGGCATCCTCTGCCCTCCTTGTGTTTGTGGATACACTCCACCGCTCTGCCCTCCTTGTGGTCTACGGATTACACTCTGTCGACTCCAGTATCGAGCCACGGGACTTCACGCCGTCAACTCACCAGCCCTCCAGTGTCGAGCCACGGGACTCACACCGTCGATCTGTCGACTCCAGTATCGAGCCACGGGACTTCACGCCGTCAACTCACCAGCCCTCCAGTGTCGAGCCACGGGCCTCACACCGTCGATCTGCCGCTCGGGTGTCGGACCACGGGCTCCACACCAGCAACCCACCTGTCTAAATAAAACCTGATTAACATTCACTTCTGTCTCCTGTGGTCTTGCGTTTGGGTCCTATCTGTGAACTCCCGTGACAGATTCTCAGAGAGTCAGCAGCTTCCACATAGCTGCGTATACTTATTAATACCAACACGTTCTCAACAGTCAAAGTACTTCCAACTATCGATCTCTGGCATCAGTTTTGGACTCAGGGGCAGATAAGGTTGAAATCCGTATGATGGTCTTGTCTCATAATGACCTGGATGTATTTATGATGCTGCGTCGGTTTCAGATACCGAGGGAACCCGACTGAGCATCAGTTCTAGTACAGTGCGGTATCAACACAGTTCAAGATTAAAGCTGTTTTACACTTGTTTCTTAGGACACGTTGGTGGGAGACACCAACCTATTACTCTGCATGAATATTGAAGAAATTAAATGAAAACATAATCTCATGTCTGAAGCTGCTCCATAAACAGTCCAGAGGGAGGAAATCTTCGATTCGGGCTGACTGGATTAATATGATTTGTATGGCTCTTGTCAGATGTGTGTGAACAAGAGAGAAAGTTTTAATCAATATATGATTATTACTGCAATGTGTCTGGGAGAGAGAACCAATGATAGTACAGAGTCTGACTGAGAGACAGAGTTCAAATTCAGACAGAATGAAAGTTGTGGCTCAGCTGAGCATCTATGAGAGAGCGTTGGTGTGTTAGTGTCAGTCTGTGTCAGAGTGTATATCTGAGTGTTGTTGGGACCTGACTGTGCTTTGGGACAAAGAGATCGGGCCTTCCTTTTTGCGGGGCAACCTGGATCCTGATTTGAGTTTGATAAGCACCAAACCCCCACTAGGAAGAAGTTCACATTAAGGTGTGAACTCGTCACCCAAATACAACACTGCTCTCATTGGACGAGCCCAGGGATGCCGAGGCGGACTTCCGGTTTTACAACCGGATACCCCCCAAAACTATAAAACCCCTGAGCTCCCCTGAACGCATCGCTATTCCCCCGACCCCGCGTTGGTGCACGGAAGCACGCACGCACGCAACATTTGCTGTACGAAAGAAAATCCTAGGTTTTAACAGTTTTAGAGTCGCTGGACTGTTTGTTTGTTTTGCTTTTGTTCGCATCCTGGACGAGGAAGCAAACAATTTTCCTGCAGAGGTGAAGAAACGGACTTCTTCAGAGAAAAAGGACGACTTCTTTTTCTCCTCAAGTCGACTTTGTGCTAGCCGTAAGGACGGGAATTCCCTTACTGAGCCGAAGAAATTCTCTGACGCACAGAGAGTTTTATCACAGAGCCGCACGGAGCCGCGCTATCGGAGGACCAACCGATCAACCACGAAACCACCTCCTCGTAAGGCTACTTACGATGTCTGGGCTAGATTCAGGTTATTGTGTTTATTACCTTGTTTGTGTTGCTTAAGTTACTGTCATTTTTATAACGTGGTGTGTGCTCAATAATCGCCGAGATTAACGATCGAGCTCGTTAATGTTGTGTAGAAGTTACTGTGTATTTCAATACTGCCGCAATTTGTGTTGAGATAATTCACCGCTAGCGGAGACGGAAGTTGTTTCTCATCAGTTCAGAGGTCAGAACCGTGGGTGTACGAATCAAAGAGTCGTCATCTGGGTTTCTGTAGCTGAGAGAGAAATCTTCGTACTCCACCGCGGCAGGGAGGATCTTAATCTGTTTTTGGAGGAACCTTTTGTTTTGTTTGCTTTCTCTCTTCTTTTACTAACCCACACACACATATAGCTTTAAGCTAATGTAGCTCCGGGGTTGCGCTAACGGCTTCAGACACGTGTAGATAACGAGGTCTCTATTGTCTACCGCCATTGTTGAGTCTTGTGGTCTCGCGAGATGGCGCCACGTTTCAGATTACGTCATACGTTGTCTGAGCTGTTCTCTCTCCCCTTCCCCCTACACACACACTGCATGCACACACACACACACACACACACACTCCCCCCCTTTCCATAGTGAGTTGATTTTAGATAGCGTGCTCATTAATGTATAGTTGTTGTTAGTTTTAAATATTAGTTGACGAGATCATTATTATTGGAACTTAATATACTTATATTAGAGCAGCTGTCTGTGATTACTTTGTGCATGTGTATTGTGATAATAGCTGATATGTGGTCTGTTGCTCAAACTTAAACCTTCACTTTCACTCAGAATGTAGAATAGTACTTTGACTGTTGACATTGTGAGTGAATACTAATTATGAGACTTAGTGTATCATTTGGTTATTGGTCCCTGTTCGCAGGGTGGTGCCCCGTTATTATTAATAATCGTTAATAATCTTAATGCTAAGATGTTAGCAATGTTAACTATAACCATCCTCTGTCTCCCCTAAATAATTGATATCTTCTGGGTCCAGGCTACAAGGCTAATGATACCAATGACTCTCTCCAGGAAAAGTCGGGGCCCTGTATGCAGCTAGCCGTTTCAATTCCTGTCCTGCAAGTTTATAGAAAAAGAAAGGTGAGGCTGCGAAGAAACAATAGTAAACATGCAAACTTATCAAACTTAGCATACATTCCTCGTCAGCCTGTCCAAATAAATTGGGCAAAGAAAGCTTTAACCACATTAAACTTAGCTTTGTTAAATGTCAGGTCTGTCAGGAAAACATTTTTAATCAATGATTTTATTATTAGGCACAAACTGGACATTTTGTTTTTAACTGAAACTTGGTTAAATCAAATAACAGTGCAGCTGTTCTTATTGAATCAACACCTCACAACTTCAGTTTCATGAGTGAAACAAGAGCGCATAAGAAAGGAGGTGGAGTTGCTGTTTTATTTAATGATTCTCTTCAATGCAAGCAGATGCCCTTTGGTCATTTTAGTTATTTTGAATATGTGGCTCTGAATTCCAATCAAGCTTTATTCCTAAACATTTAGAGACCACCTAAATACTGTGCAACCTTCTTTGATGAGTTTACTGAACTGCTGTCTGTATTCTGTATTGATTTTGACTGTGTTGTTATTGTTGGTGATTTTAATATCCATGTTAATAATCCCCAGGACAGAGAGTCTAAAGAACTATGTGGTGTCCTTGATAACTATGATCTGACTCAGCATGTGACAGGACCCACCCACAACAGGGGGCACACTCTGGACCTAATCATCACCAAAGGTGTAAACATTTCCAAGGTTGCTGTGACTGATGTTGCACTCTCTGACCATTTCTGTGTTTTCTTTGAGAGTGCAATCTCCTTGCACACAAATGTCCAAACCAAGGTTGTGACAAAGCGTTACATCTCTGAAAACACCAGTGAACTATTTATTCAGAAGTTCTCCTCCACACCAGCCCTCTCTTGCCTCTCAGTCAATGAGCTTGTAGATGGCTTCAATTTTAAAGTTAAAAATATTGTTGATGCCATTGCACCCACTAAAGTGAAGGTTGTCTCGGGTAAGCAAAGATCTCCTTGGAGAAATGCTACGTTGGTCAAAATGGAGAAACGAGAGTGTCGGAAAGCTGAGCGCAGGTGGCGAAAAACTAATCTCCAGGTTCACTGTGACATCTGTAAAGAGAGACTTCGCAATTATAATTTGGAACTTAGAAATGCAAGGCAGTCATTCTTCTCTGACATCATAACCAAAAACAAGAACAATACACGCGCCTTATTTGCTACCGTCGATAGGCTAACAAACCCTCCAGTGTCGGTAGCTGCTAAGCTCCAATCCATCTGGGCATGCAATCAATTTGCCTCCTTTTTTACTGACAAAATTCAGAAAATTAGACAAGCAGTCAGTGCCTCCACATCAACGACAGGATATGTGTTGTCCCGATCTCTGAATAACATCCATTCAAATATCATGACACAATTTCATTCAATCGACCGTAGAAGCCTAGAAGACATTATACAACATCTGAAGTCATCCTCCTGCTGCTTGGATATTCTACCAACACACTTTTCAAAAATATTTCAAACTGCATGACCACTGATCTTTTACAAATTGTAAACACATCCCTTCTCTCAGGTGTCTTCCCACAAGCCCTAAAAGCTGCAGTTATTAAACCACTCCTAAAGAAGGTTAGTTTAGACTCCGCAACGATGAAAAATTATAGGCCAATATCAAACCTCCCATTTCTAAGTAAAATAATTGAAAAAGCGGTTTTCCAACAGCTGACCAACTTCTTGACCGTAAATAACTGCTTTGATGTTTTCCAGTCAGGCTTTTGACAGCACCACAGCACTGAAACTGCTTTTGTTAACGTTTTCAACGACATCCACTTAAACATAGACAATGGCAGAAGTTCAGTCTTAGTGTTACTAGATCTCAGTGCTGTATTCGACACGGTCGACCATGCCATACTCCTAGAAAGACTAAAAATCTGGGTGGGACTCTCTGGCACAGCACTTAACTGGTTTGAATCCTACTTGGAAGGGCCGAGAATAATTTGTGTCTGTAGCTGATTACACATCAGAGCTGACTAAAATGACATGTGGTGTTCCCCAAGGTTCAATACTGGGGCCTCTTCTGTTCAACATCTACATGCTTCCACTAGCTCAGATTATGGAAAACAACAAAGTGTGTTATCATAATTATGCAGACGACACACAAATCTACATAACTATGTCACCAGGGGACTATAATCCCATACAAGGGTTGGGTAACTACATTGAACAAATCAACAACTGGATGTGCCAGAATTTTCTTCAATTAAACAAAGATAAAACAGAAGTAATTGTTTTTGGTACCAAGGACGAACAATCGAAAATCACCGCTCAGCTTCAGTCACTGATGTTAAAACCCACAAACCAAGCCAGAAATCTAGGTGTAGTTATGGATTCAGACCTCAACCTGAACAGCCATATCAAGACAATTACAAAATCAGCCTATTATCACCTGAAGAATATATCAAGGATTAGAGGACTTATGTCCCAACAGGATTTGGAAAAACTTGTCCACGCATTTATCTTCAGCAGTGTTTACAGGACATCCATTACTGTAAAAAAAATAAAAAATACTCAATTGATCCGCGGTTCACAAGTGATCCGAACCGGGAGGGGTGATCCGAACCACCAGTGACCACCTCGTCGGACCATGTTGATAAGCCGCCCTTCATGTCTTGTATGTCGGCTTTCATGTGGTCAACTTCTGTTTGGATGGCGGTCGTGTTTTTAGCAATTGTGGACCGTACCGCTTGTAATTCGGACTTGAGGGCATTAAAATCTTTTAAGTTCCTCTCTTATAATTTTAGAAATCTCTCCCTTTCCCTGGTGCGTGCCGAGAGAAGTGTACATGCTTCCTGTGCTTTTTGTTTGCCTGTGTGTCAATGCATGCTTTCTGCAGACTTTTGTGTGTGTGTGTTTTGTATTCTTTGAGTGTACCCTTTTTTGATGTGTGTGTGTGTGTGTGTGCATCATCTCCGCCCAAAGCCAAGCTGACAGACAGCTTCTCTCTGAGGAGCCCCTTAGTGTTTCTGATTGATCGTCATAATGCCAAGGTACAGGCCCCGTCCTTGGTGCCTATGCTAATCACAGCTCATGCATATTTATGAGCTTCTTAGGAATCAACCAGCTAAATAAAGGATGAGGCTGTTGGCTCAGAGCTGCATTCATCACTGACTGATTGATTAGAAAGAAATAGAAATCCTCCTACAACGACTTGTGTGTTTTTATGTTATCTCCTCCTCAGGTCAGCATCACGATGGGAGGGTTAGCCTTGGGTTATTGTACTTTTTATTCATCCCGCAAGGGGAAATTTGTTATCTGCATTTGACCCATGCCTATATAGGGAGCAGCTCCTGAGAAGCGCCCGGGGAGCGGTTCGTTTTTTTTCGTGTCTTGCTCAGGGATACTTCGGCACAGGATCGAACCGCCAACCATGCGGATGACCCTCTCTACCCCAAGAGCCACGGTCACCCCAAAGGGTTAGGGCTGAGTTAGGGTTAGCCCTGAGTTTGGCTTAACTCTAACTACCTACCTGACTGGTAGGAGAGCAAACAAGAAGTGATGGTCTCAAGATTCAACGGTTAAATGGAACATAGTCGGCGTCCTGTTATTGACTTTTCAGCATAGTCATATTAGTTGTTTCTCACCATCAGGGAAAAACTTGTTTCTGGACGCTTTTGTCTTTCAGATTCCTCGACTGCTTTTCTCTCCTTGGCCAGTGGACTTTATAATTGAATAGAACATTTTATATATTAAAAAATAAGAAAAAAACACAACGTCCTAATGGCTCTAATTCACTACATTGTCGTCTGTACATTTCTCTTTTATGCTTTTATTCTATGAGTTTGAATTATATTTAGTTTTGTGCTCATTAAATATTGAACTTACTGTACAGACTACATTCTGAAATTATTGATTTTATTGTTGTATTTATTTTAGCTGATGAATCATTTCTCTCATCTTCTACTTTGTGCTGGTCTCATGGTGGAAACGTTTTAAGGATGACACATATGTAAGAAACTCTTGTGTACACTGAACATCTTCTTGTCATATACCAACTGCACTAACAGAAGGTTAGGCTCGTAATGCTACGCAGCCTTTTCCTGGAGGAAGGAGGACAAACAAGCATTGGCTGAGTCAGAGGGGTTAGGATTAACCCAGTATCTGTGATAGGGTCAAACCTAACCTATCACAGATACTTGGTAAATCCTGAAAAATGAAGCTGCTTTCACTACTTTATTCAGAGAATGTGAGAACACTCACAGGAATCACACCTCCGGTTGCAGAAAGAATAATCATTGGTGGGCTTTGTGCACTATAAGACTAACTTTAACAGTTAATTTAAGAGAAGAAGAGATGAAGGTCTCCAGGTGTTTGAAGCTTTGCACACTGAGTTATCATCGACCACTGAGCGCTGAAGCTCACCTGAGTTTGTATCGTGAACACATCACTGAACTAGTGAGGACACTTCTGCTCTGAGTTTCATCATTACAGATGATTTGATCTGAGTTAGAGAGAGAAATACAATCATTAGAACAAAATGAATACAGGCGAGGAGCTTCAATACTAATGACTTTGATAGTCTATTGGTCGAAAAGTGAAAGATCCAATTAGCAAACAGTAGATCTAATAAGTCCAGGTCACTCACTTCTGTTCAGGAAAGAGTTAATAAAAAAGCCTCATGTAGCATGAAAAGGAACAACATTCAGATAAATATATGAGATGGTAATTAAATCAAAATAGGAGTCTGTAGAGAGAGAACATTTTGGTCCCTTTATTTTATGTCAACCACATTTCAAACAACTAAACAACCAACGGTAATGGCATCACCAGATCTAAACAACACTAGACAGATAATCATCAGAATCATAATTATACAAAATAAATGTACAAATCAGGTCCAAAAGATGAACAAACTAAATAAATAGTACAGATGAACCAAGCCAACCAAATGAAGCCAGAGTGGAAACACAAATGTGACACATTGTCTTCAGTACAAGACTCTGACAGTCTTTGCCTGAGGTCCAGAAGTCTGACTGAGAGAGGTTTGAAACCTACGAGCAAACTTTAGTAACTACGTAAATGTTGAGACCTTCAGCTTTGTGAAAATTTAAAAAATCTAATTTGAGGCTTGCAGAGGAAAAGTAAGTAAGACCTGTCTTTGAGTTTTCATTTGAATGACAGATGGAAGGCTGCTTCTTCTCTGGAAACGTTTCCAGAATATATTTAATGACAAAGAGCTGTATCTGTATCTGATCTTCATCTAAAGAGCTTAATGAGTCATCGTGGGTAAAGTTTACTCTGCAGTTATTCAAGTCTGATTTACAACTCATCTCTGAATCCATTTCAATTAGCTTATTTAGATATTAATATACTGTATACAAGTATGTATTTATATGTTTTTATGTTTCTCATGTTGATGCTGCTTCAGCTGGATGATAAAAACAAAACAAAAAGTTTAAATAAGCCCCGTCTTCCTTTAGACCAGGTACACATAAAGTGTTATGTTGCATGAGGGTAAAGAATACAAAATGAAGAACAACCATCAAAACCAACAAAGTGCAACTCTTATTTCATAAATCCTCAAGCTCTTGATCGGTTGCTTTTTCCTGCCTATAGTTCAGGACGGACAGATAAAACATGAACGGGTTGCCAAGTTTGAAGTCTTTCAGGAGTTTGAAGTCAAAGAAAACATTCAAAACCAAAATAAGTAGAATAAGAGACATTTTGTGGAATGACTATTTATGAATCCATTTCAGAAGTATTCCTCATATGAGATGCAGGGTGACCTGGTTTGTTAAAAAAGATCATGAATCCAGAGAAAGTTAGATCCAAACAGGCATGTTTACTCTAACAGTCTCTGCATCATCATCTTCTTCCTCAGTTAGTCACTCTGGATGTGAGTGGCAGCTAAATGTGCAAGATGAAAAAGAGATATATATCTTAATGTTTGAGACATGTTGCAATGTTTTGTAGTAAGTAACACAAACTCTAACAGAGTCTCTGAACCCTAACCCTGACAACACTTTTTAGAAAGGATAACCTCGGTGTCTGGTGCACGATGTTTGTCAGTATGTCTTTGTTTGACTGTGGTCGTCTTGTCGTATTTACAGTAAGGGTGGATGCACAGTTTAATATTTTGACAAGACTGACTTTACATAAAGCCATTCAAAAACATTTATCAATCCATTTTTTTCTTACAGCCCCAAAAGACAAAACCTGGAGCAGACAGCAACAACAACAACATTTGGTCTTAAAGGCAATGCAGGACCTTTTTCTTTTGTCTGTCAAATGCTGTTGTTCCTCTTCACCATGCGCTGGACTCCACTTACTTTAACTTCCAACATGCTTATTTGTCCTCAGTATTTTCTCAGTAAAAGAAAAGAGTCAAAAGAAAGTCAGACTTAAAGCAGTATGAAGGAAAATAAACCATACTGAAGGATGGAAAGCATTTAACAATGAGGCAGTCGAGAGGTCAGAACTATCAACGAGTGTCTGTTGGTTTTCACTTCGACTTAACTGAAGATCAGAAACAGCATCAACATGTCAGCTTAACTTTACAGAAATACTCTGGGATGAATGTTGTGGCGTCACTAAATGTGAATAATCTTACAGAGTGCATCCAGCCGTCACAGGGAGACAACATTCAAGGCGTAGAATAGATCTCAGAAGGAAACACTGTAAAATAGTCACATGACAGTCCAGCAGAGAGGACAGAGAGATATAGAAGGAACATCTTTCTAGTTTTTTCAATATTTAACTTTTTCTTTTTTCTTTGTACAAGCAGGTTAAGTTCTCAGTCTCACACATCAGCATCACCTGTGCTGTTTGTTGCCTTTTTTCTCTTCTGTACAGGTTGTGTGTGTGTTGTGTGTTGTCACAGGCACACAATGGATGCTCACACACACACTAATGCTTGCTAATATGCAAGCATGCCCTCTCTTCTGCACACGGAATCACACACACATGCTCACAGGTTGGGTTTGGCTCCACAAAAAGAAGTTTTGTACATTGTGTATTGCAGCGTTGAGTTGAAAAATTCCTCCGAAAGCCAATCAGAAGGAGCTGAGCGCCTCCAGAGCCACTTCATAGCAGAACTTGTACTGTTCCTGTACATGGACACAATGAAAAGAAAAGGGCTTAGTGTTACTTCTTGACAACCAAAGACTTTAATTCTAAATTTGTTGAAACATCCTAAACGTAACTTTCCCTGAACATCAGCTGATCAATTCAATACAGATGAGATACAAAGATTAACACACTGAAGAATCAAGAAAGAAAACGACTCTGAATAACAACTATATATGGTCATTAATGAATAACTATTTCAAGCAGCTATCTAAAATCATATGCAGAGTAATTAGGCTGTACAAAATAAACTTCTTAAACTTCTGCTGACCTTTGGTTTCCAGATGTGACCTGCAGAACATTACTGTGTCGCCCTTATCTCCAACTATAAATATATAAATATGTTTATATTGGCTCTTTGAGGTTTCATCCTTTTTTCCCATTCAAGTTTTTTTTGGGGGTCAGGGGTTCTTCTCCGATGTGACGGTGTAAGAACAGAGGATGTCGTATGTTGTACCGATTGTAGAGCCCTCTGAGGCAAATGTATGACTTTGGACTAAACAAATAAAACTGAATTGAAATGAAATGATATTTGTGTGTGTAGGTGTGTGTGTGGGGGTGTTTGTGTTTGTCTGATGAAACTTGATCGTTTTATATGAAATAAAAAGATCAGATCTCCTCAAGGGTTTCCCTTCATTATCATAACCACCAAAAGCAGTTTGATCATAATCTCTTGATAAACTGTGTGTGTGTGTTGTGAGTCCTCACCATGGTCTCCACCATATTCGTCTTGTTGTTCCTCAGTGTTTTGACGGTGTGGAAAACATCCACGATGTTCTGCTGCTGGATCATCTCATTGATGCTGCAGATGGCACAGAACGTTCCAGAACGCCCTCCGCCGGTACTGCAGAGGAGGAGGGAGGAGGGAAGGGAGGACACAAGATCTTCATCATCAAACAACATCACTGTCAACCTTTGAAACCTCGGTGTGTTAACTGAAATAATCACGCTGACCTTGCCATCATCACAAAAAGACAAAGAAAGAGAAGATAAGAGAGTTAAAGAAGGAAAAGAGAGGATCAAGAATAGAAGAAGAGACAAGAGATAAACAAGAGATGTTCAGATTCTTCATCACCTGGAAGCTTTTATTAAAACGCAAGATGGTGCCGTGCCAGCAGCAGCAGCTCCCTGTGTTTTAATTTTAGTCTTTTTTCACTCTTTCCCCGCTGTTTGTTTTTTGTTTTTCCTTATGTGAGGAATTTAAGTTTAAAAGCATTTCTAGTATGTTTAATAGCGCCCCTAGTGGTGGATATTATATGTTACAGGACATTTACTTATAGAAGTGTTAAACCATAAAAGCATAATCATTGAATGTATTAAACTCAAAAGCATAGTCACTGTACGTATTGAACACTGTAAGTATAGTCAATTAACTTGAATTATTGAACTGTGAAAGAGATTAGATTGATGTTAGGAGAGTAAGGGCTTTACAGGAGGAGACGATATATGATAATGGCTGCCAGCAGAGTAACCGGCAACAGGAAGGAAGCAGGAAGCGATCGAGGAATGGAGGCTGCTGCAGCTGCTGCAGCCTGACGCTGGCTGAAGAGGAGTGATTGACCAGGCCAATGGGTCAAAGGCCAGGAGGGGCTTATCGGATTTCAGCCAATCACTGAGCTGATACAAGACATTTTCAAACAATAAGACACTGTTTCTCAGAAGAATCTTCAGACCTGTGATGCCCTCTTTACAGATAACTAGCTAGGCTGGACTGTTGGGAGGAATTAGTCCTCTGCTCCATGGAACATATTGCTATTGATAGTGTAATTCAGTTTGTAACTGTTTTGGCTTCTGTTAATTATTATATACTTACTTTTTACTTTTTACTTTTACTTTTCTCCCTCTGTGTAATGGAGAACCACACAATGGGTGTGGCCATTGTTTACTCCCGTGACCAGCTGATCGCGCTGAGTGAGCCGCGTCTGCTTCCCGGCACCAGGCCTGTGATCCCAGAGGAACTGCAGAGAAGACGTCGGTGATGCAGGTCTGGCGCTAAGCGGAGGGCGAAGAGGAGGAAATACAAACCTTCGGTACCGGCGATACTGATGGGAACGTGAGGTCTTTCGCAAATAAGACGGATCCCCTCCCCCCTCTCTGTGTCGACTGGCCAGGTTAGGAGACAGCTGGAGAGACTCCATCAAGGAAAGGGTCCTGAAGACCTGCGCCATCCAGCTGTCTGATGTCCTACAACACCTCTACAACCTGAGCCTGAAGCAGGAGGAAGTCCCGGTGCTGTGGAAGATGTCGTGCCTGGTTCCTGTACCAAAGAAGACGACACCATCTGGCCTCAATGACTACCGACCAGTTGCCCTCACATCACATGTGATGAAGGTGCTGGAGAGGCTGGTCTTGGCCCACCTCCGGCCACAGGTGAAATCCTCACTGGACCCTCTGCAATTTGCATACCAGCCTCATGTGGGAGTGGACTTCATGACCACAAGCCTGTTGACATCTCTCCCGAATAGAGGGGAGGGGGGGGGCGCTGGGATGGGTGATACAGAGGCATGGGCCCCTGCTGAGCTGGGGGAGGGGGGGCTGGTGGTCTGGGGCTGGGGGGGATGGAGTCAGGACTGTCCCATTGTCTTTTGAATCTGCAGTAGAACTCATTCAGCTTGTCTGCCAGGCGGAGGTCGTTCATGGAGTGGGGGGTTTTTTGGCTTGTAGTTAGTGATCTGTCTGAGGTCTCTCCAGACAGAAGCAGAGTCATTGGCTGAGAGCTGGTGTTGCAGTTTCTCAGAGTACAGTCGTTTAGCATCTCTCACCGCCTTGCTAAACCTGTACTTTGACTCTTTGTACAAGTCCTTGTCCCCACTCCTAAAAGCCTGATCTTTCTGCAGCCTTCGCTGTCTGAGTTCTGCTGTAAACCAGGGTTTGTCATTGTTGTAACTCACCCTGGTGCTTGTTGGAACACAGCTGTCCTCACAGAAGCTGATGTATGAAGTCACAGCCTCTGTGTACTCATCCAGACTGTTGGTAGCAGTCCTGAATACATCCCAGTCTGTACAGTCCAAACACGCTCGAAGATCCTCCATAGCTTCACTGGTCCACTTCTTGAATTTCCTCACCACAGGTTTGCAGAGCTTAAATTTCTGCCTGTAGGCAGGGATCAGATGGACCATGACGTGGTCAGAGAGTCCCAGTGCAGCACCGGGGACGGCGTGATAGGCCCCGCTGATTGTGGTGTAGCAGTGATCTAGAATGTTCTCCTCTCTGGTAGGGAATTTAATGAACTGTCTGTATTTGGGGAGTTCACGGCTGAGGTTTCCTTTGTTAAAGTCCCCAAGGACAATAACTAGAGAGTACGGGTTGGTCCGCTCCACGCACCGTATCTGATCGGTGAGTGTCCGCTATGCATCCTGCACGTTGCTCTGCGGCGGCATGTAGACACCGATCAGAATGAATGAATCGAACTCACGGGGGGAGTAAAAGGGTTTGCAGTTTATAATGAAGGATTCCAGATCAGGAGAACAGTGCTGTAGAATCACTGACACATCGTTGCACCAGCCACTGTTGGTGTAAAAACAGATTACTCCACACTTCGATTTGCGGAGAACTCCGTGTCGCGGTCCGCTCTGAACCCTGGAAGCCCGCCAGCTGGAGCGCAGTGTCCGGTTTGGATCCACAGAGCCAGCTCTCAGTGAAGCACAGAACGGAGGATGTAGAAAAGTCTACTACTGATTAGTTTAGTTTTCCTACTTAGTTCATTTAATACCATTCTATTTTATTGTATATACTGTGCATTTTTTCTGCATTTGTATTCTTTTCTTTTATTTACATTTTATAGGTTCTGCTCTGTTATTTTATTTTATTGTATATATTGTGCATTTTCCACACTTAATATTTTTTATTTACTGTGTAACTTCGTTTACTGCTGCTACAGACAAATTTCCCCCTGGGGATGAATAAAGTATAGATCTATCTCTTTATCCATCTAAAATGTGTTGATGATGGAACTTAATGTTTCCTGAGATATTTCACTGGGTTTTAATAAAAGAGGTTATGAGAAGCAGGATGTGTTAGTGTGTTGTGATTAAAGCAAAGCCCCTGTTTGTGTTTGTTTGTCGGAGGAATCGTTCATCAATTACAGTTAGCTTCACATGTTTAGTAAAATGTCAACATTCTGATCGGTTGATTATATTACAATCTATTTTAAAAGAGTGAAAATCAGCGTACAAAGTCTTTACAGGGAAGGAACAATTACAAACTATGAGAGAACTCAAGATCTATCCTAACCAAAATAACACAACAAAACAAGAATGCTCATACATAACAATGAGTTATATACATGTGTGTGTGGAGTACGAGCTTTACTAACCGATTTAAGAAGTTTGAACACATTCGTTATACAGACGATAAACTAATCTGATTGGTTGAAAAGGAAGAAGACTCCTGATTGGCTACAAATAGTGATCTCAGGAGAGTCTCAATAAAGTTCACACATAACTCATTTGTGAATCTTTCTGCATGGATTCATTAAAATTCAGACAGACCTGCCTCCATATTTATGTTCTTCATGGTTCAATGTATTTCTGTATGGGACTCAGCTCTTCATCACTGTGTTTGGATATTGTTTACAATACATTTGACATCAGTGCTGTCAGAAATGTATCAAAGCTGAAATACATAAATATTATGAAGCTAATCACTGAAGTCCAACCAGAAAACCGAAACAGAATGAAGTCAATACTCAAGTGTTACTGAGTGTCGAAGTAACTGGATAACGTTCAACATTTCTATGGAAATGGACACGATATGTTTGGTAGCTTATACACCGGGGAGCCCTCAATAAAGAAGAGCTTATTGTCACAGAAAGAAGAATGACAACAACAATGCTTCTTTACTGTAAAGAAGAATGCAGCTGAAGCCACTGGGCATTTCATTCACAGTCATCAAGAATCCTCTTTGCAGCATTTAGCTAGCTTAGCATCCTCAAGCTAATGAGAGTCACAGTGATGAACTCATGTGAACTACAGAAACGTAAGGAGTGAAACCCAGTAGATCAGTAGAACAGTATATCGACACGAAGCATGAGAGAAGTTCTCGGACATGTTGGATGTTTTCCTCAAGTTGTTAATGAAATACTTCAAACTGCATCTCTTCCTCTATGAACCGAGGCAGCACAATATTCTTAAACTTAATTAGAGTCGTCATTTTACATTTGACCTCTGCATTTAACCCATCCCCAGCATATTGGGAGCAGTGTTCGGGGTTCAGTGTCTTGCTCAGGGACACTTCAGCACAGGACATAGCAGCCGAGGATCGAACCAACGACCCTCTCTAACCGATGCCCCACTAGTTCTTGTCTTCTACCCAACGTATTTCTACTGAAACAAACAGCACAGACAGGTCTGAGTTAAGTGTGCTGCTCTCCACACTTCTCCAACACATTGTTTCACTGTGATTTGCTGAGAATCAGACATGTGCTCAGCATTAAAGACGCATTCGACTCCAACCTCCAGGACAAGACAGGGGCAGCAACAACAATCTATTTCCACCAGCTCCTGATTGAACCATCATGTTTCCCTTATCTCTGCTAGAACCCAGTCTGTGAGTCCCAGTCACTCATGTGGAGTTTAACAAGGAATATTACTTATTATTTTATTGACATATATGGGCCATTCTACCGAATTCGTTTGGGTGAAGTTTAAACTTAGGGATCTTTCCTGGAAAAAGGTCAAAAATATCCAAAATAACAAAAGAAAGGCAAAGGTACAAATCAGGAGTAAACTCTGGAGCACCGCGCAAACACGAGGGAGACACAATAAAGGAACAGACAGGGAACAAACAAGGACGATCTGACAACCGGAGCGGGGAAAGCAGGGGAGTATATATAGCTGAGTGGGGTAATGAGGGGATAGGAGGCAGCTGGGTAGACAGGACAGGTGAGGAGGATGAATGTAATCAGGGGGAAACACACACAGAGACACGAGGAAGCTAACGGGATGTTACATACTAGGCTTCTTGAATATATTTATGTATATATGGCACTAAATAGCGCGAGTTAGATATTATTGTAATGTTTCGGACCTTTGCCCGAGGAGATTTTCTCAATCTGAACCTTTTGGAATTTTTGTTGAAGACCCCTGATCTAGACCCTCACCCTCAAGACTCTGTTAAGACTTTATCACCACACATCATCTCGCTGGTTTTAACAGACGACACCCCTGGCTTCTCTCCACTGGCTCCCTGTTCAGAATTGATTTTAACATTGTACTGAACACTTTTAAAGCATGTGTGGGTCTGGCCCCAAAATATATAGAGGACATGTTGACCCCCTATGATCCAGCTGGCAGCCTAAAATCAGGTGGGGCCCTTCTGTTCCACAGTCGAGAATCAAAACTTAAGGTGACGCTGCTTTTGCCATCAGGACCCCTCGGCTTTAAAACGACCTGCCTGATGATAGAAGGCTTTTAAAACTCTTCTTGAAACACATTTTACAGAATGGCTTTTATGTGATGCAGTCGCTTTATTGCTTTATTTTATTGTTGATTTTACTCAATTATTTTATTTTATTTATTTATTGTTAAATTTGTATTGTATCGATTGGTTTTATCATTGAATCTATTGTACTCTTTTATCAGGGTTTAACTCTGACCTTCGTTGTCTTTGTTCGGCCTAACTTTTGCTGCTTTGTCTGTCAAAGCACTTTATAAACTCTTAACTTGGCTTCTTTGTAGCACATTTCAGATAAAGATGAAGCTTTAAAACTGAGATTAATGTTGAGTTTCTGTATCAGAGGTTGGTGTGTGTGCCTGCATGTGTGTGTGTGTTGAACTTACAGGCAGTGTACCACCGTCCTCCCGTCTCCTCCGTCATACTGCTCCTGCCACTTCGCCAACCTCCTGACCAACTGGAGGATGGAGCGCTTAGAAAGGGGCGTGTCCCTGTAGGCCGGCCAGCCAATGAACTGAAAGTGCTGCACCAGGCGGTAACCGTCCTGTGGCTGGAGAGAGAGGCATGAAACTATCAACAATGTGTTAGTATGTGTAACACTTTAAAACATCTCTGAATCATGAATCCTATTGTCTCCCTGAGAAAAGAATGTGTTTGATCAGATGACTTTTACCCTTCCTAGTGTGTTAATAAGACGCCCTACATTGCCTCATTGGCCTAAATTAATTATTTTCTTTCTCTGTCTTATGTTGACAAGATGCTCTGTGATGGTTTTGACACGATTATTGATGACATTTGTGATCCAGAAGTTCATCTCTGCTCCTCCTGCCTTAATTTGTCGAAGCAATTTATGACTGGGAACAAATGCGTCAGCCACCGTGGTCACATGATCTGAAAGTGTCCATCTCAAAAGACACAAGTGTAGTCTGAAGGTTTGCTTTGTGGATTTACTGAAGCTGGTGAACAAGTGAAATAGTGGAAGATGTAGTTAACAGGGCTTCCCTCCTGTTTGTTTGTTTATATATATATTGGATACTGGATATATATATATATCCTATCTCTATCCTATATATATATATATCCTATATATATATATATCCTATATATATATATATCCTATATATATATATATATATATATCCTATATATATATATATATATATATCCTATATATATAATAATAATAATAACTTTAATTTATATAGCGCCTTTCAGGGGACCCAAGGCCGCTTTACAAGAGTAACAAAAACAGTTTAGACAAACAGTCAGAAAAACAAAACAAGTAAACTAGGGGCCGAAAGCCATGGCGAACAGATGGGACTTGAGGGCCCTTTTGAAGGCGTCCAGAGTGGAGATGTTGCGGATCACCGCAGGGAGAGAGTTCCAGAGGGTGGGGGCTGCCACACTGAAAGCTCTGTCCCCGAAGGTTCGCAGTTTGGTGCGGGCGGTGGTAAGCAGGCCAGAGTCTGAAGACCGCAGGTTCCGGGGAGGGGCATGTGGGCGGAGGAGGTCCGATAGGTACTGGGGGGCATGGGCATGGAGGGACTTGTAGGTGAGGAGGAGGATCTTGTATGAGATGCGGGACTTGACCGGGAGCCAGTGGAGGTTGATGAGGGTGGGGGTGATGTGCTGCCAGGGCTTTGTGTGCGTGAGAACCCTGGCAGCAGAGTTTTGTACATACTGGAGCCTGTCCAGGGCTTTGTTGGGTACCCCGAACAGGACACCATTGCAGTAGTCCAAGCGGGAGGTGACGAACGCATGGACCAGGGTTTCAGCAACAGACTCCGAGAGTGACGGTCGGAGTCTGGCAATGTTCCTGAGATGGAAAAAGGCAGTTTTGGTGACGGACTTGATGTGGGACTCGAAGGAAAGGGTGGAGTCCAGGATGACACCCAGGTTGCGGACTTCAGGAGATGGGGAGATGGAGCAGCCGACAACCTCGAGGATGAAGTCACCAACCTTCCGGAGCAGCGCCTTGGGTGCCACAACCATGAGCTCTGTCTTCTTGGTGTTGAGTTTGAGGAGATTTGATGACATCCAGGTTTTTATTTCATACAGGCAGTTGACAAGGGACTGAGGGGGGAGCTGGGAGGATGGAGTAGTACTGAGATAGATTTGAGTATCATCAGCATAGCAGTGGAAGTTCAGTCCGTGATGGCGGATGATCTTGCCGAGGGGGAGCATGTAGATGGTGAAGAGGAGGGGGCCAAGCACAGAGCCTTGGGGCACACCATGATTGACTGGGGCTAGGGGGGAAATAGAGCCGTTGATGGAAACAAACTGTTCCCTGTTATGGAGGTAGGATGTAAACCAGGAGAGGGCGGTGCCAGTGACCCCTAGAAGGTCAGATAGGCGGTTGAGGAGGATGGTATGGGAGACAGTGTCAAATGCTGCAGAGAGGTCCAGGAGGATGAGGATGCTGAGGCGGCCAGAGTCAGCAGCAATGAGGAGATCGTTGATGATCTTAATGAGGGCGGTCTCCGTGCTGTGTTGGAGTCTGAAGCCGGATTGGAGGGGCTCATAGAGCTCATGGTTGGACATGTGGAGATGGAGTTGGCCGGCGACTACTCTTTCCAGAGTCTTACTGAGGAAGGGAAGGTTGGAGATCGGCCGGTGGTTGTGGAGGTCATCATGTCCAGGCCAGGCTTTTTGAGGATGGGGGTGACTGAGGCAGTTTTGAAGCTGGTAGGGACAATACCAGATGCCAAAGAAGCGTTGATGATGTCCACCATGTAGGGGCAGAGGGTGGGTAGGCAGTCCTTGACCAGGGCTGTAGGCATGGGGTCCAGGGAGCAGGTGGACGTCTTGGCCGAGCTGACCAACTTGGCCACTTGGGGAGCATCCACAGGGGAGAAGGAGGAGAGGTCACAAGGGGAGAGGTGCGGCGCTGAGGGGGCGTTGCCAGGTGGCTGAAGTGTGGGTGGAGGGGGAGGGGCTGGTGTCAGGAGCTGCTGGTGGATGGAGTCGACTTTCGCCTGGAAGAAGTCGAGGAATTTGGAGCAGAGATCGGGAGCACCAGAGGGATGGGGGGCGTCAATGGGGCGGAGTAGGCGGTTGATGGTGGAGAACAGTGATCGAGGGTTGCTTTGCTGGGCACCGATCAAACGAGAGTAGTATACTGTCTTGGCCTGAGAGAGAGCTTCCTTGTAGGTTTCCACATGGTCACGAAAGGCCAGGAGGTGGACCGTGAGGCCAGTTTTTTTAGAAAGCCTCTCCAGCTGGCGACCAGAGGCCTTCATGCTGCGGAGTTCGGAAGTGAACCAGGGGGCAGGGCGGGTGAAGGAAACAGTCCGGGTTTTGATGGGGGCGAGAGAGTTGAGACTGAGGGATAAGGCAGCGTTGTAGTGGGCTACCAGGCCATCCACGGTGGAGTCGGAGGGAGCCGAGGCCATGTGGGTAGCTATCAGGTTGGATAGGGCTGGTGCACTCACAGTCTTGATGTTCCTAAACATGATGGTGCGTTTAGGATGCTGCCTGGGCAGGGAGACAGGAACAGTGAAGAGGATGGCGTGATGGTCAGATACAGCCAGGTCCAGACGCTGTAGGTCGGGGGGTGGTGGGCCGGTAGAGCTGGTATGAGGGGACGCTGGCGTGTTTGTCGCTGCTCTTCATGCCGACACTTATTTCTCGTTTCCTACCACTCTCTGCCGTTAATCTATTCAATCCTGAACAGTCTGAAGATTGTCCTGCCCTGGTTTTTGTGTTTCTACCATTTCCACTGCTCAGCTGATTACCTTTGGCTGGTGTTCGGCTCCTAGCCTATATATATATATATATATCCTATATATATACTGGATATATTTATAAATAGATCAGTATATAGATATCAAATGCAGTGATGCTTTAGGACAGGGGTGGGCAAACGTTTTGGCACAGGGGCCACATTGAGTTTCTTCTTTTTGCCCGAGTCTTTATTTTAGTTTGGACAATTTTCTACCAATATTTGACGGGCCGGATTAAAAAGCCCAACGGGCCGCATATGGCCCGCAGGCCGTAGTTTGCCCATGCCTGCTTTAGGCACAAGCTGCCAATCTTCTGTGGTGGTCTCATGTGGTAATGATTTACTCAACAGACATATAAAGGACTGCTGATGTTATTCTTGCCTTTTTGAGGAAAAACAACTTGCTAGGACTCAACAAAGACATGTTATAATGTTTAATACATTTCATGGCAGATCATTTTTTTCAGCAGTCTAGTCTCGAGGCGGTTGGCATCCACCACCTAAAATTCCAAAACATCACTGACTTACTGCGAGGTTTGCGACATAGACACATAACATTAACACACACACAATACAGCTGTCTGTTTCCTCTCCTCTCTTCCCAGTGAACCTGCTTTCACATTCCTCCCTCTCCTCCTTCCTTTAACCTGATAACTCTCAGCCCTTTCCCTCAGAAACCCCTAACCTCCTAACCCTAACCTCTTCAATCAACTCATATTTCTAACTTTTATTTTGACTCACTCGGTTTTCCATCACTCACTTTCATTTTCTGATGCACTCACTTTACTTTTTTTTAGCCTTCATGACTCTTTTAGTTTTCCTCTCAAACCTTTTTTGCTGTCCTGCTCTTTTACTCTCTCCCTCTTCATTTGATGGCTTAGTGGTTGGTGGTACAGACTCAGCTTTCTCACAGTGAGAGTTGTGCTGTTGTGACGATGATATGATCCATTTCACGCTAGACTGGGGATGAATTTGAGAGGAGCGAGAGAATACAGAGAGTAGTGGGAAGTCCACTAAGTGCTTGAGGAGCACCATGAGTAGTACCATCATGGATGGGTGAGAAAATGAGATGAGACGGGAGTAAATAGAGGAGGCGAGAGAAAAGAGGGGAAGTGAAGGGAAAGAAGAGAAAAGAGTGGAAGTAAAGGGAAAGGAGACACAAGAGGGGAAGTAAAGGGAAAGGAGAAAAAAGAGGGGAAGTGAAGGGAAAGGAGACACAAGAGGGGAAGTAAAGAGAACGGAGAGAAAATAGAGGAAGTGAAGAGAAAGAAGAGAAAGAAGTGAAAAGAGGGGAAGGGAAGGGAAAGGAGAGTGAGTACCCTGGCCATATTGCAGATCCTGAAGATTCGGTTGATGATGTCTTCGTCAATGTCTGCCGATATGAATTCAACTTGAATGGGACCGTAGCAACACGAACTCTTTTCTGGCCAGTACTGCATACATAACTGCAAAATAAAAACAGAAATGGGGAGGAAAGGAGCAGTGACATGGTTGAAAAGCTATATTTAAATAAGTTTCCTTTCAGAAACAGCGCAGGAAATAATCTGATCTCAATAAACCTTGAATGAATTCACTTTGATCATTAAGATTATCACCTCTGTGATTGGATGTATATTCATAGAGTGTGGAGGGTCTATAAGTACAGTTTTTACAAGATGTATATATGTTTATGTTATGTGTGGATGGCTAGTTTAGGCCCTGTCCTTTGTTTACAGCTTTCAGCTGGCTGTTGGTAGAATTCATAATGATCCTTTCTAGTCAAAGCTTTTTATTCTACTTGTCCACATTAACCCATTCACACACATATTCATACACTGATGAAAGAGGCTGCCATACAAGGTGCATCTGGCCATCAGGATCACCCATCTGGATAGTTTTGGGATCCTTACAGAGTCATTTGCCTACTTGTCTAGGGTACACACGAAGTTCGTAGGAGCTCCCTCCCCGTTGCCAGGTTCCCACTGTCCATGGCGTAAGAGAAAACCCTCGTGGGGACTCACACATTTGATGGGTTGAAAATGGAGGCATCTGATTGGCTACAGATATTTCCACATTGAACAAAAATGCATTCTCAAAAAATACAAACACAAATGCAGTTGAGTTCAAAAAATGACAACAGTTTTTAAATGTAGGTTTAACAGTTTGTACATTTGTTTTTGATAACATTAAAATCACTTTAAATACATATTTTTTAATCTTCTCTGTGTTATAAGTGTGGATTATCTTTACATTTATACATAATGATAACCATTTTTGTGTGCATTGAAAAATATTTTTGTGGAGAGAGTCATTGATATATAAATCTCAAAAACTCCTGAACCAGACCGACACTTCCTCTATGAGGCGTCAGTGCCTGATGACTCGAAGGAAGACCCATCCATGTGCGGCAAGGCTCCAGCGGTGGATGAGATTCACCCTGAGATGCTGAAGGCTCTGGACATTGATGGGCTGTCTTGGCTGGCATGCATCTTTAGTGTGGCTTGGAGCTCAGGGACAGTGCTTGTGGAGAGGCAGACTGGGATGGTGGTCCCTTTTTTAAAAAGGGGGGCCGGATAATGTGATCCAATTACTGGGGTGTCTCATTGCTCAGTCTCCCCAGGGAAACTATATTCCAGGGTGCTAGAAAGGAGACTCCGACCGACTGCTGAACCTCAGATAATCCAGATTCTTGTCCAGGAGATGTTTCCCAGGGAGAGCTGGAGAGCTTTACTAGAGCGAGGGACGTCTGGAACGTCTAAAGCCTGCTGCCCCCCGTGACCCGGCCCGGGTGAGATGGATGGATGGTTATTCCGCTCCCTTCTCGTAGCCCACGACAACGCCTAGTTGATAACCATGAACCGGTGTCTCCGTGCTGACCCGTACGTTCAGAAAAAACCCAAAGGAGGGATCATTGTGACTCAGAGGGCAGAACGGGTCGTTCACTAATCGAAAGATAAGCGCTTCAGTCCTCTCCAGTCCGCACATCAAAATGTCCTTAGACAAGATGCTAAACCCCAAATTGCTCCTGAATGCAGAGCCATCAGTGTGTGAGTGTGTGTGAATGATGGTAGCCTCCCATCAGTGTGTGGGTGTGTGAATGATGGTAGCCTCCCATCAGTGTGAGTGTGTGTGAATGATGGTAGCCTCCCATCAGTGTGTGAGTGTGTGTGAATTGTGAATGTCCATATGTACAGCCATGTATTTAATATTGAACCATCTTTAGCTTCATATTCTGCTAACCCTGTAACCTTGTTTGTCTTCAATTGTATGATTGAAAATATGCATTGATTATTTAGAAAGATTTATATAAAATATAATATAATATAATAAATTGCTAAATAACTGCATAAATTACTTTCTCTGCTTAATCGTTTCGGTACAAACTGTTGTTAAAACCTTCTTAGTTGTCAGAGTATTATTCCAAGGACTGTCATTACACATTCACAGTCATCAAATAGTTTCAGGCTGTATGTTTTCGTACCTGCGCTGCGTCCATCTCATTAAGCATTACGATGGAGGAGCAGTTGTAGTCGAACACAAGCCTCCAGAAGTCTCCCATGGTGTTTGGCAAAGGATGCTGGGTAACAATGAAGGCCGCCGGCTGTTTGTGGCTCTGGAGTTTAGAGATCACAAATAGAAAAACGACAACAAGAACAAGATAAACAGACAAGGGAACACAGCAATGCTCATTGATCAAGTAATCTCTGCAGTACTGGATAGTAAAAATCAGACAAACATTCATATCCCAACATGTACACTTACGTCCATTAATGCAGCGTTGATGTAATTGGAGCTCTCTCCGTCCACAGATATAAGAAAAGGCAGGCATCTGTCTGCTGATAGAACGTCCATACTGCGATTCTTGTCGTGGTTCCTGGGTAGCAAACCCACGCTGCAGTCCTCTGCGCGGACTCTAGGGGTCACTATGTTCAGTGTCTGATTGACAGAAAGGTAGTTTATTATTCCTACTTATTAGAGCAAAGCAGATTGAACTAAAGTACTAATCAGATAGTGAGGACAGAGTCCACATTCACTTCATGGAGACTCACCTGGGACAAAAGTGTGGTCCCAAAAGTTACATCTTAAAATTGTCTTTGAATTAAAGGGAAAATTTGACATCTTTTATGTGGATTTCCATTCAGTGTTGATGGAAAATGTAATCGATTAAAGAAATTAATTTGAGCTATATTGACTGAGAAAGTCGATCTCCATTGCAGAGTTGTCGCGTTTCATTTTCTTCCATCTAAAATGAAGCAATACAACCGTACACGTTCTCAATTCACGTTTCTCTCTGACAAAAAACTAACACAGGCTTAACTGTCTTGTAAAGTCCTCGTAAAACTCACTTCATCAAACTGGACAGACGAAAAATTGTTCGTCTTTCCACTGTTTCAACATTCAGCAACCCTTTGGTCTAAACAAATCCTTAATTCAGAGTAAGATGTGCAAATATGCCCGCTGTTTCCCTCTGCTGAGCAGCTGATCAGCTGCAGCGGCTCGTTGGTCTTGGCCCTGCTGGTCTTGGCCCTGCTGGTCTTGGTTGTATTTTCCAGTTTATCTCTGGGATCTTGAAGAAGTTCTCCAGCACACCTTTATCCCAGTGAGGAGGAAAACTTTCATGCACACAACTCGCTCTCTCTGGGAAGTCTTTGGCGACAGCGTTCGACTAAAACTGGCCAAACGGACTAATTACTGTAGAATGATTCTGTTTCTGCTGGATTAACAAAGGCTCAACCAGTCGATTCTGGAGGTCCCCTCATATCCTCCCCTCAAGCGGCCTCTTTCTGGCTAAATACCCGAGTCAGGCAAAACACTTTAAAATGTGCATGATAAAGATTCCTCGTCCATAACATCGTCTGCATCCATAAACCTAACACAGCTTAATGACATGAGGATTTTTGAGTGGCATTGCACCCTACAGCTTCCAAACATGAGGTAGCACTCACTGATGTAGTGCTACCTCATTCCAGTGGAAGCAGGAAGAACAATATATGTTGAGGCTGTTTCCATGAGCAACGTATCTTCATACAACGGTTCGTATGCTATCCTACGAAAAGTTACTCCTCAAGTTTTCCCTCAATTTCTGCTCATTACCTGAATACAGTCTTTTCAAAATAAACTTCTGTCTTCATATGAAACTCAGTTTCATGTGAAGAAACTCAGGTTTAGGCAACAACACTATTTAATTAGGTTCAGGAAAAGATTATCTTTGAGGTTAAATTAACCAGGGAAGTCTACGTTGACTTTTCATTTCACAGAGAGAACGATCAGCGGTCTCCTGTCTGAAAGCTTGCTGCTTCTTTGACTCATCCAGTTCCAGTTTTAGTGCTCAAGCGCTGTGCTTTATAGTTCCTCGTTTGAGATTACATGGATACGAAAAGGTTTTGTGGGATAACTTCGAAGTAGGACGCATTCTTTTTCTTGATATTGTTACAATTGCTGGATGAGACCAGCCTGCCCTGAGACACAAATAAAAAACAGCTAGAACTGCAGGCATTTTTCACATGATATCCCAAACTCAGATAGGTCGAGAAAGGTTGAAAATTGGCCAGTTTCCTCTTCAAGGGTAGGATTGCATTCAGGATTAAGGTTTGTGTCTCCAAGGAATGAATGTAAGTCCAGTCAATGTACTCACAATGCACAAAAAAACAAGGGTGTAACTGAGTGCTTGTGCTCACCTGGAACTCATCTTTAATCTGGCTGGAGTTGGTCTGTGGGTCCAATCTGCTGATGTTGTAGTAAATAGCTCTGAACTCACACACTGGAATGGCTGTATTCCCACATAGACAGGCCTCCAATATGGCATCATGAACAAACACGTACTGCTCCTGCAACACGAGCCAAAGCAGCTGATCAAAAAATGCTGGAGTCAACACGTCTTGAATTCTCTGTCCTTTGTGAGGAGACAGAGGACTTGAGTGTAGCTTCTCATGTGGCTGTTAGCATTGACTCTTCTGGGACAGAGGAAGCTGCATCTGCTGCCTTCTCAAGTCTCTCACAAACTCAAACATTCCACTTGTTTGCTTTGTGTGTGTGTGGATTCATGACTTGTGTGCTCGTGCTCTCCAGTAGCCTGAGAGTGGATTGAAAACGTAGTGCCCTGCAATGATTCTGTGCTCGGGATCAGATGTTCTCTTGTGGGCTGGAATCAGCCACCATGAGCTACAGCAGCACTGTACATGTTAATGTCCGTTCTGTCTCTCAAAATGTCTTTCCAATTCATCTAGAGTTCGTTCATTTGTTATTTCTTTCCCACAATTCTTTCTTTTGTTTCCTCTCACCCTTGTGTTTGTCTGCTGTCTCCCGCTTCTTGTTTCATTGGTCTCTGTCTCTCTACATCTGTCCAATGTTAATTGTTTCCCTTGGAGCTGAGAGGACACTTTTAAAAGCATCACTGAAATGTCGTCCTCATGCCATTACTTACTCTAGTGACATAGTATACATACACAAGCATGCAGAAACACACACCCAAACCCACAGACAACACACACACACACACCCGACATACACACACACACACACACACACACACACACACACATACACACACGTATTTTCCTTGTGCCTTTTCAAAGATTAATTGCTTTGTGTTGTTCGGAGCACAGTTATAATAGCGTCAAGCTTCTTCAACACTGACACAAATTGCTCCCACACATATTCAAAAGGCAGGGCAGGATGCATTCAGCTTGGTTTCAAGTGTACACACTCACACACACACACAGACACACATACACACGCACACATTCAAAACTAGCTTTCATACCAGTGCTGTCATATGAAAACACTCAAAGTGACGCCTTGGGTAAATCTTCATAACCCAGCACTTCTAAAACCAATTCAACAGTCAATTTCAGGCTCCGAGCTTCAGCTGTCAGTTTGAAAGTGAGGCCGTCTTTCTTTATTCCTGGTTAAGTTGACTTTTTGGAAATGCAGGGTTTTCATCAGAAGTACAAATGGAAGGCAGAGGCGGAATGGATTCGGTCGGCTTAAGGTAGTTTAGAGAAGAAATGAATGCCTCTGTTTCACAATGAAACATGCAGACTCTTTTTAGAGGATTGAACAAAGGAACAAAATGAGAACAAATCATGACAGTGTAAAGGATAGGAATTAACCCGAGGCCTCGGCTGATGAAAAGGAAGAACTGTTTCAGGAAATATGTCCTGGAAACACTGTTTGAATGCAGTGTTTGTGCTTATGCTGTGGTCGCTGCCAACCAACGCGATGTTTGAATTGTCTTTGTGTCGCGTCACCACATTTCTCAACATAAAAAGACAAAAATGTCTGATAACTCACCAATACCATGGGTTAATATTAATATCACATGCTGTGCTTAGTCCTATAAAACAAAAAAACAAAAAATAAAGTAATTCCAAACTTAACTGGAACCAAGTTTTTGCAACTCACTATTTGGAAAACCTCAAAAGCAATGCAATGTCAAATTTACAACGTGTATGTATGCTTTAATGTGCGTGTTTGTACATGTTTATGCGTGTGGTTGTGTGTGTGTATTTGTGTGTGTGCATGTGTGTGTGGTTGTGTGTGTGCATGTATTTCTGTGTGTGTGTATCTGTGGTTGTGTGTGTGCGTCTCACACCATATTCCTTACTACAAGTCGAGAGCTGCGACATACACACGCAGACACAATGTGTGTGCGTGTTTGATTTAGAAAGTATGTGTGCACACAGTATACGTGTCTGTGTTTGCACTAGCCTCATCTGTTATTCAGGGCATATTTAATATTGATAGGCTGATTGGGATGGATGATATAAGACTGAGAAGTACTGAGACACTGTGTCTTTTTTTCTGCTCCTGCTGCTGATAGTCGGACGGACACAGATATTTGATGGAATATGTCGGGATGTATCAGACATGTGGATAGTTATTGATTTATTATTGATAATGTTTGTCGTAGAGCTTCTCATTCAGTTTTACCACCTCAACAATCATCAGCAACTGAGGATTTCTTCTCACTTGAATTACTGTACTCTTTATAAATGCAACAGTACATCATATTTCATCCTGACACAATGTTCTTTTTGCTGAAATCTTGTTGTCTAACAGAGGTATTGCATTTGTATTTGTCTGTGCACACCAACCTCTGTTTGGACCATGTTGACTCGTTGTGATCTCAGCTCTCGGATACAGTTGAAAATGTCCACCACGCCCTCAGTCTCTGCCATGTCCAACATGATGTCCACTGCAATGAAACAGCCCGTTCTTCCTGCACCAGCACTGAAGAGACAAAGAAAGAAGCACAACATTGACTACCTACTGTGTAAATGTCAACATGTTGTCTTCAGTGATCGGTGCTTGAGGTGAGGACTTTGTAGATCATTGGCAGACTTGCTAGGGAAAACCAGGTCCGAGTAGAAGAGACGGCATTCATCTGACTTTGGACGGAGCAGATCTAAGATCTAGAAATCTCATGTAGAGACTTTAATACCCACAGCTGATAAAGTGTCTCATCCTGAAGATAAATAACTGGAGGGAAAAGACGGACAGACAGATTGATTGAATGAGGAAGAGATGTTAGTTATTGGGAGGGATAAACAGGGGGAGTCATCACAGGGGAGAGATCAAGGGAGGAGGGGGAACTGACAGTTCCACAGGGGAGCTAGAGAGAGAGAGAGAGAGAGAGAGAGAGAGAGAGAGACACAGACAGACAGATGGACGGCGGGAGGGAGGGAGAAGGAGGGAGGGAGAGAAAGAGACAGAGAGCAGTGGTGGTCCATCAGGGCCTGCAAGGCCTTCTCTGCTGGCCTAAACAGAATCACAAAGTTATATCTATTTTATAATTGAATAATGTTTCATTGATACACTACATGCATTATAATTTATATAATTATTTTCCCCATTATCTTATGTTCTCATTGCACAGCTGCTGTCTTCCTCAGTTGCTCTACTTCCAGTGCAGCTTGTTTTAAGTAGAGCTTTTATCCAATCAGATCTCACCTCTGTGTCTCTAGGTAGAACAGAGGCAGAGGCCTGCAGACTCACAAGTGCATCCATGTGCACTTTAAGTGAATGGGGACGATATTGTTGATTGTCACAGTGTTCAACCAATCAGATCTTTAGTTTGACATGTTGGGCGTATTCTTTGATGTGTCAGAGCTGCTAGCTGGCCTATAAGTACGTCAGCATTACGTGCAGCTCAGTGTCCATGTGCAGCTCTGCAGTGAGGTGCAGCGTGTGCTGTGATTGGTCAGTGGGCGAGCACGTGACTATCGTGAAACGAAACTTAAGCAGCAAAATTATATTAATTTTGACTAAATGCATTGTCCGTTAATTACGAAGCATATCGTCATGCGCGGAGTTATTGTTTGTTAAGCTAGTTTAGCGTAGCCTCTCTCGTAAATTAAAGCTTTACGTTACTTTAATTTTCTTCTTCAGATTATACTCATTAGTTTTAGATGCAGAGACGGCTCGGTTGGAGCTGGATGTTCAATGGTGCGATGAAAAGGTTCTTTTGGAGTTGTTAGGAGCGAAGGTCCGGCCGGACCCTCGGACTCCTCATGCTCTGCAGCAGAGTCCGTTCAACAGTCCTCAAAACTCAGTACAAAGTCTTTCTAGGGCTGCTGCATCTTCTCCGTTGTCCAGTTGTTAAGAGGCGAGCAGTGGGGAGAGGAAAATCTCCGTCTTTAAATCTTATTGTCCACGAACAGCGGTCTTCTTTTCGTGAACAGAGACGAAGTCCTCGATGCTTCAGTTGCGATCGTCCGTATCTTCTTCTCAGAGCGCTTGGTTCGGCTCTCGTGTAGAAATCCCAGTTTGCCGCTTGCAAGCGTCTCCTTTTATCCATCATTTGGGCTGTCTGTTCTGCCCCCTCCTATCCAACACATGATCTCATTCCCCCACCCACTTGAGTGGGCATTTGGTTCTGGACATGTCCAGACAAGTCCAGACAAGTTCAGACTTATCCTATATTATATATATTATGCCTCTATGACTCATCTCTTGCAACAGTCTTTTCCGATCCACACCCAAAAACATCTGTTCCTAACTTCACTCTTTCTGCTGACTCATCATGACAAAACACTCTTCCCACATCTCGGCTCCGGTCACACAGAATATTATTATAATCAGTTTTTACATTTGTTAAATCACTCTATACATTAAACATTCGTTACATATTGATTAAACATTTTGTTATATAATGATCATAAACCTTATCTTTTGATTACACTTTAATTATTGATTTCTGAGTATGTACTTTGTGCTTTTATATCCTGAGGCTTTTATATCCTGAGGCAGCTCTGTGGGCTCAACTCTTCTCGACAGGGGCCTCAGCTGTCTTTTTTTTTTTTTTTTTCCGGGTTGAGAGGTCACAGCCCGTTGTCTCCTACGTGAGCGCAGTCAATCGAAAACATTATATTTCCCACAATTTAAGCTTCTGCATTTTCCAAATGCACGAGTATTATTCAACATATTGTTGGGTTCGTACGCCTCGTACCGAATGGTTTAATCTGAATACGTGATGTTACACCAATAGAAACAAATAACCGTAGCTGTGGCGCCATCATGAGGTTAGTAGGAGGTGTTTCAGCTGCAGGACAGCAGTGAAGGCCCAGGTATAAAATGCACGGCCCGCCACAGAGAGAGAGAGAGAGAGAGAGAGAGAGAGAGAGAGAGAGAGAGAGAGAGAGAGAGAGAGAGAGAGAGAGAGAGAGAGAGAGAGAGAGAAACTGAATTCCTCACCCAGAAAAGAGGTGTTCGTCAGGGTTGCAAATTAAGACTGACTTTATTCAATGTATATATAAAAGAACTTGCTGTTGAGTTGGATCAATGTGATGTTCCTGGGCTCTCCCTCCTAGATAGAGAGGTGAAGTCTCTGTTTTATGTCCCCTACTGAACCAGGACTACAGCAACAGCTGGACAGAGTAGAACAGTTCTGTCACAACTGGGCCCTGGCAGTAAATATGATGAAAACTAATGTCATGATTTTTCAAAATCGCCCCAGATGTCAGGAGAACAAACACCAGTTTATCATAAACACTGACATGATTGAACATAGTATGAGTTATAGCTACCTTGGTATAACCATAACCTGATCAGGGAGCTTCAACATGGCAGTGAATGCACCAAAAGAAAAGTTCGAAGAGCTCTAAATGTAATTAAGAGAATTTTTAAATTCCAATTAAAATCTGTCTTAATTTTTTTTGGCGCCTTTGCGCTTCAGGCCGAATGTCATCTCATCCCAATATTTAGAAAGAAGTCAGACAACTCTACGGCCAATGTCTCCAAACTGGGCACTTACACTTACATTCAGATCTAATGGATATATATGATAATATTTAATAGCACTGAATCTAAGAGGAAAAATATGTACTTTTTACACTTTTTACGATTTAAGGAGTCCCTTTAAGTCAATAAAATGCTTAGAAATAAAATATGTAATGTTTTACATATTTATACATATATATTGTCTCTTTATTTGTTATTATAGGCCCATCATCAGGTATTAAAGAGTACATATACATTTGTGTGTGTGGTCTCACCTGCAGTGTGCCACTATAGGCCCAGCATTAGGTGTTAAAAAGTACCTGTACATCTGTCACTATAGGCCCAGCATCAGGTACCTGTACATCTGTCACTATAGGCGCAGCATCAGGTACCTGTACATCTGTCACTATAAGCGCAGCATCAGGTATTAAAATGTACCTGTACATCTGTCACTATAGTCCCACCATCAGGTACCTGTACATCTGTCACTATAGTCCCAGCATCAGGTACCTGTACATCTGTCACTATAGGCGCAGCATCAGGTATTAAAAAGTACATTTACATCTGTGTGTGTGGTCTCACCTGCAGTGTGCCACTATAGGCGCAGCATCAGGTATTAAAAAGTACCTGTACATCTGTCACTATAGGCGCAGCATCAGGTACCTGTACATCTGTCACGATAGGCACAGCATCAGGTATCAAAGAGTACCTGTACATCTGTCACTATAGGCGCAGCATCAGGTATTAAAAAGTACCTGTACATCTGTCACTATAGGCCCAGCATCAGGTACCTGTATATCTGTCACTATAGGCGCAGCATCAGGTACCTGTACATCTGTCACTATCGGCGCAGCATCAGGTACCTGTACATCTGTCACTATCGGCCCAGCATCAGGTATCAAAGAGTACCTGTACATCTGTGTGTGGTCTCACCTGCAGTGTGCCACTATAGGCCCAGCATCAGGCAGGTTGAGGAACTTCACCTGCCGTATGAAGCCCAGCAGTCCGGTGGCGTAACAGGGAACGCCGTGGTCGGGCCAGCTGGTGAAATGAAACTGACGGAGTTCACGGATCTCATGATGACCCTTCTGAAAAACACACAAGGAGATAAGTTACACCTCAGTTGCATATCTTACAATGGCAACTATTCTGTGCCATTTTGTACATGATGACAAATCCATGATACTCATAAATCTTATCATGGCCCTTTAGGGAGAGAGTGACAAAGACGGTTCAGCGGTCTGATTTACAGCCGGGATTTCAGGAATCTACTTCATTCTGCCTCTTTGGCTTCAGATGGAAAATACATCGATCTCAACGATGTCAAGGAGGCACTTTGGGCCACTTCTGGGAAAGAGAGACAGGAAGACTTATCGAGGCTCATCTGACTAATTTACAGGGGAGATTTGAGGAAACCGAGGGCCACTTTGGCTCCACAAAAAAAGATTAATTTATTTGACAAATCTTATGATGGCCCTTTTGGGAAAGATTTAGAGGGGGGGCATGATTCAGTTAAGCTGCCTAAGTTACACAGATATTTATTTAAAAGTCATACAGAAAGGAATTTGAAGACATCACAAATATGTAAAGACATCAGAAAGCCTCAAAATACGTTTCCTTCAAACTCAAATTAAATAGAAATAACGGAATGTGGTTCAATAAAAAATCAAGTTTGTAGAACTCTATGATTTTATGTCACATCAAAAGAGACTTATTTCAACAGTAAGGCAACTGTTAGGTGGAGAGAAAACTTTTTTAAGAACAAGTTAATAAATAAAAAAATAAACACGAGAGAGACATTTCGGAGCGTTGTGGACATCCACAACTGCTTTCCTGTCTCACTGCAGGGATGTTATAGAAAAGACTAATGACATCTGATGCTGGAAAGATTACCTTCAGTTCAGTCGTACATTCACAATAACACACTGTTGGGGTCTGACCATATGGCTTCAACATGTGCTGTGAACAAAGAGAATCAGGCCTTCCCTTTTTCAAGCAAAGGTTTCATCCTGATTTGTAGTTTGATGAGAGCAAACCTCCTCTGAAGGAATTTCACACTAGGGTGTGAATTTCCCCCCCCAAAAAACTATGGTTCCTGAAGTCACCTGAATGCACCGCTGCAATCTCATTGGCCGAAGGCCAAGAGACCCCAGGACCCCTGTGGTTCAACCACTGTCCAACAAAACTGCCTGCAGATCACACCTCCTTGCTTTTTCCACCAATCCCTCCGGGGTAGCAGGAGGCACGCAAACGCTCTCTTCGCCCTGGGACCCGTCCTTGGACATATGAAGACAACAGCCTCCTACCTCCAGCACGACGCTGGTAACCGAAGGCCACGAGGGAGCCGCGGCCCTCAAACCCTTAAACCCTCATCAAACCCTGTCAGGTCACAAAGCCATTGAAGTTTGAGACTGTTTGGAACAAGTGCAGCTGAGTTACGTCAGCTTTTTTCATGGGGAATCACATAAAGTAGCCGCCCGCTACGGCTAAACGATGAGGTCAAATGTAAAGCTTTTAATAACTTTTAATCACAACGCTCTTGACATGGTACTAGCAAAATTTAAAGTGGATCTGATAAAGTCTATAGGAGGAGTTCGTTAAAGTATAGCGACAAGAAATAGGCCGAAATCGATGGAAAAATAACACATAAATCAAAATTCCAGACTTCCGGTTGGGTTTAGAGCATGGTCTCAAGAGACTTATATTTAAGTCTCCATAAGATACATCTGCCTACCAACTTTCATACATGTAGCTGACACGTAGCGCTGGGGCTGCTCTTTTGAAATATTGTGGGGGGCGCTATAGAGGCAATTTAAAACGGACATGCCAAAAAACCATATACACACCGTAGGCTCAGCTACGGGAGACACGTCAACAAGAGACTAGTGGAGCCAGAGCCGGGGATCGAACCGCCGATCCTCTGATTGAAGGATGGCCCTGCTATCCACAGTCGACCTCTTTAGTCACAGAGGTACAGTACAAATATGGATTCCATGTTAAGATAGAGGACCATGACCCTCTAGGACTCCTCTAGGACCCCCTAACAATGTTAGTGTGTTCTGACAACTGGAGACCTGTCAACTGGCCCTCAGCAGCCTGAAGGCTGAAAGCTTTTACTTCTAGTTCCCTATTCTGAGTTCTGACCTGCATCTCTTGCTCAGGATGTAGGAATATCCACCATTTTTGACAGCTCCAGGATTCAGCATTATATATGCATGACCCTTTGTTCTGCTTCCAGATGTTTATGCATCTGCTTTAATAATTCAAATCAATCAATTCCATTAACTGTTCTAAACTAAACAGGGCTTAAATGGAGGGAGACGCGTCCTTCTCAGTTCAGTTCACTCTCTTAGAATAGAAGTGGGATGAGTAGCAGTATTAAAGCTCCCATTCTGGCTCAAGGGTGATGTGAATTCTTTGTTTTGGAATATTCTTTATGGAAACCTGAGGAGCAGCGATGAGATGAGAAGGAGAGAGACAGGGGAGAGGTCACAGAATGAGTGTGAGGAAGGATGAAGAGATGACTGTGACAAAGAAAAGGGAGGAGAGAAACAGACGGTGATCCGACAACTCAACTTCCCATTGATGCTCCACAGATGGAGCCTGGAATGTACGCCTGGTTGGTACTAATGAGACCAACCACCTCGCCTCTGCACACAGCCTCTACAAGCACAACACAAACCTGTTCTCTCCTTTGTGAGGACTGTAAATGAAGCTGTCAGCACATTACAGAATGTGGTGAATCAGTGTTTGTGACTCACACACCGTTATACCAGCCGACGACAGGAGAAAGACGGAGACGCTCTGGACTTTGAACTGAATTCCTTTTGTTACAGTCACAGTTTCTGCTTGTTACAGATAAGGTATTTTAAACTATACTTCCATCTTTACAGGGAAAACCACGTATTGGGCCCATCCAACTCCCCTCCCTGTGTGGATTGTTGTGGTCTTCATACGTCCTGGTTCACGATTACATGGATTACATTATATCTGATTTTGTGGGTTATCTATGAATTACAGTGCATTAATTAGCTAAGAACGCTGTATGAGAACTGTAGCCGTGTGCTTGTTGACGCTGCGTTGAGGCGTTAGACGTAAATGCATTTACAGCTTTTGGTTTTAAAAATAAGAGGGAGACATATATCCTCTCCGGTTCTATTACAGGTCCTCATGCACCTTGTTTCAGATAATATACAATGTTTGAGTGGTAACGATATCTAACGTACAGCTATGAACCTCTCTGAGTACCTTTTAGAGAGCTTCAGGGACGTATAGTGTTTGATCGTTCTTCTCTTAAATATATGGTGACTGAGTGTGTGAGGTTTTCAGCATCTTCCTCAAGAAGAAGAAGAATGAATGTGATGGTGACATGAAGTAGCTGGAGAGAAGAAGAATGAAATCATTGTTTAATAAAAAGCAGTGGTTTTGGTCTGACGCCTGCTACTCAGAGGGACACCTAACCTGTCTGGAGGTCTGCTCGTCCAGTCCAGTCCTGCACAAGTCCTTTCTCTTTCTCAAAACCTCATCCAAACCAATGGACGAGAGCTGTGATTGAAGAAGGTTCACAGATTTATGGGAAATAATACAGATGTTATCCCCATGAGTGTGGTTGGTCCACTCAAGGTAGACGAAGACATGGAGTCCCTGTTTTTAACCACATCCTTGTGTGACCGCAGTCAGAGGCTGACGGGGGTTTCAGCATTTTAAACAGACTTCAGGGTCGGTTCCTCCATGTTCACATCTCTCCAACCATCTGTCCTCTCTGTAGATGTGTGTACACTGCTGAGTCCTGTACAGTTTGATCTCCGCTGAGGAACCCAGTTGTTTGGTTTCTCCAGATCTGAGAAGACCAGATTACTCTTCTCTGTTTTGGATGCAGTCCATCGAGTGAACTGAGCCCTGTAAATACTGAGAAACTGTATTTAGTACAGATTCTTCAAAAGTGTCCTTACACTGCAGCTACATATGAAACTACAGGGCTGTGTTTTGTGCTCGGGGCCAGTAGTTTGTTCTTATTCCACCTGTGTTCAGATTTAACAAAGAGCCCAAACAGGAAGACCAGATCTGGATCCTCATTTGATTCAAGGCTCTTTCCTATTTAACCTTGGATCATCGTCAGTGGACTAACCCCTGGTGGGGTGAAGTTCAGGAAGTCCTTTGTTTTCATGTGGATTATATGATTCATATGCTCTGAGAAACTAACTGTCAAGTCAAACAGGGGTTTTTATTTTATGTAAATAGAAACAATATAAATAACTGAAAGGAATTTAAACTAATGGCAAATAAAATAATAAATGAAGCCGTCAGTAAAGTGACTGATACTGACTGTGTGAGCGTTCGGAGGGAAAGCAGGGCGGAACCAATCTGCCTGGAGGTATATATAACCAGAGACGCAGTAACACACGGTGTCGCAGAAAATACGGTCCAGAAATTGGACAAGCAAGTACCGTCGAGATCCGAGATCGTATAGTGTGGAGATCTGCGGACGTCACTGCATGACTGACGAGTCGGAAAGGTCTGGAGAGGCAGCTGGTTTTTTACCTGAGTGAACTGAACTGAGTGAACAGAGAAGAACTAACAGTGCTAAGCTAAAAGGCTAGAGGTGCTAAGCTAACTGAGCTAAGCTAACTGAACTAAGTGGCTAACTGAACTAAGTGGCTAATGGAACTAAGTGAGCTGAACTGAACCTACCAAAAATAAAAGTAGGAAAAAGAAAAAGTTGTTTGATTTTTGAGTGGAATCCAGTTGGGACCCTTCAGGTGGACTCGATCCTTTTCAAGTGGGGAAAATGCAGATGTTAAGAACTTAACTTAACAGTAAAAAACGGATAACTTGACACGAACGATGGATGGACTGTATTCATGAAGCGTCTTTCTAACTTACCTGATGAGGGGCATTACAATTTGCTTCTCATTCGGATTCACACTCAAACACCAACGGCTGAGCGGTACTGGTCTGCTCATCAGGAGCAACTTGATGTTACCATCCACATAGTTTATACAGTAAGCTTTAAAATAGTATCTACTCGCTCTCTCTCTCTCTCTCTCTCTAACCTTTCATTAAGATGCTCTTATCATTATTCTCTGCAATTAAAGCTTTTGAACTGAGGAACAGAACCTGTATACGCTCTCTGTACTGCTTTCTCTTTGTTTCTCACACACACACACACACACATGAGTGTGCACGCACTTGCATGCACACTCACACACATTATGTATTAATAAGTGTGTGTGTGTCTGGTGTGTGTTTGTACGAATTAATGCATACTAAAAAATGACAGGCATTTCAAAGTCAGCTTTCCTTTGAATTTTAGAGTAGCTGTGCACACATACGCACACACACACACACACACTCACACACCCAGAGGTGGTAGGGATTAATGGCTCGCTAAACGAGCTGACAGCGAGGACTTGAAGACTCGTTTTCATAAGCTGCTTTTGTGAAAGGGGGAAGGAAATATGGAGATCGGGATGAAAGAGAGGGGGAAAGATAGAAAATACCCGACAGCAAGATTCTAGTTCATACATGTGTATCATGTTTCATACATATTTACATAAATATTTAGTTCACCTGTACCACTCTCGACAGTTGATGCATTTTTAATAAAAATAAAGTTATGCAAATAAGTCAAATGAAATGACTTACGAAAAACAAAGAAAGAAAAGTAGAAAGTTAAACAGAGAAACAATAAAAATAACACAGAGAAGAAGAGCAGCAAGAAGAAGAGGTAACCCCCCCCCCCCCCCCCGTAAAAACAAAGATTTTATACCAGAGCCCTATTTTTCTTATTGTGGAGCGTCTTTCTGCTATTTCTCATGTGCACAGTCCTGAAGAATGTTTGTTCTCTCCTCTAAAATCCTTGTGCTTGTGATCCTCCTCTTCAACGGTGAGAATCAAACCAGCAGCTGGAACCCTTCAGTCACACAGTGGCTGTAATGTAATCCAGGTTTTAGGGTTAGAAAAAGGGAAGCCATGAGTCACTTGTTTACCTTTTGGACGGTGAATGTTCTTATGACGTATTCAGCCAGCGGTTCAGTTTCTATCAGGGTCACCTTGATGTCTCCATAAACCTCAGTCTCATCTGGCCAGTAACGCACACACTTCACCTGCAAAATACAATTTACATTCATACTGTGTATTTAAAAGAGTATTACATGCCAGTCATTATCACCTAATGAGCATTGACAGTGGAGCGGAGGTCCAGATGATCACCATCATACAGTGAATAAGATCAAGCTTTCTTCTCCTGCACAGTAAACTAATACTTAACAGATGTGAAATGAGTGGATAACATCATCAAGTCATGTTTGAACTTAAAGAAAACTTTAAGTTTCAGTATTGTGGAGCCAGATCCGATAATACCTCTGTTACTCCACTAAACATCTGGATGCAGATGGTTGGAGTCATGAAAACCATCACCTGGCTTTGATACAATGTTTTCCTGCATCGCCACCTACAGCGTTTGATTGAAGTTCACACTTGGTTTACAGTTTCACAATTGTTTTTGGCTGCCTCTGGAAGAAGATGATCATGGCTGAAAAATCTGTCTTCTAGAGGACCGACAAAGCATCTTCTATCACTAATACAGTTCTTAAAGGTGAGCGAAAGTTCCCGCAGAGGTGAGGGTCAGGAATATAACCTGATTAACACCGAGGTACTCAATGAATACATCGTTTTCTCCAGTTACCTGTGTAACCTGGTTAATCCAGCTCACCTGGTGACTTCAGAGCATGTAGTTTAAAACAAGTACTTCAGTTCCCTAAACTAAACTCATTGGGTCAGGATGGAAACAAAGGTACTTCTGGGGAATGACCACAGTATAAATTAACAAAATCAATTCAGAAACTTCTTTACTGTGCAATTCAAATTGTTTTTAGCAAATCTGGCACAATATACAGCTTGACTATTTCATGATTGAATTGTTTGATTCTGATTGTAGATGTAATGTAGATCATATGGAATACAATAACACTTGGTACCATGTATTAATTCATTCTGTATCCTCATGCATCTAAAGATATTTGGCCTCTTGATCAAACACACACACACACAATCTTGGACGATAAACTCACCCTGCCCACCTCCACCAGGTTGGTAACCATGACAATAGAGGCCGAGTTTTCCTGCCAGACCATCCTCCAGAAATCCCTCACTGTCTCTTGCATGGGCCCTGACACACACACCCACACACACACACACACACACATTATATATATACACACACTGTTATGCACAAAGCACATGCACTCTGTGTATGTATTCATGAACACACTGTCATTCCAGTACATTCTCACTCCCAACTCATCAACTAGCACAGCTTGGTCAGTGGCTCTCTGTGACGTGCTACATATCCCTCTGTAATGCTCTCTGTAACGCTCTCTGTAACGCTCAATGTATCCCTATGTGCCGCTTTATGTGTTCCTATGTAACGCTCTACGTATCCCTCTGTGATGCTCTGTGTTCATATGTCACACTCTATGTATCCCTATGTAACGCTCTACGTATCCCTCTGTGACGCTCTATGTATCCCTCTGTGATGCTCTATGTATCCCTCTGTAACGCTCTATCTATTCCTATGTCACACTCTACGTATCCCTCTGTGACGCTTTATGTATTCCTATGTCACACGCTATGTATCCCTCTGTGACGCTCTATGTATTCCGATGTCACGCTCTATCTATCCCTCTGTGACGCTCTATGTATTCCTATGACACACTCTACGTATCCCTCTGTGACGCTCTACATATCCCTCTGTGACGCTTTATGTATTCCTATGTCACGCTCTACGTATCCCTCTGTGACGCTTTATGTATTCGTATGTAACTGTCTATGTATCCCTCTGTAATGCTCTATGTATCGCTCTGTAACGCTCTATGTATTCCTATGTAACGCTCTACGTATCCCTCTGTGACACTTTATGTATTCCTCTGTCACGCTCTACGTATCCCTGTGTGACGCTTTATGTATTCGTATGTAACGGTCTACGTATCCCTCTGTAATGCTCTATGTATCGCTCTGTAATGCTCTATGTATTCCTATGTAACGCTCTACGTATCCCTCTGTGATGCTTTATGTATTCCTATGTCACGCTCTACGTATCCCTCTGTGACGCTTTATGTATTCCTATGTCACGCTCTACATATCCCTCTGTAACGCTCTCTGTATTCCTATGTAACGGTCTACGTATCCCTCTGTGACGCTCTATGTATCCCTCTGTAGCGCTCTATGCATCCCTCTGTAACGCTATACGTATCCCTCTGTGATGCTCGACGCATCCCTCTGTGACGCTTTATGTATTCCTATGTCACGCTCTACGTATCCCTCTGTAACGCTCTATGTATTCCTATGTAACGGTCTATGTATCCCTCTGTGACGCTCTACGTATCCCTCTGTGACGCTCTATGCATCCATCTGTAATGCTCTATGCAAACCTCTGTAACGCTCTCCGTATCCCTCTGTGACGCTTTATGTATTCCTATGTAACGCCATACATATACTCTGTGACGCTCTACGTATCCCTCTGTGACGCTCTATGTATCTCTCTGTAACACTATGTATTCCTATGTAATGCTCTACGTATCCCTGTGTGACGCTTTATGTATTCATATGTCACGCTCTATGTATCCCTCTGTGACACTCTATGTATCTCTCTGTAACACTCTATGTATTCCTATGGCACGCTCTATGTATCCCTCTGTGATGCTCTATGTATTCCTATGTAATTCTCTACGTATCCCTCTGTGATGCTCTATGTATCTCTCTGTAACACTATGTATTCCTATGTTACGCTCTACGTATCCCTCTGTAATGCTATATGTATTCCTATGTAATGCTCTACGTATCCCTCTGTGACGCTCTATGTATCTCTCTGTAACACTCTATGTATTCTTATGGCACGCTCTACGTATATCTATGTGACGCTCTATGTGTCGCTCTGTAACACTATGTATACCTCTGTAATGCTCTACGTATCCCTCTGTGACGCTCTATGTATTCCTATGTCACGCTCTATGTATCCCTCTGTGACGCTCTATGTATTCCTATGTATCCCTCTGTGACGCTCTATGTATTCCTATGTCATGCTCTATGTATCCCTCTGTGACGCTCTATGTATTCCTATGTATCCATCTGTGATGCTCTATGTATCCCTCTGTAATGCTCTATGTATCCCTCTGTAACGCTATATGCATCCCTCTGTAACGCTCTATGTATTCCTATGTATCCCTCTGTAACGCTATATGCATCCCTCTGTAATGCTCTATGTATCCCTCTGTAACGCTATATGCATCCCTCTGTGACGCTCTATGTATTCCTATGTATCCCTCTGTGACGCTCTATGTATTCCTATGTCATGCTCTATGTATCCCTCTGTGACGCTCTATGTATTCCTATGTATCCCTCTGTGATGCTCTATGTATCCCTCTGTAACGCTCTATGTATTCCTATGTAACGGTCTATGTATCCCTCTGTGACGCTCTACGTAACTCTCTGTAATGCTCTATGTATCCCTCTGTAACGCTATATGCATCCCTCTGTAACGCTCTATGCACACCTCTGTAACGCTATATGTATCCCTCTGTGACGCTCTATGTATCTCTCTGTAACACTATGTATTCCTATGTAACGCTCTACCCCTGTGTGACTCTTTATGTATTCCTATGTCACGCTCTATGTATCCCTCTGTGACGCTCTTTGTGTCTCTCTGTAACACTATACATATCCCTCTGTGACGCTCTATGTATTCCTATGTATCCCTCTGTAATGCTCTATGTATCCCTCTGTGACACTATGTATCTCTCTGTGACGCTCTATGTATTCCTATGTCACGCTCTATGTATTCATATGTCACGCTCTACGTATATCTCTGTAACGCTCTATGTATTCCTATGTAACGCTCTACGTATCCCTCTGTGATGCTGTATGTATCTGTCTGTGACGCGCTACGTATCCCTCTGTGACGCTCTATGTATTCCTATGTATCCCTCTGTGACGCTCTATGTATTCCTATGTAACGCTCTACGTATCCCTCTGTGACGCTCTATGTATCTCTCTGTAACACTATGTATTCCTATGTAACGCTCTACGTATCCCTCTGTGTCGCTCTGTGTGAGATACGCAGTGTGAGTTTCAACTCGTTACATGCATAGTGTCGAACAGGAAGTTAAGTTTAGGTAATGAAAAGTGGGTTGACATCAACTTAACAGACTCATGAGTCTTGTGACAAACCAATGACTAAAGAGTTAATGAGTCACGTGACTGACCAATAACTAAAGAGTCAATGAGTCTTGTGACTATCCAATAACTAATGAGTTAACTAACCTGAGTCAGCTCTGAGTGTCTCACGATGACGTGGATGTGTTTCATTGCAGTGAGTTCATACAGACACAAAACTAAAGGTGCATCTGTGTGATGGAATCAGACTTCGAGAGCCGCTGACCCACCGTCCATATGTGATGAGTTGGATGTGAGAACATGTTCATTCCAACATCATGTTAAAATACGTCAGCACTGACCGCACAGACGTACACAAACACACCACACATGAACAGGGAGGCCCACATGCATGTGCACACACACGAGCACTCACACACTATCAATCCCAGATCGTGGTTCGGAGGTTTCAGGTAATGGGGTCTTAAATTTGTGAAGAGGATTTTATACTGCGATTTAGATGTAGGAGGTTGTTGTAATAGCCTTCCAGCCCAAAAGGACGACATTTACCAGGTGGCTGCTACACACACACACAAACACAGACACACACACACACACACACATTAGTATCTGCACAAAAGTAGAATCACACACAGTGTTCTCACACACACTCCTCATGCCAGTTGACTTACCTTGTGTGGCGATGTAATGTCTGGGTCTATGGTAACCCTGTGAGACAGAGAAAAAGTCAGTTAAGGGTCTTTGTACTCTAATTACAATTGTCATTTTTGTCATATGGATTGACTATGTTGTAATTCTAATATATTGTTCATTCTCTGCATATGACATCTATAGTACTTCTCTCCATCCTGAGAGAGGGATCCCTCCTCTGTTGCTCTCCCTGAGGTTTCTTCCTTTTCTTTCCCTGTTTAAGGTTCTTTTGGGGGAGATTTTCAGATTGTACAGATTGTAGAGCCCTCTGAAGCACATTTGTGATTCGGGATATTGGGCTATACATATCAATTTATTTAAATTGACTCCATCTATAAGTTTCTCCTCTTCCTCCTCCTCTCCCCAGTTTCCTTCTCCCATCCTTTATTCACTTTGTCCCATCTCCCTCTCCAGCCCCTCCACTCTTTTAAGAATCATAAATCAAGGTCATTTTCCGAATCAGCATCAAATTAAATAATAGAGCGGATCTTAGTTGTCTAACAACGGGGCAGATAAAAAGAGAAGACTCCAACAAATGATTATCCCCTCCATCCCTGTAAACCTCTCTTCTCCAAAAAACCTCCCTCTGAGACATTTAACCTTGAGGTGAAAACACCTATCACTTTGTTCTTGTCTGTAAGACCATGCTATAAGTATGCCCTTATCTTCACTGAAGGGATGTATGTTTTCCGTTTGATTATTTATTTTTTTTCTGAAGAAAATAAGCATGATGTACCAAATTCATTAAGACTATAGTTACAACAGTCAGCTGTGAGTGAGAGATTAAATTGACTGCAGCGCATCATTCAGTCTGCTGAGAGGGTGATTGGCTGTAATCTACCGTCCCTCCACGACTGGCTTGTCTCCAGGACCCTGAGGCGGGCACGAAAGATTGTAGGCGACCCCTCTCTTTACAAAGACCAATTACAGTTGTAGACCTCCAAAGAGAGATTTTCAAACATCACAACATTTTGGGAAAGAGGAAATGTTTTCAGTTTTTCACCTACTTAAAGGTAGAGTAGAGTTTACTATATATATATATATATATATATGGTTAGAGTAGGGTTGAAGCATGCAGTTGTGATGGTCAGGGTTAGGTGCTGGCATCACAAGTGAACAACACTAAAGAACAAATCTGTGTGTGTGTGTGTGTGTGTACTCACGTCAATATAATTAGCGTTGATGTAGTCAGAGTGGGGGTCTCCGTCCAGCAGCTGCAGTCGGACTCTTGTGTGATCGTCTGTGGGGTCAGATAGCACAAAATACAACAGGCCTAAAGTTACATTTACTCACAGATCGGAGCAGCTAACTGACTGGATGGGGAACCAACTAGGCCCAAAGTTAGGTGGCCGTCTGAACCAGAAATATGACAGCACTTGTTGTTTGTTAAAATTCCTTAAATGAAGCATGTATACCTACCTAGCCATCTGTAGTCATGCACATCATGAATCATGAAAATCCTCTGTCAACGGCAAATAAAAGCATGTCACTTTGAAATATGATAAAGCTTTGTTCTCATTCCTCTTTTCAGTTGTTCTCTTTGTACTCGGTTTATGTAACTGCTACATAAAATATATCATTATACATTGTAAATGTAATTACAAAAAAATTGTTATTTTACATGTATCTATACAATGAGCATTACATCTCCTCCGCGAATCGCCACCTGAACGTGGTGGAGGAGTTTGAGTGGCTCAGTGATCCTGGGAGCTATGTTGTCTGGGGCAGTAGCCCCTGGTAGGGTCTCCCAAGGCAAACAGGTCTCAGGGGAGAGCCCAGACAAAGGGCGGTTATAAATGACCCTGATGAAAAGCAGCCCACTGTCTTCAGCCACTACGCCCGGACCAGGGAAACGGGGGCACCCTCCCGAAGCCAGACCCAGGAGGGAAGCTCGTCAGCGAGCATCTGGTAGCTGGGCCTTCGCCCATGGGGCCCGGTTGGGCTCAGCCCAAAGAAACAACATGGACCCTGTTGACCCACCACCCGCAGGGACAAGCATCGGGGTCGGGTGCAATGCAGACCAGGCGGCGGGCCGGGGGCCTGGGCGAGCCGATCGCCAGCAGCATAGACTAGCTCTAGGGACGTGGGATATCACCTCGCTAGCGGGAAAAGAGCCGGAGCTGGTGCAGGAGGTGGAGCGATACCAGCTAGATATAGTTGGACTCACCTCCACACACAGCGCTGGCTCTGGACCCAAGCTCCTGGAGAGGGGTTGGACTTTGTCCTTTTCTGGAGTTGCCCAGGGTGAGAGGTGCCGGGTGGGAGTGGGGAAACTCACGAGCCCCCGGCTGAGCGCCGCTGTGTTGGAGTTCTCCCCGGAGAACGAGAGGGTCGCCTCCATGTGACTACGCGTTGCGGGGAGCAAGGCTCTGACTGTTGTTTGTGCTTACGCACCAAGCAGAAGTTCAGAGTATACGGCCTTCTTGGAGTCGGTGGGAGGGGTCCCGGAAAGGGCGGCGCCTGCCGACTCCATAGTTCTCCTGGGGGACTTCAACGCTCTGTCGAGATCCCTGTCTGACCCGTTGTGTGTTAACCTCTGTTTCCCCTGATCTCCTCTCCTCATGTGTTCTGTCATTCCCCTGTTTGTTATTGTGTGCCATGTGCTCTGTGTTTTTCCTCTGCCTCCAGATACCTCCCATGGCCACACCCCTGATTGGTGCACAGCTGCGGACACTCCAGGCGATTACCTCCTGCAAGCTGACACACCAGATCCTTATCCCACTAATCATCCTCCTGGCTATACAACAACCCTGGTCTTGCAGTCCTGGACCGCTTCAACCCTGATATGAGGGGCCTTTCCACTTCTCTCTGCCCAGGAAGGGGAGATTGGGCTGAGATGGTAAGAGGTAGTGGTCTGCAAATACTGTATGTGTGTGTGTGTGTGTCTGTATTATTTTAATTAAAGTAATCTACGTGTACACATGTCTTTGAACCAAAGGAAGTAAAATATTGAAACATAAACCAACCTCAAAACACAACCCAATGATGTGGAGTGAAAATCAAACATGAACTCAATCCAGCTCCTCAACATGAAGGAGAACTCATGATCTGCTAAATGACACATCAACAGATTGAGAAGAACAAAAAATGCTCACAGGAGCAACTTGAAAGTGCTGAACAAAATGTTTCACCCCTTTCTCCCCTCCTTCCCTCTCAGCTCCTGCTCTCCTTTCCTCCTTCTCCAGTCTCCACTAAGCATGGATTGAGTCTGTCACAGATATAGTTAATCAGTTAACTCCCTCTGGAGCTCAACTCACTCACGGCAACTCGCTGCTGTCAGCGCAGCTCCAGGCATCATGGCGTTTAATAGCATGTATGATTGAGTGTAATTGTGTGTGTGTGTGTGTGTGTGTCTGTGAGAGAGAAATTGAGTAGTGTGTAAGTGTGTTAAAGTGTGCATTCTTGACTTGCTCATATTTTCTGGGAAATCTTTAAGATGTGTGTTTTAATGTTCAAGTGATGTGTGCAGGTTCCAGTGTCAGCTACTATGTGATTGTGTGTGTGTGTTGCAGTGTGTAATAGCCTATTAAGAGCAGAGCTCCCTGCAGCTGATGTGTCAAACACACACACACACACTCGCACCTCAGCGAGCTGTTTCCAGCTGTTTGACAGAAGTGTAGAGAAAAAGAGATGAAGGAGAGAAACGATCATGAAGCACAGTTTGACCTCGAGTTCTGTTCGTCATTTTAAAGTTCGATCAAACAACCAATGAATCAACGATACAGACGTTCACTAAGTGACACACTCATGAATCAGGAAATCACAGAGCTCTCATGTCTCTGTATGATAAAGAAGAAAAGTCCTACAGCTTTGAATCTTTGAACAGAATTCTAAGCTTCTAACCAATTACATATTATTCAGTTTAAATGTTCCTGAGTTTGAGGAAAGAAAGCGTTCAGCTCCTGAAACAGTAAAGTGTGAGTCTGTAGATCTGAGGAAGGTTATTCTTGGTAAAAGTTCAGAGGGGCTGAAGGTAATCTACACTCTTTACAGTTAAATGACTTCATTATATTAAAATAGCATGTGTGTATGTGAGAAATATATTCTCTTCAGTAAAGAAACCAGTTTATTGTCCACCAAAACAATCAGTATGAAGAAATCAAAGGTTCGATTTCAGAGAAAATAAACTTAATTTGAGTCTTAATTAACCTCATCTTTAAAATGTCCCAGACAGAATGAAACAAAGCTGAGTTCATTTTAAACTCGTCGTCAAACTCGTCTTCAAACTCCTCTTCAAACTCGTCTTTAAACTCCTCTTCAAACTCGTCTTTAAACTCCTCTTCAAACTCGTCTTTAAACTCCTCTTCAAACTCGTCTTTAAACTCCTTCAAACTCGTCTTCAAACACGTCTTTAAACTAGTCTTTAAACTCCTTTTCAAACTCGTCTTCAAACTCCTCTTCAAACTCGTCTTCACACTCATCTTCAAGCTCGTCTTCAAACTCCTCTTCAAACTCCTCTTCAAACTCCTCTTCAAACTCCTCTTCAAACTCGTCTTTAAACTCGTCTTCACACTCGTCTTCAAACTCCTCTTCAAACTCGTCTTTAAACTCCTCTTCAAACACGTCTTTAAACTCCTCTTCAAACTCGTCTTTAAACTCCTCTTCAAACTTGTCTTCAAACTCCTCTCCAAACTCGTCTTCAAACTCGTCTTTAAACTCCTTTTCAAACTCGTCTTCAAACTCGTCTTTAAACTCCTTTTCAAACTCGTCTTCAAACTTGTCTTTAAACTCCTTTTCAAACTCATCTTCAAACTCGTCTTTAAACTCCTCTTCAAACTCCTCTTCACACTCGTCTTTAAACTCCTCTACAAACTCGTCTTCAAACTCGACTTTAAACTCGTCTTTAAACTCCTTTTCAAACTCGTCTTCGAACTCCTCTTCGAACTCGTCTTTAAACTCGTCTTCACACTCGTCTTCAAACTCCTCTTCAAACTCGTCTTCAAACTCCTCTTCAAACTCGTCGTCAAACACGTCTTTAAACTCCTCTTCAAACACGTCTTTAAACTCCTCTTCAAACACGTCTTTAAACTCCTCTTCAAACTCGTCTTTAAACTCCTCTTCAAACTCGTCTTTAAACTCCTCTTCAAACTCGTCGTCAAACACGTCTTTAAACTCCTCTTCAAACACGTCTTTAAACTCCTCTTCAAACTTGTCTTCAAACTCCTCTCCAAACTCGTCTTCAAACTCATCTTCAAACTCCTCTTCACACTCGTCTTTAAACTCCTCTACAAACTCGTCTTCAAACTCGTCTTCAAACTCGACTTTAAACTCATCTTTAAACTCCTTTTCGAACTCGTCTTCGAACTCGTCTTCGAACTCGTCTTCGAACTCCTCTTCGAACTCGTCTTTAAACTCGTCTTCACACTCGTCTTCAAACTCCTCTTCAAACTCGTCTTTAAACTCCTCTTCAAACACGTCTTTAAACTCCTCTTCAAACTCGTCTTCAAACTCCTCTTCAAATTCGTCTTTAAACTCCTCTTCAAACTCATCTTTAAACTCCTCTTCAAACTCGTCTTTAAACTCCTCTTCAAACTCGTCTTTAAACTCCTCTTCACACTCGTCTTTAAACTCGTCTTCGAACTCCTCTTCGAACTCGTCTTTAAACTCGTCTTTAAACTCGTCTTCACACTCGTCTTCAAACTCCTCTTCAAGCTCCTCTTCACACTCGTCTTTAAACTCCTCTTCAAACTCGTCTTCAAACTCCTCTTCAAACTCTTCTTCAAACTCGTCTTTAAACGCCTCTTCAAACTCGTCTTTAAACTCGTCTTCAAACTCCTCTTCAAAGACGTCTTTAAACTCCTCTTCAAACATGTCTTTAAACTCCTCTTCAAACTCGTCTTCAAACTCGTCTTTAAACTCCTCTTCAAACTCGTCTTCAAACTCGTCTTCACACTCTTCAAACTCGTCTTTAAACTCCTCTTTAAACTCCTCTTCAAACTCGTCTTCAAACTCCTCTTCAAACACGTCTTTAAACTCGTCTTCACACTCTTCAAACTCGTCTTCAAACTCGTCTTTAAACTCCTCTACAAACTTGTCTTTAAACTCGTCTTCACACTCTTCAAACTCGTCTTTAAACTCCTCTACAAACTTGTCTTTAAACTCGTCTTCACACTCTTCAAACTCGTCTTTAAACTCGTCTTTAAACTCCTCTTCAAACTCGTCTTCAAACTCCTCTTCAAACACGTCTTTAAACTCCTCTTCAAACTCGTCTTCAAACTCGTCTTTAAACTCCTTTTCAAACTCCTCTTCACACTTGTCTTTGAACTCCTCTTCAGACATTGTCTTTGTTTTCATTAAATACAGTTCATGGAATCATTTCAGATTAAACTCAAACGTTTTGTTGTTTCTAAACGGTGAAAAATGTTGAAAATGGGAAAGTGAAAGTGACCCACACATCTCATCTTTCCTAAATGAAAACACATCAATGTGGTACACACCACACAGACACACACACACACTGACACCAATGTGTTGTGTAGGAGTGTAAATGAAGACCTATATGACAACAAGCATATGACCATACACACTTCAACACACCACCTCCTCTTCACCTTAGTGCTCCTTCATCACACACACACACCCTCATTATGCACACGTGTGAATGCTCACCAGTGAATCTGTTTATTTTATTTAAATATAAATGAACTGCTGGCAGAGAAGGAGAAGAAACAACAAGTGAGGAGGAGGAGAGAAGGATAGGAGGAGAGAAGGAGAGAAGGAGAGGAGGTTTAAGGAGAGGTTTGATGAGAGAAGGAGAGGAGGTTTGAGGACAGGAGGAGAGGAGATGAGGAGAGGGGGAGATGTCATTTGCTCCTCTTCTTCTGTCACACGTGAACCTTCCTGCTGCTTTTCTCCCTTTTCTTCTTCTACTGCTTTGGATGTTCAGAAAACTAAGAAGTAAAAAAGACGGACTGCTGGAAACAGAGTGAAGAATATCCTGATGTTTCACTTCTATTCTGTTAAGTGGAGAATAATGAACATGAATGAATCAGAGACTTGTTGGTGACATATGTGTCTAAGAGACTATTGATCCTCTTTGTGTTCTGAGCTTGTTCTGAGGTCTTTGCTCTTTGTGTCGTTAACCTTAAGTATGTATATGTATGTACTATATATGTATATATGTATATTTGTATATATATACATATATATATATATATATATACGTATATATATATGTGTATATATATACGTATATATATATATATATACGTATATATATATATATATATATATGTATATATATATATATATATACGTACATATATATATGTATATATATATGTACGTATATATATATATGTATATATATATATATGTATATATATATATATGTATATATATGTATATGTATATATACATATGTATATGTATATATATGTATATGTATATATACATATATATACATATACATATATATACATATATATATATATTAGGGGTGTATATGTATATATACATATGTATGTATATGTATGTATATATACATATACATATATATACATATATATATATATATATTAGGGGTGTAACAATACACGTATTCATATTGAACCGTTCGGTACGAGGCTCACGGTTCGGTACGCATGACGAACCGAACAATACGTTTGAATAAAAAATAAAAATAATTTAAAAAAAATTTAAACCTTTATTTAACCAGGTACAAGATGTAAGTAACAATACAAGATGTAAGCAATATGTAAGTAACAATTCTTCATAACATTAAGGAGCAGTTTTAGTTTTTTATGCTTATGTGTTGCTAAGAAGACACCCCAGAAGATGAGTCACTCAGGTATACTTCCATCATTGTTCAAAGTCAAAGAATAACTTTATGATGTTAGTTTCAATGAATAAATATATTTTAAAATCAAGTACATTACTCTGGCATTTATAGTTTTCTACTGTACCGAAACGTACCGAACCGTGGCTCCACTGTATCATACCGAACCCAACCGTGAATTGTGTGAACCGTTACACCCCTAATATATATATATACACTTTTCTTTGTTCTAATAAAGACAGCACCTTAAGTCATTTCCCTCGGAGCCTTTGAAAACATTTTCTCATGAAAAGGAGGCTTTGTACAATCACAGCAATCAAGATGGACAGTTTCCATTACCAGGACCTTGTAATTGGAGGATTTATACTAATGGCACATTTATCATAATTTCTGTTGGCTGTCGAGTTCTTGACAGGCTATTTCCTTCAGAGCAATGTTTCATTTTAAAGCCTCAGGTTAGTGGAGTGTGTTTGCATTAACATCTCAACCCTCGCTGTGGACACACACACACACACACACACACACACACATACATTATTAGTGCCCACAATATCATAGCAATCACTTGACACATGACACAGAGTCACATTCACATGCAAATGGAGACACGCACAGCAGCCTGGCTTTTCTCCAAAATGAAGCTTAATTTTGACAAAAGTCTGAATAAAGTCATCTGCAGGCTTTGATCAGCAGGATGGAAATACAACCAGAGTTGTTCTGCGTGGTGGGTTCCTGCGTCAGACTGACAGAAGTTGAGGAAATGAGGGTTTAAAAAAGGATGTTTCTCATTAGAAATGCATATTTAGGGCCCGAGCACCGACGTCGGGCCGCGAGGTCCCGATTGAAACTGTAAGAATTATTATTATTATTCTCTCGAATGAAACGCCTTTTTGGGGGCTTTACCATGTCCCCAACCTCCCCCATATTTGGTGAGCATATCAGGACTGCGGGAAAATTTGATATTTTATAGGTCCCATGCTCAAGCATGACAAAATTGCTCGCTAGCGCCCCCTAGAAGTTGGAAAGGCAAGCCCCGACAGCCTGTATGTCCAAATGACTTAACATTTTACGGACATGAGCAACTGAATGAGTTCTACAAAAAGTCCTCTTGGGACCCTAAGCTCCGCCTACACTTTAGCTGGGGAGACTTTCGCTGGAGACACTTTAGCTGGAGACACTTTGGCTGGAGACACTTTAGCTGGAGACACTTTGGCTGGGGACACTTTAGCTGGAGACACTTTAGCTGGAGACACTTTAGCTGGGGACACTTTGGCTGGGGACACTTTAGCTGGAGACACTTTGGCTGGGGACACTTTGGCTGGGGACACTTTAGCTGGAGACACTTTAGCTGGAGACACTTTAGCTGGAGACACTTTAGCTGGAGACACTTTGGCTGGGGACACTTTGGCTGGGGACATGGGTACCAGCACAGTGGTTTGGACCTGTGTCCTCCAACTGAAGGACAGTGTCTTTACCAGTACACCCTAACCCTTAGCATGTTTCATATAACCAATGGTTAAACAAACCCAGACTAACATAAACCAAACCTCACATGACCAATTTAAGTTGAAACTGAGCTGGATGAAGTCAAACCACACTCATGTTCAGCAGAAAGTACTGCATGAGTACATGAGTACTCCATCTTTGCCATTGCAGTACTCACAAGCAATGATGTTGCCATAGCGGTTCTTGTTGCGGTTCTCATCCTTCTTGGCCGTTTCCCAGGGTGCCGTCTGTCCCTCCGCCAGAGCCTGAACACATGTAAACACAACAATAGTTTTATATTGAGGTGCACACATGGCCTGATGACCAGAACTAGTACACGGACACATGGGAAGTTAAACCAGTACATACATATGAATTATTATTATTCAATGAGCCAGCTGGGGCAGTGAGTTGCTGCTGAAACAGAAGACGGCAGAGTTGACAGACAGATGTGATTCACCTTTAAGAAGGTAAAAGGAAGGTGTTGGGAAAAAATCGAAATAACTAATTAGTATGCGTTTAAATGATTAAGGAATGTTATACATTTAACAGAGGCTCGTGTCCTTGTGTGAACTTTCACTGACACCAGGCGTCTTCAGCAGATGTTTAGTCTATTAAGAAGCAGTTGATTACCGAAAGAACACTTCAGCTGTTAGTCCTGAATAAGAATGATAATAAACTTGTAGAAAGCGTCAATACTTACGCAGGGCTGATTTGCGACCATGATTTACGAGAAAGTGACCTTTGTACTAGAACGAATTGTTAAAGTGTCCAGATATGTAGACGGCTGTTTGAAACGCTAAATGTGTGTGTGTTACCCTGTGCAGCCCACTGCATGTTGGTTACTTCGTATAAATATCAGAGAGTCGGAGACAGATCTTCGAGCGGTCTTGATGTTGTGATGGCCCCGGGCCTCTGCCAGTGAGTGCCTGAGTTTTCGTGATGTTTTTCTATGGTTCTAGAGCCGGACCATAACAATGTACATTCTGTATGTGAAGCAACCCCGTCTCCTTCTTTGCAAAGAATAAATGTCCATTGATTAATGATTTTTACACCAGTCTCGAGTGAATTTTTCTAACAGAAGGCCGAACTGAATGTCCATCATGTTACACCTTCCAGCATGTGAACACTGAAGTTATGGCAACAAATACTGAGATGGCAGGAATCCCAGATTCATCAATGCCAATCAGGTGAGTTCTGTCCTTTGGTCAGGTAACTCTGGGACGCTCCGACAGGGTGGGAGGGAAACAGAACCATCTCACTTTGTTGGCAGCGGCAAAGCGCTTGAGCTCCGAGTCTGACATAAAAAGCAGCCAGCAGCGGGAGCAACAGTGGGAGTCAACGTGTTCCTGGAGGTCTGAAGAGATGCAGCTACGTTGGTTCGGTCTGAAAGAGAATGTTGCTGAAGGAGAGAAGACAGATCGTCCTCTCTCTCGTGCTGTGATGACAGGAACAGAAAGGACTAATTGTTCATGTGTGTGTGTTCATACTTCACTCTTTCATCTATAAAGTATAGTTGTGAGTGTGACAATGAACTGAAATAATATACTTTATGTGTGCTGTAAACAAACAGACCTAGCAGAGATGGAGAGACAGAGCAGAGAGCAGAGGGGTGAAGGCTGAAGAAGACAGACAAGTGGGATTAAGGGTTAAGAAACAGGAACAAAGGGAGAGTAAGGATTCAAACTGGAGTGAAACAAAGCGCTGACAAAGTTAAAGGAAGATTGGAGCAAAGAGAGCAGTGATCGTTGATGAACACTGACAGCGACAACTCAATAAATCTGGTGATGTTATGAACCAAGAAAGACAGAAAGTGAGAGGAGGAACAGAATGTTTGTTTTACTGCTCATGAATATTGATGTGGAAAAGAGTTAATAATTGATTTATGAAACCAAATCCAATCCTACAATCTCTCTCATTCACACAAATACTGCACAGCTGGAGAGAGACAACAGGGAAATACAGATGCAGCATTCACAGAATGCCGTCATTTATTGGTCTGATTTTCAAATGACGTATTGGATTGTAACATAAGAATCGATCATCTGTGGATCTGGAAACACTCAAACATTCCTTACAGGATCAATGTCAATCCTCACTCTTTAGTATTTGACTGACTTGAGACACGCCAGCTTACAACAAAAGAGCATCTTATCTCAGCAGAAGCACCTCGTTTACTCCAATGATCATTTTAACAAGGTCACTGCAATAAAAGACCTTTTAACCGGCCTTCAGACCTTCAGCTGCTGTGTGTTCAGGGTCATGGGTGCAGTGAACACACAGTGATGAACCACGGACATCTCTGGGCTGTGTGACACACATATCCATCAGAGAAAGTCCTCCTCTCTCTGACGCACTGTTTTACAGCCGTTACTTTGAAACATTCAGGGGTCACTCAGACATTTCATTCTATTTATTCTCTGGAGCTTTGGCCGAACTAACAGCTGCTGTGATGTCTTCCTATTGTTTCCCTCTTTGTGTGTCTGTCTAACGTTAATCACCTCATACTCCTCCTTGAAGCCATAGCCCTGGCCACATTTCATCTGGGTGATGTGTTGGAGGAGGTCTGCCACTCGAATCGCTGGCTGGAACTGACCTGCCTGGAACTGACCTGCAGGAACACAAACATTTTACAGAGAAAGAGACAAGAGAAGGTGAATATATTAAAGCAGAGACAGTATGTGGGGGGGAGAGATGGAATAAAAGGGTCTTAAAATGATTTCGAATCACTCTGAAATAACCAACTTATGCTCTATGATTGAACTAGCTAACATAGCAAAGTGAATGTCAATAAGCCCGTTATTTATTACCTTCCACTTTAATGACCAGAGGGCTATCATTATAACTACGTGTCTAATGGTGACTGGCAACATGATGTACTAAAGCAGCTAAAGGTGTGAGCTAACTAACCAACTGAACCACCAGCTGCTGTGAGATCAATGAACTGCTTCAAACTGTGAATGATCACTTTTCTATCAGTTGCACGATGAGAGATCTTCAGCAGACGGTGATATTAGTTCCAACTAACAGATTCATGGAAAACACTTGACTTGCAACTTCCTGCATGGCTGACTAGTTAACTAGCTAACTAATAAAGTAAGTGAACTATTCATGGCTGACTATCTAAATGCCTAGTTAGCTAACTGACTCACTGACTCACTCACTACAGCGAGCTGGTCGGGTGCACATACCACTCTGGTAGGAGAGCTCCACAGACTCACAGCCTCCATAGGGGAAGCTTTGCAGGGTGAGAGAGGGCTGGGCGAGAGACGGCTGGCTGCTGTCTGTTGAGAGAGAGAGAGATGGTGTTACCGTGACAACAGACCTCCGGTCTATGACAACCCCCACACACACATTCAGTATGTGGACTGCACACACACATTCACACACTGTGGACTGTACGGACACACCGGTGAGAGAAGATGGGATGCTGAGGACAAGAGCTCAGTAAAATGGTCACATCACTCCCTAAACTGTGATTGGTGGGCCTGGCGTTGAACAGGATGAATGTAAGTATTCTATTAGTGAGGACAGAAGAAGGAATGATGAAGGAAGACAATAATACAACACAAGATGCAGTAAGAAGAAGAAGAAGGTTTATTTGTTTCCATCACTTATCGTCTCTTTAGGTCACTTGTATCTCAGCCAAGCAAATAAGAATAAATAAAATGTCTGTAGAGCCAAACACGGTTCGGTACGTTTCGGTATAGTAGAAAACTATAAATGCCAGAGAAATGTACTTGATTTTAAAATATATTTATTCATTAAAACTAACATCATAAAGTTATTCTTTGACTTTGAACAATGATGGAACTATACCTGAGTGACTCATCTTCTGGGGTGTCTTCTTAGCAACACATAAGCATAAAAAACAAAAACTGCTCCTTAATGTTATGTAGTATTGTTACTTACATCTTGCTTACATCTTGTATTGTTACTTACATCTTGCAAAAGAGATTTTTAATCTCAATGGGACTACCTGGTTAAATAAAGGTTTTTAAATTTGTATTTTTTATTTTTTTTATTCAAATGTATTCGGTTCGCCATGCGTACCGAACTGTGAGCCTCGTACCGAACGGTTCAATACGAATACGCGTACCGTTACACCCCTAGGAATGGGTCATGTAGTGGAGGGTAGGGTGTACTGAATGGGTCATGTAGTGGTCCGGTGCTTGGTCCTGATGGTCTTCAGAGTGTTTGCACCGGCGGACCTGAGGCAACGGGTTGGGGCGTATATACGTATATTTGTATGACACCAGTGGGTGTACTTAGAGCACCGACCAAACACACTTATTCAATATGAAACGAGGAGAGGAAGATGGAAGTGGCTGAGAGAGATTCTTATCTTAGTATTGCTCCTTTCAATAACGCTATCTGTTGAATGTGAGAACATTTTTCATTGTTCTGCTTTAAGTCAATTCATTATTTTCCGTCATACAACATCATCTGATTGTAGTTTGTTCATGACTTTCAAAAGCTTTATTAGTTCGTACACATGGTTCCTTTAACACCTTGACTTCCATTGAGTCCATTATGTTCATCTTATGTGACGCGGCCTCTGTTACATCATTTAATAAATGGATAAGAAAACGTTTAATTTCCAAAGTAACAATCCACCAGAATACACTTCGACACGCTCCAACAGCTCTCAGGCTTCTGAATGGATGATTGTGCCAGTGAGGATGGATTCTTACTGTAACAGCTTGAGGAAAGAGAAGAAAGTTATTAAGACAACAGTGACGCAGACGAACAGATTGAGGGATCAGAGAGCGGGAGAAGGAGCTCGGGTAAATCCAGTATGCGATGCAGAGGAGCTGTATCTCTTTCTGAGTGTGTGTGCATATTTTCCTTTTAACCGGCTGTAAAGCTTCTCCTGAGCTCAGGTGTTTTCTCTGCTATGGAAATGATATTTCATGCACACATACACACACTCTCTCGCAAAATCTTCAATATATAAGCACCTATAAAGAAGCCAACAGTAACACACTCAAGTAAACAAAGGTATGCACGAAGAGACGAGGACACATTAGGAAGTTACAAACATACAATTGCCTCCACACACACACACACACACACACACACACACACTCACATACACACACACACACGCCCAGCACAGTATTAACATTGATGCAACGTAAATCAACTGGATCAGTGGGAAGCCACCGCAGCGCTGTGCATTTCATGTGCAAACACGTTTCCCTCTAAACATCTATTGTCCAGACGTTGACATGTGTTAAAAGATTACGCAACACGCCAAGGTGAGCTGTCATTTCTGTTAGCATAGACGTGAATCCGGAGCTTTCTGTGGTTATTATGCACACACACATGCACACACACACATGCACACGCACACACACAGCTAGGTTCCACGTCTTAAAACAGGTAAAGTTTAAAGACGTCCCTGTGTTGGATGAGGGCAAATAGCTACATGCAAACATCACCTCCCCGATGAAGCTAATTGCATGAATATATTAAAAAAGACAATCAATGAACCAGTCCTAACTATAAACCTGAACCAGCCCTAACTATAAACCTGAACCAGCCCTAACTATAAACCTGAGCCAGTCCTAACTATAAACCTGAACCAGCCCTAACTATAAACCTGAACCAGCCCTAACTATAAACCTGAACCAGCCCTAACTATAAACCTGAACCAGCCCTAACTCACCTGAACCAGCCCTAACTATAAACCTGAACCAGCCCTAACTATAAACCTGAACCAGCCCTAACTCACCTGAACCAGCCCTAACTATAAACCTGAGCCAGCCCTAACTATAAACCTGAACCAGCCCTAACTATAAACCTGAACCAGCCCTAACTATAAACCTGAACCAGTCCTAACTATAAACCTGAACCAGTCCTAACTATAAACCTGAACCAGCCCTACCTATAAACCTGAACCAGCCCTAACTATGAACCTGAACCAGTCCTAACTATAAACCTGAACCAGCCCTAACTCACCTGAACCAGCCCTAACTATAAACCTGAACCAGCCCTAACTATAAACCTGAACCAGCCCTAACTATAAACCTGAGCCAGTCCTAACTATAAACCTGAACCAGCCCTAACTATAAACCTGAACCAGCCCTAACTATAAACCTGAACCAGCCCTAACTATAAACCTGAGCCAGTCCTACCTATAAACCTGAACCAGCCCTAACTATAAACCTGAACCAGCCCTAACTATAAACCTGATCCAGCCCTAACTATAGACCTGATCCAGCTCTAACTATAAACCTGAACCAGTCCTAACTATAAACCTGAACCAGCCCTAACTATGAACCTGAACCAGCCCTAACTATAAACCTGAACCAGTCCTAACTATTAACCTGAACCAGTCCTACCTATAAACCTGAACCAGTCCTAGCTATAAACCTGAACCAGTCCTAGCTATAAACCTGAACCAGTCCTACCTATAAACCTGAACCAGCCCTAACTATAAACCTGAACCAGTCCTAACTATTAACCTGAACCAGTCCTACCTATAAACCTGAACCAGTCCTAGCTATAAACCTGAACCAGTCCTACCTATAAACCTGAACCAGTCCTAACTATAAACCTGAACCAGCCCTAACTATAAACCTGAACCAGCCCTAACGATAAACCTGAACCAGTCCTAACTATTAACCTGAACCAGTCCTACCTATAAACCTGAACCAGTCCTAGCTATAAACCTGAACCAGTCCTAACTATAAACCTGAACCAGCCCTAACTCACCTGAACCAGCCCTAACTATAAACCTGAACCAGCCCTAACTATAAACCTGAACCAGCCCTAACTATAAACCTGAACCAGCCCTAACTATGAACCTGAACCAGTCCTAACTATAAACCTGAACCAGCCCTAACTCACCTGAACCAGCCCTAACTATAAACCTGAACCAGCCCTAACTATAAACCTGAACCAGCCCTAACTCACCTGAACCAGCCCTAACTATAAACCTGAGCCAGCCCTAACTATAAACCTGAACCAGCCCTAACTATAAACCTGAGCCAGCCCTAACTATAAACCTGAACCAGCCCTAACTATAAACCTGAACCAGCCCTAACTATAAACCTGAACCAGTCCTAACTATAAACCTGAACCAGTCCTAACTATAAACCTGAACCAGCCCTAACTATAAACCTGAACCAGTTCTAACTATAAACCTGAACCAGTCCTAACTATAAACCTGAACCAGCCCTAACTAACCTGAACCAGTCCTAACTATAAGTTATCAGAAAGATAAGTGAAAAGCAATTCAGCAGGCCATCAGCAGTGCATAATATAATAAAATGAATAAGTTACTGAAATAAGATATTCATCACCTGCCATCAGATCTCAGTGATGTGACATTTATTTTTTTCAGTGTGTCTTTGCTGGATATTTTTAAGAAGCTCTTGAAATGGGAGATGCTCCACAGAGCCTCCGGTGTAGAGAGCTTATCATCTCGGTCCATAGCGCTGAAGTAGATTTTCCACAGCATTACTGAAAGGCAATTATATTCCCCCCAATACTTCAGCACATTATCAGGCTGTATGTAAGGTGATTATGGTCAATGGTAGTCATTTTATTTGCTGAGTAATTGAAGTAGAGTGCAGGTTGAGTGATAGTAATGTCAACGTTTAGAAGCCTTTGTGCTCTTTTCAGCCACATGTGGACTTCCTGCCTACTCAGCTTATATTCTCATGAGTTGTCTCTCAGTCACAAGTCCTTTGACAAGTCTTTTTCTATCTGTCTGCCTCTTGGTCTGTGACAGTCTGTCCCGCCCTCTTTCATCATATGTGTGTAAAGCATGTTCAATTAGTCCAAACGAATGATAAAAAAATAAAAACACAATAATGATAAATGTTAATTTCCATTTTAATTTCCTCTTTGGGAAGATATTAAAATTAGGGATGCACTAATTTGATATGTGATTCTGCATCAGATCGGGATAACACTGACTTTATGAAATAGAATAATGATATAAGAACTCCCTCTTGATGAAAGTCCTCTCCGGGATGCTGTTCCAACATCGACTGCGAGCGATAATTCATTATTGTGATCTGGGAAACAGCCTCTGAATGTAAAACACCTTCATTACAGCATTCTCCATTTACTCAATTCAATTCAATTTATTTTGTACAGCCCCAAAATCATAGACTCTCCTCAGAGGGATTTCCAATCTGTGCACAGAGGACACCGTCTGCAGGAAGAACTCCCCAACAAACTCGTCTATGCTTTAACACTGGAACACCAGATGTTTAGAAGTGCAAATATAAAAGCAAAAGGACTCAAGAATCACTCTGGTGCTTTATTTGGCCATTCACCCTCACAGCGCTGAATATTTCATATTTCATATGACCCTCACATCTCTGTGACTTCTCAACACATAAACATAATTGAGTATCTTTGTTCGACTCTGGAACCTGTAAGTTCCAAAAGAAGCAGCTTTGTTCAGACGTACACACACTTTTTACCATAAGACGTGTACGCACACAGCCCTGCACACACACACACACACACCGTACTTTGTCAGAAGCAGGAGGAATGAGGTTAACGGATGGAGACTGTCTAGACCAGTTGACCCCTGTGACCTGCAGTCAGATATGAATCCCACTGACTCTCTATTTATCGCTCCTTTCTTCTGCTGCTCTCTTTCCTGCTTTTGCCTTTTTTTCTTTCGATGTTTTGTGTCTTGGTTTCATTCCATCTGTCCTCTCTTTCAGATATCTCCATTTAAATTCATTGTTCAAAATAAGTGAGCTGAATCAGTAAACAAATGCAGCTCACTGCTAAGTAATAAAGTAAAAGATGTTCATGTTCAGCTTTGTTCCTTCCTCTTTCTCTTTCCGTCCTCTTCCCTCACTTTAAGCTTCATCCTCCCTTTCTGCTCTCGATATTTGTTCCTTTTCTTATTCGTATCTCTATGTCAGGAAAAAGCTTCTTGTCAGGAGAAAACAATCAAAGGAACTCCATATAAAGGCGTTAAATCCTGCAGAGAAACCCACATAACCCTTCCATACACACATAGGAAAGATGCACTTGAGTTGCATGAAACATAGTTGCATAAAGTAGAAATAAAATGGAAACATTGAGTTAAACATCAAGTGAAAGGAATGTTGTCTTGTCCTTCAGTATGCTACACGACTCCATTGCCTTTAATGGAGCTCAAGGAAAGACTCGGTGTCAGTTATGCCTTTTGAAAAGGGTTAGGGTTCTTAATTTAGTACAAGCTCCCTTTACGCAAAGTGGAAGAATGAAGATTACTTTGGAGAAGCATGAGCTCCTCTAGAGCCCTTGACTTTCTGAATGGAGGCCTTCCATTACGCCATCAATATCTCTTTCACCTTCATGCCTTTTCATCTTCCACTGTTTTCATCTACATTTCCTTCATTCTCTTGTTCCTCTCTTGCTCAGAACACAACAGTTCAGCTCCACACCTTTAATGTTAGTAGTTCACTGTTCACTGCAGCCTGTGATCTGTTTCAGACACCAGAGAAGCTGACTGGCTGATTCTAAAGGACATCTGATGGAGTGATGAACAGAATAGATCTATATGTAGCAAGCTAAGCTAAGCTACATGGCTAAAGTAATTAACGAGATAAGATCAAATAAGATAATCCTTTATTAGTCCTGCAGCCGACTAATTAACGACCTCAAACAATGTATCTTCTACAATGAACCGACTTCATTCCAACTCAATGCTAGTAATATAAAATATATCATATATAGGGGTGTAACGGTATGCGTATTCGTATTGAACCGTTCGGTACGAGGCTCACGGTTCGGTACGCATGACGAACCGAATACGTTTGAATAAAAAAAAAAAGATTCATGTTGAATAAGTGTGTTTGGTCGGTGCTCTAAGTACACCCTCTGGTGTCATACAAATACGTATATACGCCCCAACCCGTTGCCTCAGGTGCGCCGGTGCAAACACTCTGAAGACCACCAGGACCAAGCACCGGACCTGGGGTGACAGGGCCTTCTCAGCTGATGCACCCCCCCTCCCCCCTCTGGACCGCCCTCCCCATCCACATCCGTGAGGCTCCCTCCCTATCATCATTCAAACAAGCCCTCAAAACCCACCTCTTCAACCTCGCCTTCACCTGCTAACCCTGCACCCTACCCTCCACTACATGACCCATTCAGCACACCCTACCCTCCACTGCATGACCCGTTCAGCACACCCTACCCTCCACTGCATGACCCGTTCAGCACACCCTACCCTCCACTGCATGACCCGTTCAGCACACCCTACCCTCCACTGCATGACCCGTTCAGCACACCCTACCCTCCACTGCATGACCCATTCAGCACACCCTACCCTCCACTGCATGACCCATTCAGCACACCCTACCCTCCACTGCATGACCCGTTCAGCACACCCTACCCTCCACTGCATGACCCATTCAGCACACCCTACCCTCCACTGCATGACTCATTCAGCACACCCTACCCTCCACTGCATGACCCATTCAGCACACCCTACCCTCCACTACATGACCCATTCAGCACACCCTACCCTCCACTGCATGACCCATTCAGCACACCCTACCCTCCACTATATGACCCGTTCAGCACACCCTACCCTCCACTGCATGACCCATTCAGCACACCCTACCCTCCACTGCATGACCCGTTCAGCACACCCTACCCTCCACTACATGACCCATTCAGCACACCCTACCCTCCACTATATGACCCGTTCAGCACACCCTACCCTCCACTGCATGACCCGTTCAGCACACCCTACCCTCCACTGCATGACCCATTCAGCACACCCTACCCTCCACTGCATGACCCGTTCAGCACACCCTACCCTCCACTACATGACCCGTTCAGCACACCCTACCCTCCACTGCATGACCCGTTCAGCACACCCTACCCTCCACTATATGACCCGTTCAGCACACCCTACCCTCCACTGCATGACCCGTTCAGCACACCCTACCCTCCACTGCATGACCCATTCAGCACACCCTACCCTCCACTGCATGACCCGTTCAGCACACCCTACCCTCCACTACATGACCCATTCAGCACACCCTACCCTCCACTGCATGACTCATTCAGCACACCCTACCCTCCACTGCATGACTCATTCAGCACACCCTACCCTCCACTACATGACCCATTCAGCACACCCTACCCTCCACTGCATGACCCATTCAGCACACCCTACCCTCCACTGCATGACTCATTCAGCACACCCTACCCTCCACTGCATGACCCATTCAGCACACCCTACCCTCCACTACATGACCCATTCAGCACACCCTACCCTCCACTGCATGACCCGTTCAGCACACCCTACCCTCCACTACATGACCCATTCAGCACACCCTACCCTCCACTACATGACTCATTCAGCACACCCTACCCTCCACTGCATGACTCATTCAGCACACCCTACCCTCCACTGCATGACTCATTCAGCACACCCTACCCTCCACTGCATGACCCGTTCAGCACACCCTACCCTCCACTACATGACTCATTCAGCACAGCTTCTCCAGTTTTTATTTTTTATTTTTTTTAACCAAAATGTTCTGTTTGTTTGCAACAGAACAGCTGTGTTACATTACATTACAGTCATTTAGGAAACACTTTTATCCAAAGTGACTTACAGTTCAGATTCTGTCACATTCACACACTGTAGGCTCAGGAAGGGAGACGTTCTGGGGTTAAGTGTGTTGCTCAAGGACACATCGACATCGGCTAGCGGAGCCAAAGGCAGGGATCGAACCGCCGATCCTCTGATTGAAGGTCACAG
>NC_136636.1:127500-140000 GCF_949748355.1 Melanostigma gelatinosum
CATCCTCAGGTGTGTGACCGCCACTAATCCCTCCTCTTGGAGCCATCACCTCCCGTGGGTTGAGTACGCCTACAATTCCCACACGTCTACTGCCACCAGACTGTCTCCTTTTGAGGCCTCCTTGGGCTATCAGCCTCCCCTGTTCCCTAGCCAGGAGGTCGAGGTGGCAGTTCCATCAGTCCAACACAATGCCCGTCATTGTAGACGGGTGTGGGGAGAGACTGGGGTGGCTCTGCTCCGCACGGCAGAGTAGAATAAGAGAGTGGCGGATCGGCATCGTGTCCCAGCTCCAGCCTACCGTATTGGACAATCAGTCTGGCTTTCGACCAGGGACATCCCCCTACGCACCGAGTCAAGGAAGCTCTCCCCCAGATACGTCGGTCCTTTTCCCATCATCTCCATCATCAACCCAGTAGCAGTCAAGCTGCAGTTGCCTCGCTCCATGAGGATTCACCCGGTGTTCCATGTCTCCCTCCTCAAGCCTGTTGTCTCCGCCAGCACCCCCTCCACCCCCCCCGACTCATCGAGGGGGACCCATCTACACGGTCAATCGCCTCCTGTCCATCGAGGTAGGGGGTTTCAGTACCTGGTGGACTGGGAGGGTTATGGACCAGAGGAGCGGTGCTGGGTGCCACGATCCAGGATCTATGATCCGGGGCTCATAAGCGACTACCACCGATAGCACCCCGGTACACCAGGCGGTTTGCCAAGAGGCTCCTGTTGAGCGGGGGGGGGGGGGGGGGGTACTGTTAGGATCTCGGTCTGACCTAGTGTATGCTCCTCTGATTTTTCCCCGTCAGTGTTGTTGTTTGAAGGCCATGTGCTTATGTTCTGTTTTTGTGTCAGCCTATAGTTTCCACCCCCGAGTTCCGTCTCCAACCACGCCCCTCTCCCCAGGCTCAACTGTGGGGAATTCCAGTGATCATCTCCGACGGACTTAAATACCGTAGCTTTCCTCCGGCGCGTTGTCAGTCCGTCCGGTTACCAGTCTGGTTCCACGTGAGTTTGAACAGTGTTTTCGTGAATAGTTATGTCTAACCTTTCTGGCTGTCTGCAGCACTCCTGCCGCGCAGAGTAGATCCCCGGGAATGCACCTGTGCGCAGAGGCCGACCTGAGTAGTACCACGGAGTTCACCGGTCGGCGTCCTTTGTTTCCATCCCGGCTCCCGACTCAGGGAGAACGGACTCAGGGAGAACTCAGGGAGAACGGACAGGCTTTGGCCACTGGACACGGTGCCATAGTCTGTTTGTTTATTGTTTTCTGTTTCAGTCTGCAGCTATATATATATGTATATATATATGTATATATATACATATATATATATATATATACATATGTATATATATGTATATATATAATAAAGATCTTGAAGGATTAATCTGCTGTGTGAGCGTGCGTTTGGGTCCATCTACTACACCACCACATAACAGTAGATGCTTCTGTAGTGATCTATGATGTTATTCACAGTTCATCTTATAGATCAGAACTATTCACTTCAAGGCTTCACTCACGTGGTTTAGTCTCCTTTCAGCCAGCATCACACTTTATTCACTCTTTAAAAGTGAGAAGCAACAGAACACTCCATGAGTGAGCAGCCTGCTGTGCTCTGAACAGATACACATGTTCATCAGGACGCAGCATCTTACAATCCATCTGCAGTGGACTCATAGAAAATGAAAAAAACATCTCACACTTCATCTTCAAAAGTCAAAAGAAAAACCTCAAGAATCCACCAACACGTTCTTCAACTCGCTCTAAGTGTCTGACATGCAGTCACGGATGCTCCAGTGGGCTGTGTGTATGTGTGGGTGTGTGTGTGTGTGTGTTTGTGTGTGTGTGTGTGTGTGTCTATGTGTGTACTTGTTTCTGTGAGCAAACACTTGATCTCCTTGAAGGCTGGAAGAACTGCGTGTGCTGGAAGTGCAGTGTCTCTGTGTGTGTGAATGTGTATGTGCATGTGTGTGTGTGTGTTTGTGTGTGCGTGTGTGTGTGTGTTTGTGTGTGTGTGTTTGTGTGTGTGTGTGGGTGTGTGTGTGTGTTTGTGTGTGCGTGTGTGTGTGTGTTTGTGTGTGTGTGTTTGTGTGTGTTTGTGTGTGCGTGTGTGTGTGTGTTTGTGTGTGTGTGTGCGTGTGTGTGTGTGTTTGTGTGTGTGGGTGGACACGTGTGTGCTGTTTCTGGCTGTCAGTGCACACTGAGTGGGAGTGTTTCTCAGTCACCTATCACGAAGCTTCCACATGTCTCTGAGAAACACCTGCGTGCTGCAGTCCACCACAAAGACTAGTGATGAACATGAGCTTCTATGAGAGCATTAATCGTGTCTCATCTGCTCCCATGAACTACTTCAGGGTTGCGTCACTACTGGACCACTGAGAGGAGGAGGGACATGAAGACGTTGCACAGCATGTTCTAGAACAGTGGTTCTCAACTGGTCTGGCTGCGGGACCCACCATCACCCCTTAATGACAAGCCGGAACCCACGACCCAAATTATATATATTTATATATGTATATATATAGATCGATATATATATATATGTATAAATATATATATATATATATATATATTTATAATTTGGGTATATCTATATTCAAGAAGTCTAGTAGTAGTAACGTCTCTGTGTAGTAAACTGTCAAATCAAATTAAGAAAGTACACCAATTATATTTTAACAAATATTCTCATTTTTCTAATTTAACTGGATGGATTATAATTAATACATAGAAATACATGAATAAATGTTCTTCTCATTTCAAGTAAAATAACGGCTGGATTAAAGAATAAATTACGAAACAAAATTCATTTTAGATAAATTATTTTCACTGAATTGTCCTGCAGCTTTAAACTCAGTTCATTCAGGGTGAAGTGAAAAAGCCACGATATTATATTTTTCTCATCTTCTAAAAAGAGAAAGTAGTGTTGGAAGAATTCACTTATATGAGTCTGTCCAGTCAGAGTCTAATGACTCTGGTCTCTCTGGACATTTCTCTCTTTTGGAGATCGTCCAATGTCTACACACACACACACACTCACACACTCTCTGTGTCATACCTGTGACCCTCTTAAAAGGCTCTGCTGATTTCTTCCTGATGATATTATTAAAGTGCAGAGCGCTGAAAGCCACAGCTGTTTAAACTGCTCATAAATATTAACATGAAAAAACACTTTCACACTTCAACAGCCCTGCTCTGCTGTCTGTATCCTCGTCTCTCCCCGTGTGTCACGGTGTGTGAACATCTCACTCAAGTCAGGAAACTTGTCAGAATACTCATATTTGATTGGCTGAGCTGCATCACGTGATGTGATTCACAACAGTGTCAGTGTTTTTCCTGCACCGCTGAACAAGTGCCGTAAATGCAGGAATAATTCCGCTGCATAAAAAATGCCCTTCAAAATAAAATCACAATTCTTTTTTTTTAATTTTTTTTTTTGGTCAGGCAAAGGCCCGCGACCCACTGAAAACGGGTCCGTGACCCACTTTTGGGTCGCGACCCACCAGTTGAGAATCACTGTTCCAGAGTAATGTCTAATTGATATCAATCACTGATGAATGTTTCAGGTTCTGCTTCCATGAATCCTCTGAGGAAGTTCTCTCGTGTACTTTACAACTTTAAACGCACAAAGCTAACGACCTTCCACTCTACACATGTATTGCTTTAAAACCACAAAGAAGTTCTTCAGACAGGTTTGATGACACACCAGCTGAGCTTCATCCAACATGAACACACTTCTTATGCACACACATCTCTGCATTCATACACAGTAGTGTGTGGAGTGTGTGACAGCGATATGCAGAGATATGAAATGAAAGCAGCATTGTTGTGCACTGTGTGTGTGTGTGAGAGAGTGTGTGATGATGAGCTGTACTTGTCCTTGAGTACTTTTACAAGAGACAGAGAAACAGAAAAGAGCTGATGGAGCCGGAGAGAGAAACAAATGAAACCATCAGCTGCTCTGCTTCAGAGCATCGCAGGACAAATGAAATGAGGAGAACAGGAAGGAGTGAGGCTGGAGGAGACAGAGACGAAAGAAGTTTCTCTCATTCATTTCATCCATCAGCCCCTGATTCAACCTCCTCCTCCTCCTCACCTATTTACTGGCGAAGGAGCCTCCAAACCTCCTCTGTGATTGGAGATCAGAGTGGCCTTTTCCTGGCTATCTGATGGCAGGACGACAGAAAGTGGGCAGGAGGCGAGGGGGAGGGGGAGGAGGAGGTGAACAAAGAAAGGAAAAGCAAATGGAAAAGATGAAGAGCTGGAGAGAGAATAAGAAACAAGAGGGAAGAGAATAGAAGGAAGATAAGGGAGAGAAAATGGAAAGGAGGTGATGGATGTAGGTGAAGACTGCAGAGAAGCAGGTCTAAGGTGAGACAGACAAGAGAGAGGAACATGGGTTTGCCTCCTCCTCCTCCTCCTCACCTTTACCTCTCTCACATTCATCCCGTTGATGGTCTCATTTAAAAGATAATGCATGTGTATTGTAAGTGGCAATAATCATGACATAATCCCTCTTTAATGAATGTCACAGCAGCACTTCATTAAACCACCGCAGTGACAATCAGGGAGTCTGAGCTCCACAGAACATGTGATGTTAGGGAGAGCTTCTTCTTCTTCTGATGGCTTTGAGAGGAAACAAAGCACTGAGAGACTCCGCACTGACTGTTGGTGAACTGTTTGTATTGCTGCTCATTGGACACTTTATATCAAACGTAGCTGAAGTACTTCTGTGAATCTTTGTGCTTTAAATCTCAAAGTCTCTCCTGTGAGACACAAACAGAACAAATCTTTGTTTTCAGTGTGTGCTGTTGATTCAAACAGACAGAGAGACAGACAGTAATATCTCTATAAAGAGATAAGTAGTATCTCATTAAGAAATAAGTAATATCTCTATGAAGAGATAAGTTATATTTCTATAAAAAGAAAAGTACCATCTCTATAAAGAGAAAAGTTCTATTTCTATAAAGAGAAAAGTACTATCTCTATAAAGAGAAAAGTACTATCTCTATAAAGAGTAAAGTACTATCTCTATAAAGAGAAACGTACTGTCTCTATAAAGAGAAAAGTACTATCTTTATAAAGAATAAAGTACTAGCTCTATAAAGAGTAAAGTACTATATAAAGAGAAAAGTACTGTCTCTATAAAGAGAAAAGTACTATCTTTATAAAGAATAAAGTACTAGCTCTATAAAGAGTAAAGTACTATATAAAGAGAAAAGTACTGTCTCTATAAAGAGAAAAGTACTATCTTTATAAAGAATAAAGTACTATCTCTATAAAGAGTAAAGTACTATCTCTATAAAGAGAAAAGTATTGTTTCTATAAAGAGAAAAGTACTATCTTTATAAAGAGTAAAGTACTATCTCTATAAAGAGTAAAGTACTATCTCTATAAAGAGAAAACTACTATCTCTATAAAGAGAAAACTACTTTCTCTATAAAGAGTAAAGTACTATCTCTATAAAGAGTAAGGTACTATCTCTATAAAGAGAAAAGTACTATCTCTATAAAGAGAAAAGTACTATCTATATAAAGAGAAAAGTACTATCTATATAAAGAGAAAAGTACTATCTCTACGAAGAGAAAAGTAAAGAGAAAAGTACTATCTCTATAAAGAGTAAGGTACTATCTCTATAAAGAGTAAGGTACTATCTCTATAAAGAGAAAAGTACTATCTCTATAAAGAGAAAAGTACTATCTCTATAAAGAGTAAGGTACTATCTCTATAAAGAGTAAGGTACTATCTCTATAAAGAGAAAAGTACTATCTCTATAAAGAGTAAGGTACTATCTCTATAAAGAGTAAGGTACTATCTCTATAAAGAGAAAAGTACTATCTCTATAAAGAGAAAAGTACTATCTCTATAAAGAGTAAGGTACTATCTCTATAAAGAGTAAGGTACTATCTCTATAAAGAGAAAAGTACTATCTCTATAAAGAGTAAAGTACTATCTCTATAAAGAGAAAAGTACTATCTCTACAAAGAGAAAAGTAAAGAGAAAAGTACTATCTCTATAAAGAGTAAGGTACTATCTCTATAAAGAGTAAGGTACTATCTCTATAAAGAGAAAAGTACTATCTCTATAAAGAGAAAAGTACTATCTCTATAAAGAGTAAAGTACTATCTCTATAAAGAGAAAAGTACTATCTATATAAAGAGTAAAGTACTATCTCTATAAAGAGTAAAGTACTGTCTATATAAAGAGTAAAGTACTATCTCTATAAAGAGTAAAGTACTATCTATATAAAGAGTAAGGTACTATCTCTATAAAGAGTAAAGTACTATCTCTATAAAGAGTAAAGTACAATATATATAAAGAGTAAAGTACAATCTATATAAAGAGTAAGGTACTATCTCTATAAAGAGTAAGGTACTATCTCTATAAAGAGTAAAGTACAATCTATATAAAGAGTAAAGTACAATCTATATAAAGAGTAAGGTACTATCTCTATAAAGAGTAAGGTACTATCTCTATAAAGAGTAAAGTACAATCTATATAAAGAGTAAAGTACTGTCTATATAAAGAGTAAAGTACTATCTCTATAAAGAGTAAAGTACTATCTCTATAAAGAGTAAAGTACAATCTATATAAAGAGTAAAGTACAATCTATATAAAGAGTAAGGTACTATCTCTATAAAGAGTAAGGTACTATCTCTATAAAGAGTAAAGTACTATCTCTATAAAGAGTAAAGTACAATCTTTATAAAGAGTAAAATACAATCTATATAAAGAGTAAGGTACTATCTCTATAAAGAGTAAGGTACTATCTCTATAAAGAGTAAAGTACTATCTCTATAAAGAGTAAAGTACAATCTCTATAAAGAGTAAAGTACAATCTATATAAAGAGTAAGGTACTATCTCTATAAAGAGTAAGGTACTATCTCTATAAAGAGTAAAGTACTATCTCTATAAAGAGTAAAGTACTATCTCTATAAAGAGTAAAGTACTATCTCTATAAAGAGTAAAGTACTATCTCTATAAAGAGTAAAGTACTGTCTATATAAAGAGTAAAGTACTGTCTATATAAAGAGTAAAGTACTATCTCTATAAAGAGTAAGGTACTATCTCTATAAAGAGTAAAGTACTGTCTATATAAAGAGTAAAGTACTATCTCTATAAAGAGTAAAGTACTATCTCTATAAAGAGTAAAGTACTATCTCTATAAAGAGTAAAGTACAATCTATATAAAGAGTAAAGTACAATCTATATAAAGAGTAAAGTACTATCTCTATAAAGAGTAAAGTACTGTCTATATAAAGAGTAAAGTACTATCTCTATAAAGAGTAAGGTACTATCTCTATAAAGAGTAAAGTACTGTCTATATAAAGAGTAAAGTACTATCTCTATAAAGAGTAAAGTACTATCTCTATAAAGAGTAAAGTACTATCTCTATAAAGAGTAAAGTACAATCTATATAAAGAGTAAAGTACAATCTATATAAAGAGTAAAGTACTATCTCTATAAAGAGTAAGGTACTATCTCTATAAAGAGTAAGGTACTATCTCTATAAAGAGTAAAGTACTATCTCTATAAAGAGTAAGGTACTATCTCTATAAAGAGTAAAGTACTGTCTATATAAAGAGTAAAGTACTATCTCTATAAAGAGTAAAGTACTATCTCTATAAAGAGTAAGGTACTATCTCTATAAAGAGTAAAGTACTGTCTATATAAAGAGTAAAGTACTATCTCTATAAAGAGTAAGGTACTATCTCTATAAAGAGTAAAGTACTGTCTATATAAAGAGTAAAGTACTATCTCTATAAAGAGTAAAGTACTATCTCTATAAAGAGTAAAGTACTATCTCTATAAAGAGTAAAGTACAATCTATATAAAGAGTAAAGTACAATCTATATAAAGAGTAAAGTACTATCTCTATAAAGAGTAAGGTACTATCTCTATAAAGAGTAAGGTACTATCTCTATAAAGAGTAAAGTACTATCTCTATAAAGAGTAAGGTACTATCTCTATAAAGAGTAAAGTACTGTCTATATAAAGAGTAAAGTACTATCTCTATAAAGAGTAAGGTACTATCTCTATAAAGAGTAAAGTACTATCTCTATAAAGAGTAAAGTACTATCTCTATAAAGAGTAAGGTACTATCTCTATAAAGAGTAAAGTACTATCTCTATAAAGAGTAAAGTACTATCTCTATAAAGAGTAAAGTACTATCTCTATAAAGAGTAAAGTACTATCTCTATAAAGAGTAAAGTACTATCTCTATAAAGAGTAAAGTACTGTCTATATAAAGAGTAAAGTACTGTCTATATAAAGAGTAAAGTACTATCTCTATAAAGAGTAAGGTACTATCTCTATAAAGAGTAAAGTACTGTCTATATAAAGAGTAAAGTACTATCTCTATAAAGAGTAAAGTACTATCTCTATAAAGAGTAAAGTACTATCTCTATAAAGAGTAAAGTACAATCTATATAAAGAGTAAAGTACTATCTCTATAAAGAGTAAAGTACTGTCTATATAAAGAGTAAAGTACTATCTCTATAAAGAGTAAGGTACTATCTCTATAAAGAGTAAAGTACTGTCTATATAAAGAGTAAAGTACTATCTCTATAAAGAGTAAAGTACTATCTCTATAAAGAGTAAAGTACTATCTCTATAAAGAGTAAAGTACAATCTATATAAAGAGTAAAGTACAATCTATATAAAGAGTAAAGTACTATCTCTATAAAGAGTAAGGTACTATCTCTATAAAGAGTAAGGTACTATCTATATAAAGAGTAAAGTACTATCTCTATAAAGAGTAAGGTACTATCTCTATAAAGAGTAAAGTACTGTCTATATAAAGAGTAAAGTACTATCTCTATAAAGAGTAAAGTACTGTCTCTATAAAGAGTAAGGTACTATCTCTATAAAGAGTAAAGTACTATCTCTATAAAGAGTAAGGTACTATCTCTATAAAGAGTAAGGTACTATCTCTATAAAGAGTAAAGTACTATCTCTATAAAGAGTAAAGTACTATCTCTATAAAGAGTAAGGTACTATCTCTATAAAGAGTAAAGTACTATCTCTATAAAGAGTAAAGTACTATCTCTATAAAGAGTAAGGTACTATCTCTATAAAGAGTAAAGTACTATCTCTATAAAGAGTAAAGTACTATCTCTATAAAGAGTAAAGTACTATCTCTATAAAGAGTAAAGTACTATCTCTATAAAGAGATACATACTATGTCTACAATGAAATAGGTATCTCTAGGATCTATTCATGTATTGAAGAGGTTTTTAAAGCTGCTGAGTGTGAATATCTCTATCCTTCTATCATTCGGGGCTCTGTAGTAGCATTACAATGAATTCATATTCCTTTCGAGTTGATATTTACTGCAATGTGTCAAACGGCTTATTGTTGCTGCAGACTGCTGTTTGTCTTTGGCAGCTGATCCTCTCGACCGTTTAGGATGCAGAGGATGATGTATTGTTTTCTCTCAACACGAGGAGAAGATCTCTGTTGGGTTGTGAATGTTTTGCCAGAAAAAATGTCCTCAAATTCACGATGGATCCAAAATGATACAAGTCAAACAAGACAACATGTGAACACAAAGCTTATCATGAGGAACAAATGAGTTATTCCTGATGCGAAATCTCTACTTACAGGTAATAAGAGTAGGAATAAGCATGTCTTCTGAAGCATGGTGAGGTGAGGCCGATGATGACAACAGAGCAAAACCCAGAAGAAGGACAAACACATTGGATTAGTTCATGGTTTCAATGCTTCATGTTGTTCTCCCCAATGTTCACCTGTCCATCTATCGGCTGTGTCTTCATATGAAATGTGTTTCATAAAGCTTTTACAGACAGTGATCCAGTTATCTTATCATGTTTGTAATGTTTGTTTAGTCATTAGAGGACATTCTCATGATCATTACATCATCTATGGACCACTTCACAGTCGTCTCCAGCAATGCCTGAAACACTCCACTGTAAATGTCAATCAAATATATTAGAGGTAAGAAGGGTATCTATGGTTTGTAAAATGATCTTTTTAAGCAACCCAACAACATTTGGCCTGTTGGTTCACCTTTAAGAGCTGAAAACATGTACCTGATATTCATCTTTCATGTGCTCCATGTTAGTACTTTATTACACACTGTGTTGAGTAACAGTCGTAACGGCCTTATTCAGATAAGGAAAATAACATGACAGCAATGAAACACTATTCGTGATTTGAAATATACATTATACAAAACAAACATTTTAAAAGTCACTTTGCAAACAAAAGCCGATGAGTCATATTTGTTATACTTCGGGGGAGAAACCAACCTTTTGTAAATCCTCAGTTTGGGGTAAAAAGTCACAGTTGAGTTCAAACAGATTAAGTAATAAAGACACAGATGTGTATAGATTATGTGTCTTCTGCACTGTATCACAACATTATGGAAATATATATTCAGATTCATTTAAGAGCTGCTACACTTTGGAGACAGCGTTAGCGTATGCTAATGTGTTAGCATGGAGCATTGGAACCTTTGAGCTCTATGGGATGTTTCACTGTCTATGTTTTCATCAACTGGCCAGTAAGCCTTAACATAATTTGATAATAATATTCATATCACTTTTATTCATTAATATTGACTTTACACTAGCCTGCATCTTTCCCCATATTACATGAATATTAAAGTTTAGTCTGTAGGGAAAACAAAAAGCTCAAATCAACACAAATCCAAAGAAAGTGCACATCTGATGCCTCCATCAGCAGCTGCTGGTCCAGACACAAGTCAGATGAGGAGAGATAGAGAGGAGGAAGATGAAGATGAGAGGTTGGTAGGGGAGCACATGGAAGCTGACATGATGGAGAGTGTGTGTTATTGTTGCTGAAAGAACTACAAGAGCCATGAAGCTTTGCATCAGGCTTCCTGAAGGACCGCACAGAGCAAGATATGATTATTATAATAATAATAATAATAATAACATATAGTATTACTATTATTTATTTATTCATTCATTATCATCTGGATTATTGTTACAGATGTATAATTAATTAAATCGAATTATTAAAACACAAGTTTAACTGTAGTTTTTTACACAAAAGCACATTTTACTGGATCTAAACCTTTGCTTTCCATCTGACCAATATCTCATACATCCTGTGTGAGTGTGTGTGTGCACCCTCCATGTGGACACTGACACACACACACACACACACTCTCTGTGTCATACCCGTGACCCTCTTAAAGGGCTCTGCTGACTTCTTCCTGATGATATTAATAATGTGCAGAGCGCTGAAAGCCACAGCTGTTTAAACTGCTCATAAATATTAACATGAAAAAACACTTCACCAAGTTGTGGATGGCACTCTGTGTGTGTGTGTGTGTGAGTGTGTGTGAGAGAGAGAGAGAGAGAGAGAGAGAGAGAGAGAGTAGGTATGTGTGAGAGAGGTGGTGATGTATTTGGCAAAAGTTAATGATGATAGTTTTATATTTACGTGTTTTATGTTACTTGCCCCCGTGTGTGTGTGTGTGTGTGTGTGTGTGAGAGAGTGTGTGGACATTGTGGGACAACTATACAGGCATTCTACTGAATGTGAACAGTAATTGATTGATTGCTGTGGATATTTAAGGAACTGATGCGGATCAGACAGAAAGATCCAGATCAGGAAGATCCAGATATGGTGCAGATTTAGAAAAACAAGGCGTAACTCAGCTGGTCTGTGATGCTCTCCGTCTGACACTGACTCTCATTTAGTGTGTGTGTGTGTGTGTGGGTGTGTGTGTGTGTGTGTGTGTGTGTGTGTGTGTGTGTGTGTGTGTGTGTGTGTGTGTGTGTGTGTGTGTGTGTGTGTGTGTGTGTGTGTGTGTGTGTCGCACCAACCGCTGCATGACAGGCAGAGTAACTGAAGAGTGTGAAGAGTGAGACGGTCCTCAGAGGATGAGGACTTTGGTCCAGGAGATCACTGTTCAGGTCCCATGTCAGACTTAAATAGGACAGTTTGTCACATGACACATGAATCATTACTCAGTCAAGTTAACGTCAAGCAGCTCTTTTCATAACTCTCCTTAACTTCCTGTGAAGACAGAAGTTTATTTTGAAAAGACACGTCAGTGAGACACTGAACAGTCTGAAGCTCATGAGACTGTAAATGTGTGATGATGCCATCATGACTCAAACCCATCAAAAAACAATGTAGGATAATATTGAGCTGTTTACTGTATTTAAATAGACATTTGTAGTTGTGAGGATTCAACAACACACACCCACACACACACACACACACTTTGGACACACACTAGCAGACAAAGTCCATCGATTAAAGCTACACTCCTCCCTTATCATCAGAGAGGTGAAACAATCAAAGCTTTACAGTCTGACAGCTTTCTTTGCTCTAATACAGCGGTTCCCAAACTTTTTAGGCCGCGCACCCCCTTCTACATCCCGACTGGGTTCGCGCACCCCCCCCCCCCCCTTAATAAAAAAAATAAAAAAAAGAAGCAACAGAGCCTTTTAAGCCTTCATAGCCGCATAAGAATCGGACCAATGAGAGAACAGTTTGCTCGCGCGTGGC